>NW_028288923.1:5260000-5560000 GCF_059628265.1 Tinamus guttatus
AAACCTAGATCCTTGTATGAGAATGCAACTTGCACATGTATAACTGCATAAATTTAATCTATTCACTTCACTAATTCTAGGCCAACTTGATTCAATAAACCTTCTTAAATCTCCTGGAGTTCTCAGGAAACCAGTGCTATGGCTAAAGATGGCTATTACATACAAGACTATGTAAGTCTTATGTTTCACACACACATAATCACGTATGCATGAATTTAAAAAAGAATTTGTAAAATAATAGGTCGATCCTCCTAGAATAGCAAGAGTGTAAGAAAACACCTGACTGCGTTGCAGCGAAGTGCTAAAGTGGTGCCAAGTGCAGTGCAGAGTCTGGGCTGGAGATGCTACAGAATGAGCTACATTCATTCATTAAATTGGTAAGTTTTCTAGCTGTACTGAAACAATGCTGTCCATGACTTAATTAGGATTTTTGTTAAAATTTCTATATCCGTATGTTTTTCACTGATTTTTATTATGCAAAGGTATAAATATATTTGTCTCTTTCTCTGTAGTCAGTGAGATCACTAAAGTTTTGTAAAAAGGAAAACAAATACAATCACATTTTTTCACATGTGACTTCTGAAACATATTGCAAAGAAGGCTGAGTTCTCTGTAGGGCAAATAGATGTCACTTGTTCATACAATTGCACTAATGGACAATTATTACAGAAACTTCTCATGTGAAATGAACAAACCCAAAAGGTATTTAGATTCTACTATACAAGAATCCACAGAGCAGATGGAGAAATTCAAGTAACCCTCCTGGTTATTTATATTTCCAGTAAAAGTAGGCTTTTGCCCAGTCAGGAGTGTGTCTCCAGCTAGAATTTTTCTTGTAGAATGCAAGGAGAGTGGAGAAGATTGCCTTGAAAATTGTGCCTGCAAACTGCACTCCTTAAACTTTGTTCCTCATAGCAACAGCTACCTCAGATAATTATTGCTGTTACTGAAGTGACTTCTTTCATCATATTTGTGTTCTTTTGTTGTTGTTTAGAATTTCTTTTAAGTGTTCATGGCTTTTTATTGCCTTCCTATGCCACGAGTGCACGTTCATCAACCTTCTTACATGTAGTATGTGAAGAAGTCAAGTGGAAGTGAACTAGGAGAAGCTATTGCCTCCTGAGAGCCTTTCCTTCAGAGACATCCCCTCTGGTTTTGGGGAGCCTTTTCCCCATCAGTTGGCATTTCCTGCAGTTCATCCCGGCCCCTCCATGTCGGCACACTGAATGCTTCCCATCTTCAGTCATGTGACTCTTCCTTTAAAATAGAACTGCAGAAGGGAACGGGGTGGCTGCATTAGCACAGTCTTGTGTTCAAGCTGCATGATCCTGTTAAGACAGTTCTATTGCCAGGGGATTTAAGTTACTGTGCCTGTGGGATTGTGCCATGTGGCCAGAGCAAGTCATTTAGGACTAGCACAGAGCTCTCTCTATTAAGGACTGTGTTCCCAGTTCTGCAGGAAGGTGTCTGGATATACTTTTCTGAAAGAGATCCTATGTGTCCTCTACTGTTGCGAGTCAAATGTGCTGAATACAGCAGGCCTGGAGGTGTGCTCCCTGTGCTGGGAGTTGTCACAGGAAATGCACCCCTCGGCCGGACACGGACTGCGGGAGCTCTGGGGATTGCCTTCTGTTCTACTGCAGTGTTGGCCATGAGCATGTTCCCTGTTTTGGGACTTAAATGAGGAATACAGGGACGATCTTTTGGCTCACCCAAATCTGCAGATAAAAACATAATGCAGAAGATTTTTGCAGGGTGATATTTGGTCCCACGTTCTCTACATGAGAACATATGATCATCTTGCTGTTACAAAAGTGACGGGTTGTGGTCAGGAGCATTTTAGCTGAAGAACAGATGTCAAAATCTGAACTGCATGAATCACCAGTGACCGCAACGTTTTGCGGCTGGAGAGTCCCAGCTGGGAGCCGTGATGAGCAGTCACAAGGTGCAGCCTGCAGCAAACTCCTGGGATGTGTGCGGCGTGCGGCGGGTTCCGCGCGGCTCCCAGGGAGCGCCGGCTGTGCTGGGAAGGCTGCGGCTGTGCCCGGCTCGCACAGGCCTGAATGGGGTGCTCGGCCAGCTGCAGCAGTGCGGGCAGCTCAGCAGTCTGGGGAATCCGAGCAGGCACCTCCGTGACGTGTCGTGGGGATGTGCCAGCTCCAGGCAGTGCTGCCTCCCAAGCCGCCGTTCCAAAGAGCCCATGCATGTGTCAAAACGCAAAGGTTGTGTCGGTTTGATTGACTAATGCATTTGAGTCTCCTAAATCACTTCTATGGGAAAAGCAAGGGGTTGTTTCCCTGTCAGTAGTGGCAGGTGTGCATGTAATGTTCAGGACTGTATGGGAGACCGTATGACTATATGAAGCCTATGCGTTAGTGAAATTGAGTCTCACTTTTATAAAAAAAAAAAAAAAAAAAAAAAAGAGCCTTCTTAAAAATAAGCATTGGCTTTACCTTTGTGTTTCTGCTTTGAACCAAATCAGCCGCATCGGCCAGGTTTCACGTCTCCTCCTCACTGTGTCTTTCAACTCTGCCTTTCTGAAGAGTTTTGGTCTGCTTTGCTGACACGCAGCTTCCTGGGGTTGAACATTGGTCTTTCTCTTTTTTCTCCCCCATCTTTTCACTGCCTGGAATATCCCCTATCAGATATCCCAATTCTGTTTGCCGATGGAGCTGCCCTGGCTCTGGCTCCTGCCCTCAGCAGCAGTGTGGTTTCCCTCCTGCTGGAGAAGAGAGGAAGCAGGTGCAGGGAACACAGAGGGGATTCTTTGTCTGGAGCGGTGGATGCAGAGACATCTGGTTTTCCAGCTTTTAGACAAAAAACACAAGGCTTGTGTTGTACAGAGTTACCACCAGGATATACCTAGGCTTGGTCCTCGTGCAGTCAGTGCCAAGTGAACTTCAGCTCGTTTTCCTTATGATAAGCACCTTCCACTTACTCCTACATGCATGTTTGGTTACTATTCATATGGGGTGCCCTCTCCCCTTAAATGCTGCAGATACCCTATTCCCTTCATGTGTTAAATATAAATTGACCTTTTACTTTATATTTTAGACAATTTGTTTCACTTTTCTCCCTCCCTCTGTATTTGAAGGTTTTTACCCTCTTCCTCATGGTGAAATACAAAGTGATGGGAAATTTGCCTACAGATATGCCTTGGAAGCCCCTTCCTTCTCTCCCCAGATCTGTCTCCAAGAGTCCTGTCAGCTTTGTGTTCTTTTTTTTTGTCAAATCTTTTTGTCTCAAACAAAAATCTGTAATGTTTTCTAAGATACTATTTTTGATGTTTTGCTGTGGAGTTGTAAAATTGCTGTGTTTAATATTTATATGTTCATGAATTAATTAGTTGGGAAATGCTGTATAAAGATTAGTGCACTTATTAGGAAGAGGAGATGTGCTACATCCTGCCCTCCCAAGGATGCATTTTGAAGTACGTGCTTGCCACAGAACACTGGCCCGAGTTCGCCGTCAGGTACTGTGAGCACCTGCGTTCTGGCTTCTGCGGTTTGATAACAACATAGACTTCCTTTTTATTTTTATGCAGAATGAGAAACATTCTTACTCACAAAGTCTGTCTTCTTCATTGCATCACTCATCATAGCTCTTGTCTGGCTTCTAGCCTCAACTCCACCATCGTTCACACAGAAAAGCTGTGATCTGTTTTTTGAAAATGATTTAATTTGAGGTTCATCCAGCCAATGAGGTGTGTGGGTTGCATATCCACTCATCTTGGAAACTTGCCTTTCCATTTTTGTGTGATTGCATTTGTGTGACACACCCATATCATCAAGATTGTGCTTTAGTAAAATACAACCAGGTTTTGATCAAATCCTGCAACCTTTTTTTTACAATAAAACAATAGTTCTGGACCTGCTGGGTTCCCTTCTGAAATCCATGGGGGGGACGTCTGGATTGCTGTCTCTAGATTATCCAGAAAACTGCAAATAAAATCAGACAAGCTACATGCCCTGCCAAGTGCTAGAAACCTGCAATCCCATAGACTTAATTTGAGGTTTGTTTATCTTGAAAATCAGAGCCACATAATTTACAGTTATAAGGTAAAATGAGAGATCCCACATCTTCAGGTGGGATCCAAGTACTCTGTGAACTTAAAATACTAACATCACTTGTATGTAGCTAAGCTCTGCAGTTTATTGCTGTATATAAATTTGACATGCAAACTCTTCTGGGCATAATTTGTCTTCATCTTTGTGTCTTTTATGAGGCTGAGGACACAGATTTAATGAATTGCAAACAGTATAACAATTTCAAATCACCATATCTGCCGTTTTGCAGGTACACTCTTTTGCCTGTCTCATTTGACTTTGTCCTTCTAATTGGTTTTCTTAGTAGTATTCACTAATAGATCACAAGTGGCTTTGATGACCATTTGTCAAATCTGCAGTGCACTAGAAAGAAGCTCAGAGTTTTCTGTTCACCCACTTGTTTGCAAATTTGGAGCATACTTATCTCTGGCTCAGGATCTTCTCAGCATTATGCAGTATCTAGACTTGGTTTTGGCCATTAGCTCAGGCTGAGAGCTGGCTATGTACCATCGATTTTAGGAGGCTTCAATGCACTATCTGCTTTATTTTTTTTTTTCTGTAATGCTCTGATTTTCCATAACAATGATAAAGTTCAGTTCATTTTACAATTAGCTTTTTTTCCAAGTTATTACCCACAAGAAATGAACATCTCTAACTTTCCCACATAAATCCCCAAAGTAAGTCATACCTAATAACTTTTACTCCCTCACTGACAAAGTTTCAAGCAAAAACAATAACTTGGCTTTGACCCTGCTCTCTTCAAAAAGGAAGTTACTTCTGAGCAGCAACATCAAAAAGAATAAATAATTGTTTTTCTTTTTGTTGTTATGATATGGATCATCTGAGCAGTTAGTGGTAAGCAAGCCGTCTTTGATTTGGTTCAGACGCCCTAGTGCTTCGTCCTCTATTTATGTCAGCATGTTCCTGTTCCCACACCAGGAAAGTAGAATCCCTTGATTAAATTCATATTTGTTTTAATCTTTCCCTGTGTCTGATCTCAAGCTCAAAGATTCTAATGAAAAAAGTAGTGTATCCTGCTGGGAAGAGTGCTGATGTCAGACTAAAGTCTGTTTGTTCTGTTCTAACCTGATAATGCTGGAAACGCTCAGAACCCAAATGCTCGACTCCAGCAGATTCTTAAGACAAAGATATTTTGATATTTCATGGAGAGTTATAAGCAAGGCTTTTTAGATGTAGAACTAAACAAAAAAAAATCTTTAAACAAATATTTATGGAACAGCAACTGACCACAACAGTGAGTTTAATTAATCTGACCCCTACTTGCTTTATACGAGGCAAAATTTTCAAAGTTCAACATGAAATCAATGAAAAGGAGAATTTAAATGTTTAATTATTTTTCTGTTCTGTGAGCTATATTAAGAAAAACTTAGAATGATTTTCTCTCTCATTTCTTTTCTGTAAACATTTGAACTATTCAAGCATATGGTTTGTTATGCCTGAAAGAAAATGTTTTCTCCTGAGCACTGAAAGGCCTGGCCAGGTGTCCTCTTCCTCTCCCTGGGCAGCTGAAGGCCCCAGCACAAATTGCCCTCCGTGCTGCCCCGACAGCCTCTTCCCGGGGCTTTTCCTGCAGGTGCTGGAGCCGCCTGCCCTGGTCCTGTGCGCGGGGGCATCATCTGGTCAGTGCAAAGTCAGCTCAGCCAAACTACCTGCTGCTGGGACCTGTCTCATCCCCGGGCAGGGATGAGCTGGCAAGAAGATGGGATCATGGCCTTCCTGGCCAGAAACAGGCGTTTGCAGAGTGTGAGCTGGCGGTGCCCGCAAACCTGCTGCAAACTGTGGAAGGTGCCATGTGTCCCCATGTTTCAAGCTGAGAGTGCCCAGCACTTTGTAAGAGGGGATCAGTGTGCTACACAGACTAATGAGGGACCTAAGAGATGAGATTTCTCCCCCGAACAACTTCTGCAAACAGATATGCCATAGCAGGCCTTGGCTAGTACCATTCTGCCTGTTAAGCTGCAAGAGCATTTCCCCTTCCTCGAGCCCCTGTCTCGAGATGTGTCTGCCTTGAACCCTGTAAGCACAGGGACGCGGGATGCACAAGTGCACCACGCTGTCCGATTCGTTCATCCTTGACAACTTCTTCAGAAATAGCATGAAGATGTTGCCTGACATAAAGTGGCTTTTGACTTTCCCTTTTACCCCAGAAACTCTGGTGTGTTGTCAGCCTTGTGGGAGGCTGGAGGGAAGGGGTTTTATTTTATAAAACAAAATTGTAGTTGACATGAAATCAGACAAGTAGAAAGAAGCACTTTCGTATCCTGATAGAAACTGTTATGCCGCTGGACCTTGCTACAATGTGTGTTTCTTCTAATGCTCAGGTGATTTATTGCTTGAATTTGGAGCATTAGCTACGTAAGTATTTAAATTCTGTGTCACTTACCTGGATGTCTACATGTGGGCTACAGAATCCAGTTGTGAGCATCCATTTTCAGCTCTTGGCGTATGCTTCCTGGCAATGCACCCGGAGTGACAGTGCAGGTCGCTGGGTGGGGGCCCTCCATGGCAGGAGCCACACGGAACAGCTTCTAATCATGGGTGGAAGGGAAGTCTCCCTGGTAAATGGCAGCCCACCGGCTGTCACCAAGGGCTATGAGCACATTAGCTATTTTCCCTATTTTACTTACCCCCGTACAGTTTTTTGGTTAAAAATTATACAGACTCTGTATAAACTTTCTTCCTTTTTTTTTTTTTTTGGTTTATGGTCCTTATTTTGGGGGGCTACCTATTTTGCTTATTTAGTTGAGTCATTCTAGATCATTCCCCAAAAGCATTCCTGGGTAAATAATCAGAAATGTACACTGCCACGCAAACCCTACAGATAACTGTAGTGTGATGATGCCTGTGGCTTCTGGTCTTCCAGCTCTCTGAGGATCCTGCAGACAGTCTGAGCGAAGGAGTGCAACTGGCATTGCCAAGAACTTGAAATAATAAATGGGGTTTTACAGTTTTTTTTCCTGTTTGCATTATGAATTATAATAGAAACAGAAAAACAAAAGTCATGCTTTTAAGGCTGTATTTGCATGCTGAATAATATTTCTCAGATATTTAAAAAAATAATAGCAGAGAATTTATTAGAAAGTGATTATTGGATTAATTATTTTCTGTCTGGTTTTGTCACTCAATAGTTTTTTTGTTTTTGCTGTCAATTGTCCAGATGGTTTTCTGTCCTCACTTGTCCCTGTTTTATTTTGGCAGCACTGTAGGTGCTATATCCTCTGCAGAGTAACACCAATCTTGGCAATTTTCCCGACAGTCTTTTATCTCTGCCTATCCATATGATACCATATTTATTACCTAAAATGTATTGGTTACTTCTAAGGGGTTAGCAAGAAAAAAGAACAGGTTAAAAAACATCTTCACGTATTATTTGCTTGCTCAGGGGTTATATGCTGTTCTTATATGAGGTTATCATAGGCTGTGTGTTGAGATGCACTGCATTTGAGAGAGACAAGCGATGACGGTAGCAATGGATAATGTTCCAGATTTTAGCCCAGGACAAATATCCCCATTTAGTTATTGTTTCTGGAGCAGGCCCTTTCTTGCATTCATCTGGGAAATGGGTGAAATGATAATTTATTTCTTAACAAAGGTGTTTTGAAGCCTCTTTGTTTAGTGATTTGCAGGAGAAAACCGCTAAAGAGCTGTTGGATGTTACTTATTGAAAGCAATAGATCTGATTATTTCTTTAAACGGTCTTTGCAAAGCTGGTAAACCTCTCAGGAGCTTTCAAATCTAAAGCCATTTCTATATTCTTGGTATTTGTTCTTAAACTATTTTGCCAGTCATTCTTCAGGTGGGAAGGGGAGCTTCAGGGCGCTCCCCTGTGCTGTGATTCTGTGCTGTGGTTAGGGACCGAAATCTAGAGAGCGCCTGTGACCTAGGCTGCAGTCCAGCCTTTAATTCCCATTAAATGTTGAGAAATCCCCCATTTGTCTCCCTCAGATCTCTTTTAGGAAGATGCAGAGTCTGCCATAGCTGAAGTAGCTGCCTGGGAAGGAATCATGGGACACAATAAATGGGGACAAGGGCAGAAATACTGAGGCCCGGGTGACAAGAGTTTTCCATTAGGAGCACTTGTATTTCGGAGGGCTGCGCCTGCCTGAGCTAACCGTGCTAGTCAGCAACACTGTGTCTGCAGTGGGGATGTGCCTGCGCCGCCCACCCTGCAGCCCTCAGAGAACATGATTAATCCTTGCTCATTTATGCAACCCTGTTGTATATAAGAAGTCAGAGATGGACTAGGATGTTAATAATGAGAGAGGAGGAGGCTGATGCAAGATAAATGACATGAATTATGTTTTTATTGTATCATTTGTTTTCTGTTCACCTTCTGTAAACGTGTCTTTGGGTTTGGCCTGGAATACCACAGGGGGGGAGAAGAACTGAGAGCATTCCCTCTTGCAGGTTGCCCCATGTCATGACTTTACCATGGCATTCCTTCTCTTAAAGCCTTAGGTCTTTACTCAAGCATTCAAATGCAAGATCATAACAACACTGGACAGCTAACTGGGAGACTCTGCTTTCTGAAGGGATTTATAATTTAGTTTGTTGACTAAATATGGAACTTAGCGTGCCAAATCCAGGCACTTTAGCTGTCCAACTAAAGTAAGTTAAATGAATATTTTTCACAAATTTCTGTCTTCGTGACTGAGATTTTTAAAAAAGTTTAAAGAATATCTCCACTAAAGACTCAAAAGTTAGAAGAAAAATTAAAAAATCCTGTACTTTCTTTAAAAGGTAATAGAATCTCATGACTATAAAGCTTATTTAATTGAATGATTCGAGAGGCCAGACTTCTGATTTTTGACATCTTTGAAGTTAACAGTATGGTAACTTGCAGTGTATCCCTCTTGCATACAAAAGATCTGTTTTCTTTTTCTTCAAAAATTACAGTGGGGTATCTAGAATCAGGTTGAGGCCTTTTGAATTTGCAGTTGGAAGAAATAATCCATGAATAAGAGCTATCGGTGCTAGGAAATAAACATCATTCAGGTCTCTTCTTTTTACTTTCTCCTTTGGGACTTTTTGCTCCCTCATTTTGCCCACAAATTCCACTGTAGTACTGAGAAATTCTTTTGATAAAATTTTTGTTAAAATAAAGATGTTTCCACAAAAAGAAAAAAAAATCAGGCAGCATCTGATATCCCTTTGCAATGGAACAAAGAAATATTTAACTACGAATTTTTGAGACAACTCTAGCTTTGACGTGTTTTGAATATTCAATTTGCACAGCTATTTGTCTAAGCAAAGATGTGACAACTATTATTAAATAATACATCATTACATTCTATTTGTGTGTATTTTGAAATATTTATGTAATGGCAGGCTAGGCTACGAGTTCTTCAAGGGTGTCTGTTGAGGCAGCTGTATCTGGCTGCAGCAGCTAGAAAAGAGCAGAGAGACCCAACAAGGGAAACTTCTGCTGGATCCTCAGCAAAACCTCCTGAAAGGAAATCACACGAGGAGCTGTTAGGCTCCTTCTGCTCCTAAGTGGTATAACATGGGCCCTGACTTCTGCCACAACATCTTGTTGCAGTTCATTGAAAACAGAGATCCTTTTCCTGCAATGTCATAGCAGTTGAATTAATCCAGTTATGTGGCTTTGCTAGCCTTGCTAATTTTGTTTCCCCCAAGTTTGCAATCTATTTTTGTCTCTCGTCTCTCTTACGTGCATTATGTACAGAGGAGGAATCTTCTCCCATTTTTAATTCCCAGTGCCTCTTTTAATTGAAAAGCCATGTATTTGGGCAGTAATAACACACATTATGACATGGATTTTTTTATTAATAAGCAGATATATAGTAACCTTTAGGAATGAAAGAATCGAAAATTTATTCTTTCCTCTGTCCCCAGCCTGTTTCAACCTATATAGCCTAAGAAATCAGAACGGGGAATGTGGAAAGGCTTGAACCTTGACAAGCAGAATTACTGTCTGATTAGCAAACAATCATTTCAGATAATAAATAAAATAGAAGAAAAAAAGAATAAAATACAAACTACATGACATAACTGAAGATTTGAGAAGTAATGTTTTATGACAGTCCTGTCTACACCTACGGTAGACATGCTAGACAAGTGGAGATTATAGGCTATATTTCCAAAGGGTAGCATGAAAGGTTTGTGCAAAAACACTGTTAACAAGTAACAGGATTTATGCATGTAACTCCCACTCACTGCTTTGAAAATTTGGCCTCATAAGTAGAGAAATGCTAAACTCTATTAAATATAGTTGGATGGTAGGAATATAAATGATCTCTGCAAGGGCGTGCATTAGAGACCAGGCATGACTTATTTTGCTGCTTTACCATCACAGTGCAAAAGGTTTTGTACAGCTAAGGGATTCTGCACATTATTTGGGTAAGCCCTCACATACTCATTCCCAGTTTAGTGATTGCTATATCCAGTTAAAGGTCTAGCATGGTAAACAGAGAAATTCATATATGTATCTAAGGCTGCAGAACAAGGCAGTGCTAATACAGAGCCCAGGAGTCTCTAGTGGGGTCTATCCCCTCTCAAGTACTTTTACACATGATCCTGTTACTGGAGCTTTCTTTCCAGCAAGCACGTGAATGACACTTATCTTAACCATATAAGTAGCACCTTAAAATGGAACGGGATGAAAACAAATTCATGGGAGTATTTTGCACCTCTGAGTAAATGCTTTGTTGAATTAAAACAAGATATATAGCTAAAGAAAATTCTGATACCTTGTTGAATAGGAGCCCCACTCTACAGTGAACATGCCTTTAAATGCCTTGTTTATAGAGCTTTGGTCTGTTCCAGAATTAAGATTTGCTATGAAGTCTGGTTTTAAGGGCTTGTGGCCTTACTTAATCAGACTAAAATTTGATCAACTGGAATACCGGCAAACTTCAATAATTGGTTTATCAGATCCATACGTGATAGATCTGGAAAGGGCTGCAGTGATTATCCATCTACCTTCTGCATCTTGAACTAGGTGTGGCTGGTGAATGGTTTGGTGGTGAGGCTGATCATGTATTGTGGCTAGGGCACGTGACCAGACTGTGGCCATATGTCACATCACAGGTGAGGAGCAAATGGGTCACCCAAATCCTCATCTCTTGCAGTTAGAAGATGAGTAGAGATCGCTAAGGCTAACACTTAAAAAGACCAAATCACTCTCTGTTGTTCTTCAAAGACTGAACATCTTGTGGCTTGTGGGCACAAGGAAAAGTTAGGTGACTTGTGCAGTGGGGACATTTTTCTGCCCTTAGAGTAATCTGCACTCACAAACCGGAGACCTTTGCTGGGTGGACTCTCCTCAGAGGTGAAGTATATCCTTTAGATAAACCTGCACTTCCTTTCTAAGTGCAGACTTAGAGAATATAACTTACACCTTAGACAGTGGGTCTATTTAGACTTAGCAGTGGCTTCAGCCACAAGTCCTCCCTGCAGCAGAGCACTGATTTGTGCTTACCTGGGTCCTACCAAACATTTGTTTGGTGTTAGGTCATCACACCCAAGTGACTCCTTATCCTCCTGTGTTAAGCCAGACAGCTTGCTTTCATGAGTCATGGTTTAGTTAATTGCTCTCTTCTCTCAGCCATCTGTAATTTATTTGTGTTGTAGAGCCCAGGATTGTTGGAGTGATGTCGGTGGTGTTGAACAGAAAGGTAACAAATGCTCCCATCTTTGCTCAGGGAATCTTAGAATCTTGTTGTCTGTGGTTTTTCATTAATAGTTCCTGATCAGCTGATTATTCTGTCCCATCTTCTCAAAGGTTTTTCTGGAAGGACCCTACCCTCCGTCTGTCCTTTAAATAAGGCCTTTTATTTTCTTAATAAGCAGTTTTACATCTGACCCTTTTGGAAAGCATATAGTAGCTTATGTAGCTATTAGGCTAGTAGGAAAAAAAAACAGATTTCATGAGTGTAGTGGCTTATGATGCTATTTTGGATTTAAGTCAGATACTTATATGTAGCTGTTTTTAAAGAGACTAGAGGGACTATCTGAAAACACTGATAGGCTTTCTGGGCTATGCATAGTACTCCCATGCATATTACTCGACTACTAGTGTCAGTTTTGATTTCTAGTTGTGGATTGATTTCAACTCACTTGCAGTTATAGTTTATGTTAACTTGTAGTTGACTAGTGTATGTTGACTCTGGACAGAAATAAGCCAGGATTCCTCACAAGGTCTAACGTTAGTCTCTATTACGGGCAGTAGCTTCTTGAAAGGTTTGAATTGGATTGCTTCTAGTTGTCTGACTAGACTTAAGAACTTTTATTTCTGTTTTTCTCTTGGCTGTCAGTTTGCCCAGTGACTTGAGCAATTTGCTTGCCTACTCTGTACACAAGTTTCTTTCTTGCCTGTGTCTTCCATGTATGCTTAGGTTACAAACTCTGCAACACAGAACTGTGTCACCGAATGTATCTGTGAGGGTGCCAAGTATTATGGAATCTTTTAGAAACTGCGGTAACGTAAATAATAATTTTTAGGATATGTTTTTTTGTCCCGGGTATTTGGTGTATTTTTGCCCTCCACACTTGTTTGTTGTCACAGCTCTGTAGAAGCTTAGTCTAATCAAACTGTCCTCTTCCAGTTGAATAGTGTCTTAAGCTTTCAGGTTAGTGCAGCATCTGCTAGTTTGGAGAATAAAAGGACCCCTATCCTTGGGGTCAGTCATGCACACAAATGCATACACAAAGAAGCGGAAATCTCCCCGGGCCTGCTCTAATTCACTTGGTCATTGCTGCAGCAGAGGAGTTCCCGGCGCACGCAGGGCGAGCGCGATTCGCGCCCGCGCAGCGACCAGGAGCCGCTCCTCTTGGCCAGCCTCCTCTGCCCTGCTTGCCAGCTTTCTCTCATTCTTTTAATCTTGCTCACGTTTCTCATTTCCCCCCTCCGAATTATTCTCCTTCACGCTATCCAGTCCAACCTTCATTTCCTTTGGTCTCCCTTTTCCCTTCATTTATGTTTCTTTTAGTCCCTCCTTCAATGTTTCTGATTCCCATTACCCCTCCAAAATTACAAAAAGGCTGTATGCTAAATGCTGTTTCTCTGTTAAACATATTTCCCCTACCTTTCATAGTCCTATTTCTACTGTAAATTGTTTGGGGCAGCAACTATTATATTACAGGTTTTTGGTGCAAAATCTAGAAAAACAGGTTTTGTACTTGCAGATTCCTAGGCACTACCAGGATACACTTGCTTAACACAAGTAAAGGCGAGAGACTCTGCACATTCCATCTTCTATTAAATGGAAAGTTGTTGTTGCATGCTTCTAATAAGGGCTTTTTAGGTCTGCAGATGAAAAGGCTTTAGAAATGCTAAATATTAATTATTAGTAGTCATTAGCATTCCTGTCCCTTGCTATCATTGCTCTCATCTGCCCTGTATACTATAGTCTAACAGCTCCTTTTCTTTCCTTATCCAATATTTCTTCTAACAAAAATATTCAGGAAGGGGTATTGGCTTTTACAATCAAAATGAGACCTACCTGTTTTGCTGTTTAGCTTAGATATTGTTTTCTTTCACATCAAGCGTTTCCTGTGTCTGCATTCTTGTATGACTGGTGTTACAATATCAGTGCTCCTTAAAATGGGATTTAGTAATAGTTTGTCATGATTGCAGGAATCTTTGTCTTGTTTTACTACCTGCTGAGCTTGATTGGGTCCACAAAGTGGGTGCAGAAGGACCCAGGGCTCCAGAATGGACTGCCCAGGGAGCACTGTACTTGCAGTGCAATACAGTGTGTATTTTTTTTTTTTTCTTAAATGCTTTATAGAGTGAAAGTGTGGGATAGAGCTTGGGACTGAGCCTCAATATTTCTGCTTGATGCTGGTGATATAACTGCAACATCAGTGTGTGTAGAACATATATCTCTCCAAAGAGAACTAAAAATATATTCTTGGTCAGACTATTTTTTTTTAATTGACTGTTTCCATGTTGCCCTCAAAGACATGAAGCCACTGGAAAGGTCAAGCTTTAAACGACTTTGCGTGTGCAAGCTTGAAGTCCTTAGCTAAATGAAACACCCTGTAATAGTAGGTCTACATTACTACCCTTTTAATCACCATAGTTCTACTGATGCCACTAAAATTAAAAGAGATGACACCGTTTTTCCCCTGATATTTGGTGTTTGGTGCATGTGTGATGCTTTCAGGCAAAGCCCCGTTTCTCACACCAGTGAGTGTGGCTCACACGAACCGTTTGGCCGTTGCTGTCTTTGCTGCCGTTTAACTGCACGGCAGGGCATGCGCGTCCTGCCCCGCGGCGCCGCCCGGACCCGCTCCTGCTTCAAAGGCAGCCCCGGACGATGCCGTGGGCAGCCTTGCTCAGCAGCCCAGCACACCTGGAAGGTACCATCGTCACCCTGCTGGCTCAGCCTATTAATGTATAGAACATTTGGAGCAATTAGAAATGGGCCTGGACATACAAGAGTGGCTGCAGGCTCTCCTTTCTGTACTTTCACCTCTTTTAATAAATTTGAGGTTGTTTCTCAAGAGGAGTAGCTGGTGAGAGTGGACTGGAGGCCTGAAAGTCATACTGCTGCTTGCAGGTGAGATGCACTTATTATGACAGGATTGGAAGTTGCATATTTTGTACCTTGGTGGCTGAAAATTACGAACCTGTAAAATAAATGAGAATTTCAAAATGATTTCTTTCATTAAGTGCTCGCACACTGGAGCCTGGTACTAGTGCTAGCTCTTGTTGCTGGGGTCCTGCTGCTCCTGCTCTCGAAGGTGGTGCTCGGTAGTGCAAGTGGCAGCAGTCACGGGGGCTCCTTTCTGCCGAGAGTCACCTCTTGGTGAGGACTAAGAGACAGGCTGTGGTAGATGCTGCTATGTAACGAGTATGAATTAAATCTTTTCAGCAAAGATTTGTGCATATAAGTGCTGAAGTCGTACTGAAAGCTCAGCCTAAATCATTTTAGAATTATGCTCAGGACCCTTAATCATTTAAGCAATTTGATAGTGCTGCTTGTTTTTGTAAGCAATCCTGCAGGCGTTTCGAGCCTGGGTAGGTGCTGGGCAGCCTGTGCAGAGAGCGCTGGGCGCTGACCGGGTTTCGGGGGCGCACAGGGCGCTGCAGCTCCTTTCCCTAAAGCATGAGAACGTTTTTTTAAAATTTGAGATCAACACAGAAGTTTTTAATCTCTTTTCAAAGTGTAAACTATCTTTCAAAGTCTTGAAAGTTCATTTTATAAAATCAGATTGAACAGTTTTGACATTTCCTATCTGGACGTTTAAAGGCACACTACAAATGCAGTGTTGGCCTGTGTGGGATGATTCGTCGTAGATGAAGGGCTAACCTGCATCTATCACTGTAAACACAAGGAGTCCAGCATATGTGAGTGGCGTCCTGCAGAGAAACATATTCCTTAAATGTTAATCCATTGCTTTAACTTTCATGCCTCTGTATTTTCTCACGGAAGTATCACTTGATATGAGCTGAATTCCCTCCTTGCCGTTTTTTTTATTTCTTCTTTTTAATTTGTCAAAATCACTTGTTTCAGATTTTTTCATTTAGCCAACTGCATGGTTTATCTATTTAAACACCAGAGGCAATACATGTGTGGTAGAACAATTTATTGTTTATCGTTCAAGAACGACATATCATTACTCTAGTAAGTCATTGCCTGTGCTGTATAACTGAATGTTCACGTCCGGCTTTTCCTGTATATTGAGTCTTTGTATCCAGGCACAGGCTAAGAATTGCCAGACTAGATGGCGTTTTCTGGTGCTACTTCCTGAGCGTTTGTGGGTTCAGTTCTTGCTCCTGCCCTGCAGGTGAGGCACAGCCCCCGTGCGGCCGCTCAGGCCATGGCTCCAGTTCAGTCATCCCAGTGCTAAATCAGAACATTTCCAGGCTGTGGCCTCAGTATTTCTGTTCCTTAACTGGTCGACATCAGGGACATACTAGTGTCGTTGCAGGTGCTTTATAAAAGATGAGTTTTTTTTCTGTTCATACTTGCATCTTCAAAATATTTTGCAGTTAATTCTTGCATCACGTTCTGAAAAGCCAGAGGGAGATAAATGTTATTGTCCCGGGTTTGCTGACAGGCAGGCAGCGGCATCGTTACCTCGCCAGAGGCTGCAGCGGAGGTTTTCTTGGCAGAGAGGGATCACACGCAGGTTGCCATGTGCATAGACATACCCGGGCTGCCTCTAACCAGGCCAGCGCAGCCCCCGGAGCCGATCTGGAGGAACCGTGTGGAGTTTAACATGGGTCAAGGCTGCTCTACCTCCTCCGCTCATGGGTGGTTGATGCTTCCTTTCTGCAGGCTGAAAACATGGATGTTCCATCCAGCCTCGTGGCTGCTCCGCGCGGCTGCGTGGCACGAGTGGAGAAGAAGCGATTCTTTCATTGCTGGGATCAGTTAGGCAGTGCAGGTGTGACTGACAGCACCATTTCCCCCAGAACATCTGGGATGGTCTCTGAAGATTCACTTAGGGGTTCTGTAAATCATACACTGGAGAAAAACACAGCAGTTAGGGATGACATGGGA
The DNA here is from genome assembly GCF_059628265.1 of Tinamus guttatus. Taxonomy (NCBI): domain Eukaryota; kingdom Metazoa; phylum Chordata; class Aves; order Tinamiformes; family Tinamidae; genus Tinamus; species Tinamus guttatus. The sequence goes on from NW_028288923.1 coordinate 5,276,544, forward strand.
AATAAGCTGGTTGCCACATATTAAGCCATGAAAAAACCCACAATATAAAATAGATTTAATAAAATAATGTTGTCCGTTAAATGAGGCAGAGTTCTCTTGGAAAAAGCATAAATGTGAATGTGTAAATGCATGAAATAGTTTCCAGTACAGTTAGAGGTATACACCTTGGGGATTACACAAGGATTATTAACTCTTTGTGATGTTTATAAGAAGCAACACTAAAGAAAATTCTGCATTGGCAGCTTTGCTGTTCAAAACAGATACTTAGTGGCAGAAATGGCAGAGACACCATTTGTGACAAGGTGAAACCAAATGTATGCAGTTTAGCTTAAGTGGTTATTTTATTTTGATTAGCGGGGAAAAAAGAATTGGCCTGTGCCTGGCCTGAGTGACATGGTATATACTGAAGCGAAAGCCAAGCAAGGGAAGATGTCCAAGCATTCAGAAGGTTGAACTGCTGCAGCTTCAATATTTGATCCATTTAAAACCCTTGGCCCCAGGCTTGGGGAAGCACCATGTGCCTAAAAGTCTAATTTCTGCCACCGAGTTTTATGAAAAATAGTAGAAGATATGGAATGAATGTCAGCCAATGGCTAAGGCTGATCTCCCCGTTTTCAGCCGGGTCTTGTCTGGGGGCAGCCCGGGGGGCTCCGCGTGGATCCACCGCCCGTGTGTGCGCGGGCAGCGAGGCCGCGCCGGCAGCAGAGCTGCTCCAGGGGCTTCTCTTCCCCCCTGCCCTGCTTTTATTGGCCCCGGTGAATGTTACAAAGAGGAAACCAGATGTGAGACAGGGATGACTTGAAAGGACAGGTAATTAATATCATCTGCCTCCACCTTCTTATCTTGATGGGCTGATGTTTACAGCCTGACCCTGCCGTGGGGGCAGGCGCGACCTCCTCTGTGCAAAATGGGGGAAGTCCAGAGGCTTCCAAATGGGGGAGCCTTGCAGGGAGCTCTGCCCCTCCTCCGGGGTGCAGGCAGCTCGAGTGGGGTTGTGTGTAGATATTTATATATATATATATATATATTTGTGTGTATGTGTGTGCACACACTGTATTGCAGCAATTCCTTTAACTTTCTTTTCACTTTGAAAACGCACCTTAATGATACTTCCATTTACGGTACTCTTCCACCTTAGTTTTCCCTTGCTTCTAATTCATTTGGTACTAAATTTATGTCAAGTGACCAAGGATCTGGGGGAGAGGGGAGGAAAGGTCTGCAGAAATGTGCCATAGTTCCAAAGGTTGATCTATTTCTCTCCGTAAATGAAATAAAAATATTTTTATTTTTCACCTCTTGCACTTAATTATTTCTGACATTTCGTCCATCATATTGTAATGAGCTTCTTCAGAGGAAATAAAAAACAGCTTGTCTCTTTGAAAGCAGAGATGCAACTATTTTTTTGGTGTTTATTATCAAAACACAAGCTGTTTTCCTTCCTCAAAGGACACCTAACAGTACAATGGGAGAAACATCAAGAATTAGATTAGACAGCATCAAGTTCACATGAAAGAAGAATGATCTGTTTAAAGAAATATACTTTTTTTCCTTCTGAAGGAGAGAAAAGATGTAAGGATTTAATAATCTAACTATTTTCCAGTGTGTGCTACTTTCTTTGGATAGATGTGATAGTAGGGAACCGAATGGCAGATTTCATGATAACAGTGTAATTGCGAACAAGGGGCTCGAATTAACTTAAGTCATTTGGGAGGTCTTTGATAATTTTATATATTAGCAGGGTCTAGTACATTTTATGGTTCCCTGCACATTTCAGACTGTGTATCTGTCTTTGATCATTTTACTATGTTAAGCATAAATCACAGCCTAATTTACTATTTGCTTTGAATGGTTCTTTATGTAAATATTTGACAGTTTTCCAGAATCGGCAATAGAGTTTATTTTCTGATTCTAGGTAGTAGAAAACAAAACTGTTTCCAGTTGCAGCAATTAAAGTAGTGCCACTAAAACGGTGGGGAGGAGCCCCCGGCTTGTCGAGGGGTCTGGAAGACTTTAGAAAATCAACTCATTGGCCATGGGCCACAGCTGCTGTTTTTTATGAGTGTGCATGTATCCAGATGCAATCGTTGCAAATATCTTTATGAAATAAATAAGTTGTAACAGTCACTTTGTTTTTGTTTTATAAGTGTCATGTTTGTGGGTGGTCTCCAAAATTTTCTAAGCCATAGATAAAACATCTTTTCTCTATAGGGTTTGTTTTCATTTTTCTTCTCAGTCTCGATTCTAATATATAAAAATTTTAGTTACAGGCTTGCATTTTGTTCTAGTTTCTGGGTTAAATGACTGTACTACATATTTTACATCACAATCTACTATCAAATATATATTTCTTCTATGGTATAAACAGAGGTTCACTACATGAATTCAAAATTCTGTATTGTTTCAATGCAATTAGCCAGTTCAGTTCCTCTTGAGTACATTTAGTCTAGTCCTTAAAATATATATATATATATATTTGTTATTACCTTAATCCTTAGTAAATGATAATTACCTTTTTCTGCAATTGCTGGTTTTGCAGTAATTACCTTTCAGATTTTAGCATCGATATTTATGGGGCAATAACCAACGAGCAGTGAACCATGTAGTATGACAATTTTATTCAGAAGAGCATATCACACTGCAGTTAGTATTAAAAAAGAGAAAACCAAACTGCCCCAGAAGGATACGGAGCTTCCTGGCTGAGGTGTTTGTGATGCAGGTTCATTCATTCAAGCAAGAGGCAGTTTCCCTCATTTGGGGCATCGGTGAAGTTGTGGCCAGTGAATCAGACATTTCAAGGAAATGCACCGGACTCAAGTGCTGAAATCTCAGTAAAATTGAGAACTGCCTTAGTCTGTGCTCAGCTACTCCAGATTATTTGGAAGGTGCCAGCCGATCTTTTGGGTTGTGAATCCTTACACAGATTGCAGGCTGCTGCTGGCATCATCCTGTCATCCTGAGCAGACATCTGTGAAGCTGCTTGGGTGTGGAGAAAGTGGATTTATTTCTGCAAATTTACTCATTGCACTGACTTTCAGTATGTTAGATCTGAATCTGATGCTACATGTTTAGTGCTGTATTAGATCAGCTTTATTTTGCTTCTATAGAAGATACAGAGGAGAACAGATAGCAAAAAGCATACCTATCAAGAGATTAAGGGCTGCATTTGTAAAAAGAACGGAGGTGTTTTGGGTTGTAATTAGAAGGCTAGTGGCACTTCAGAAATGATTGAGCGGGTTTGTTAGATACCCAGCTGGTCTGGAACTCTATTGACATGAAGAGCAGTTAGAAAGCCAGTTTGAGAGTGCCCTTAGGAAAATCTGAGGGGAAAGTGCTTAGAAGCTTCATTGCTTTGGAAAGCGCCGCTCACATGGAAAGCTATCGCTGACCATCTTCAGTAAGACATAAGCACGTACTTGAATGTGGTTGCTGAAGGAAATCTTCAGATGCATAATTTGCTTTTATCAGGAGATAGTCATTTACAGATTTTTATTTTGCTTTCTGACTGCCTGGAGTTTAGGCAATATTAGGAAAAAATACTTATGATGAAAGAAACATTTGCTTAGCCCCAACAAAGAAAGGTTTGCTTCCAGCATCTTTAAACATTCTAATATTAAAAAAAAAATGTTTTTAACTGACACTTAAATTGAATTTACATGCTTTCTTTTTAAAAATTATTTTTGGGATAATTCTCCACTGAACCGTCACAAATTTGAAAATGTATTTTTTAATAAAGGATTTTTTTTTTCCTGACAATATTTCAGATGAGAAATTTCACTGGGCTTTACCTCCTGTCCCTCTCCGCTTACGGCCACCGCCACTTCTGGCTTGCGGGTGGCGATGTTTGGTCTCGTCAGCGCGTGCTGGAGCGTGTTCATTGACGGCCTTTTCTCAAGAACTCGGATAAGTTGGGACCCTGTGGAGTTGGGAATTTTGAACATATTGTCGTCAATAGAGGTGCAGAAGTATTTGAATATAATTAAATGAAGAGTAATTGCAGTGTTACACTTTTAGATTTAAACAAAGCTTTAGCAGTGCAGAGACTGCTTGAATGGGCTAGCAGTGAGGTACAGTTCTTAAAGCTTTTGTAGGAAATACAGGTAGTCACTTGTACTTGGGGAAGGAGCAAGATGTCAGACAGTATTATTTCCACATTTTAGTGAAGTGGTGAAAGGATGCATAGCCTTTAACCCCTCACCACCAACAGCTGATAGCTGCACATAAGTTGGAGTGGGACTAGAAAGTTGGATGGAGCACAGAAATAATTCCTGAATGCAAGAAATCTGATTATCTAAACTACTTTTTCCCTAAGAAGGCATCCATCTTGAACTTAAATATTCAGTGTAAAAATGTCATTCTGCAGGATAAAATCAGTCAGTGTTATACAGCCCTGTTTATCAGGAATGGTTTTCAGCTGAAAAGATTTGAGGACCTTCACCTTTCTTTCTTTCCTGAAGGAAAGAACCTAAGCATGGCCCATGCCTTATGTTGAGCCTCTAATTCTCCTTTTTGAAAAAGACAGAGGTGTTGCGGAGTGTTCAGGGTCTTCTCTCCACGTTTTAGCATAGACAACATTTCCCAGTGAGGGTGGTTGCAAGATCTAATGTCCACCAGTGAGGACTGATGTTTTTATTTTTGGTGTACTTGTGTTTTGGTATATTTGTGGCTATACTTGGTGTATATTATTTGGCTGTGAAGTTGTTTTCCCTGCATTAGGCAACATGTTGTCTCTGCTTAGACACAGAGAACGTCTACTTGATTCTTGACTGAATATTACATGTTTTAACATAGATTATTGTAGGGTTCCCAAAATTGCTTGGGAAAAGCCTCTTTCTTGGCCATCTGTTAAGCAAAAGCATCTTTGTTTTCTGTAAAAGCACCCTTGAGATATGTAGTACATTAACTTTAATTGTTAGTTAGTAGGACACTATCTTTTTTTTTTGCTAGTAATTATATTATCAGCACCTTAATTACATGAGTTAGGCTTTCAAAATTATAAATAAGTGGCATGAATAATGATTATTTTGGGACTGTGCTGGCTTAAGTTTATATCTGAACTTCAGAGGCAGAAAGAAGCCTGTAAAAGGCAGCAGTCAGATCGCTTTCCAGTGGGCTGTTTTCAAGTGTGTGTGCGTGAGTGCGCGCACTCCCTGAAGTGCCGTGCTGCCTTTTCCCTGGGAAAGGTGCGCCGTTCTCATAATGCACAGCCAGTCTCATGCACAGAAAAAACTATCACTTGTGAAGCACAGTTCACATATATGAACTGAAAGCTAGGACTGACTTTCTGACTCATTGCTAGGACCCGGTAGTATTTCTTTTTTGATTAAGAATTATTTCTCGTTTCTTCTTGGGTGTCACCTCTGTGAAGAGGTTTGCCTCGCATCCTAAATGCTTGGTATCAGGATGTTCTTTGATTCAGGAGTCCTTTTCTTGGTCTAATTTTGTCAGATCCGTTTGCCTCCCTGCCCAAGATTCCCAACTGGAGATGGTGCAGAGGAGAGCAGAGCTCAAGATTACACTTCCAAATGGTTATGTATGGATAATACCTATGGATGGGCTTTCCTAGCCCCACTTCCCCCTGGGCTCTGGACTCTGCCTGTCCCAGCTGGGCACTGAGTGGGTTGGCTGTGCAGGTGGCTCTCGTATGTCACCCAGCTGCTGCTGCTTGCAAGACTGAATGGGCAAAAGGATCCAGTTTCCCCAAACAGGACTGTCAGCCCTGGAGCAAAGGTCAGAAAACATTTCCTGCCCCAGGGCAATTAGGAAGCAGGAATCTCTGACGCGCTGTTACGCTGCTCTTTTAGTTCAAGAGGCAGGAGAATTGCAGTCTCCTGTCTGAAGAAGCTGTTTCTGTGGCTGGGAATTCATGCCAGTGAGAATGCAAAGAATTTGGGCAGAGATTCCTTCCTGCGGCTGCAAGGGCAGTGGCTGCTCGTGGCTCAGAGGCTGTCAATGCAGCCGGCTGCTGTTTTAATGCACTTGTAGGTAATGGGTAAATCCTGTTTCCTCCAAATTCAGTGCATTCTTGTGTAAATTCAGCTATTAGCAAAATCAACAAAGGATCCTACTCATGAAGTGAGAAGCTAAAGTTTTTGCAGTACATCCTATTTAGTTAGTGATGGGTTGTTACTGTACTACCTTCTAGCTCTCTTCTGTCTAGTAGTTCTCTTCCTTACATACACTGAGGTTGTCCCTGTTGAGTTTCAGGTTGTTGATTTTAGACTTTGACTCTATCGGTCTGCATTCTAACCCTGTTTTATGAAATGTTTGCTAGCAAACTACCTGGCTTGGTGTTTTCTGTAGTTTCTGTTTGTGAAGTTTTTGCTTTGATTTTTTTGTTGTTGTTGTTCTGTGTTTTTGGTAGAAAATTAATAGAACTAAGGAGAAACTACGCTTCACAGCAACGTCGGGGGTTGATGATATTTAGCTTTCAGTCACGGTTCTCTGTCCATTGCATGCTCGTTTCACTGCAGGTTCTTCCCTTTCCCTGAAGTGATCAGCACCTGAGCTGTCTCTCCAGCGTTTTGTCAGGTGGAGGGGCCGCAGTGCTGAGCTGGGGCTGTGGCTGCAGCGTCTCGGCTCTGTCACCGCGTTTCGGTCAGCCTCTTTGGGCAAGCAGCGGGGCTGGAGCGCGGTGTTGAAACGGGGCCGGCCTGCTGAAGGAACCTGCACCTGCTGCCAGGAAGAGCTTCTGTGGGCAGGTTCAGCAGCGCAGAGAAACTCTCTCCCTGAATCTTTTGGGGGGTTTCTCTTTTGTTTCTGGGTTTTTCTGTTTGTTTGTGTTTGCCATTTAGACTGAGTTTGCCCAAAGGGAAGGAGAGGGCGCCCTGGCGGCGCGGCCGCTCCGCGGGGCGTCCGTCCAGGCGGGAGCGCGCAGCTGAGCAGCGCAGGCCTGGCGGCGCAGGCCGAGCCCAGGCCGCACAGCCGCAGCGAGCCACCTGCACGAGGGTCCTTTCCACCATGGGGCTGTATGGGAATGGATTCAAATAACTTAATTCTCAAGATCCCCTTAGGCTTGCAATTCTTTTGCAGTACATTCTGGTAACAAGCAGTAAAGTGGCCTTGCTCAATTTTCCTTCTTCCTTGTTATTGTTTCCTGCCTTACATTGTTCATGAGGGAATGATAACACGAGTCTTTCCTGGAGGAGTTCACAGAGGAGTCTTTATGCAGAGTCTTTAGTCAAGTAACATTTTTTTTCCTCTTAATTAATACAAAATTTTGAATTGAAACTCGTAAACATGAAGTTTTTCCCGACTATGAAAAGTTAAAATATAACACGAAGGTTTCTCTTTCTCTTTTATTGCATCTCACATGTGTCTGTCCTCTCCCTTTAATCACTTTTAGCTATAGTATTTATTAGTGATACACTGGAGTTCTGTAACATATTTTGAGTACAAAAGCCCGTGTTCAGCAAATTGCTTTGGCTAATACCATATCCAGTTACCTGGATGTTGGAGGTATATTTTGTTGCAGTGCCAAAACCAGCAACTAATAATACTTCTAAGAACTTTAACTGTAGGATATAAAATGTGTGGGGTGTGTGTCTGCTCTTGGCAATAGCTTTAGAGTGAAAACCAGATATTAAGAAAATAGATATCATTTTTTTGTGTATGTGGTTGTTATTTTTCACCACAGGTTGCAGTTGCTTCAGTGCAGTGAAATTTTATAAATTCTGTTATGAAGCAATTTGCTGTTGCGTAATCATAGAGTTACGAAAATATAACTGAACTTCTTAGATTATGATTGTTTTAGACTTCGCTGGTTAGATTGTTTTAGATTGTTTATGATTGTTGCCTATTGATAGGGCATGCTTCAGTGTGCAAAACTGCTATGTGGCAGTAACAAGCAGATGCTTTGCTGCAGAAAATGTTTTTGTAGTGTAACTGTGTATGTGAGTGTGTATTGGGTGAACTTTAGAGCACAGTATGGTAATGGTCTGCACAGAAAGAAATCCAGGAAATTGCTCAATCCAGTATTTAAAATTAGTGTTGTTTATATAGAGTCAAAAGGCTGCCGTTGAGCAGGGAAGGTTCCTGCCTCAGTGTGCTTTTTGGCTGCGTGGGGTTTCACCGCGCGGCTGCTTTGTGTCAGCTCGCTGGCAGGTGGTATCAGCACCACCTTGCACGCGGCCCTGGCGTGCAGGGATCTTGTAGGGGAGGATCCTAAGCTTACGGCAGGCTGAGATTTCGAAAGCCAGGGGTAATGCTCTTAGGAAGGAAGCCACCTCGGTATGAAATAAACCACTCTGCTGAGGGGTAGACGTCGCTTTGCAGAAACTATTGCTAGAACTGTTGGCTTCTGAGGAAGAGTAAGGACAGGTGATTCTTAATCACCTGCAGCATTACAGTGCAATTGCAAAGCAGCAATACTTGCTGCCTGCTACATGCATGTGTTTGCAATTTAAGATCCTGTAGCCCAAGAAAAAACAAGATTGTTTATCGCAAAGGTCTCCAATGCTGGAACATACTTAACAACCCCCCATTCCCCCAAACCTTTCTACCTGAGACTTCTAGACAGCTACCTTGGTCTTGCTTGGGCTTTTCATGTTTAAGGACTGCCAGTGATGTTGCTATAATGAAATCGCTTTTATTTTTTGTCTCAGATTCCAAATACCAATGTTTTTTTAACGAAATTTTTGAGACTAGTTATCCTGAAGATATTTTTGCAGTACAGTTGGTATGTCTTCTTAAGCCAAACATATTTGCAAGTGTTAACATTTACCTTTGTAATATAATACACTAACAGAGTGTTTTCTCCCCCCAATGTCTATTTAATTTGTTTAGTAAAATTGTACATAGCTCTATGCTGTAGCCAGAGAATATTGTATTGCTTAGATGTTGTCTGTTGTATTTCCAACAAAAGCAAATGATATTCTGTCATTTGAATCAAATGACACAATCTGTAGCCAACTCATATTGTTTATTTGTTCTTTGTAACTTTAGAACTAAATGGATAAGGAAGATACAATTTCTTTAAAATTGCATGTTTTAGGTTATAACCTTTTATCCTCTTATTTAAGATACTTCTGCAGATATGAAAACCTTTCTTGAGTTTCTGGTACTCAAGCTTGTGTATTAGGTATAGAATTTTTCCATGCATTTCCATGCCCCCTTTTCCCTCTGTTCTGAAGTTGAAACAGACGTTACTGTTTACCCTGCAAACTGTTTACTGTACAAAAGCAAAAGTTAAAACAAACATAGTTAAAGCATTGCCATAGATGCCCTACTCTCCAGCCAGGCTGCTGGAGAGAGTTGTTTTTAGTAAAGGATAATTCTCTATTGTTTTGGGGAATAATCCGTGGGACCTCTAGCTGTCTATCCTAGTGGATGGCTGAAGATGCCAAACAAATGATCCTGGCAAATGTGGTGTGCAGAATTACATTGCGCTGTGCGACTGATCTGCGCACATCAAAATCTACTGCAGGCAAAATAAATCTGACGTGCATTGGACTAGATCCACAGGTTCTGGATTTGCCAGAATGGCAGATTTGTATTGCGAAAGTTTTTAATTTTTCCTTTGATTTTGAGATCATTGAACTAAGCCACAGGGAAAAGGAGTGCATGAGGGTTTGTTTGCATCTGAGGGCTTGGAAGGTTTTCATGCCTGTGTCAGTGTCTGAGGTCTTGCCAGCTCTATCTATGAACTCAGTAACATTATATCATTCTAATTTCAGGCATCTGTCTTTGGCCCAGTTATTAGCACACTGTGTCCATACTTTCTTAAAGATTTCTTGGTGAATAATGTAGATGTTACTGGAAATATCCTAGGGTAAACCTCAAAATCCAGGCAGGCTACTAACTGAGCTGTGAAGAGTTAGTCACAATCAACTAACCAGAGTCAATCACAGATCTCTTCTTGAGACACTGTTCATTTTCCAAAGTGAAAAGAACTTTATCTACCTGTTTTTGCTTGCATGTATTTTTATATGATTTTATAAATCTCTTTAATGAAGAAGCATTATGCCAGAATAAATTTCATCTTGGAAATTATCCTGGAGGATCCTCCTATCCTAGTTTTTATATGCTCTGACTTGGCTAAGGGTTCTCTGAGTAGAAGTATTATGCAGTAGGTGCATCCAAAAATGCTAAATGATACTGAAGGGTTGAAGAGTAAATAATACATTAGCAATCCATATTTTATAGCTGTTTTACTATTATTAACAATCCTTAATTTGCAATTAGAAAGTCCCATGAGTTATTATGTTAACTAAACAAGCTAGGGGGATAGTTAATGCAATCTACATTGAAATATCCTGTACACCAATTTGTAGTAGCAGAACTCTAACTTTCTGCCAAAGTTGCAGTCAAAAAACCACATTTTTCAACATGTGAGTAACCATTACAAAAAAAAAAGATCAGAATCAGAAAGTGCATGGGCCTTATTGTCACTGAGAAGAATTTTACATGCAGATGGGATATTTATGTATGTATATCTTCTTTTATGATGTGTATCTTCTTCTAGTAGTTCATAGCTAAATGATTCCCCTTGGGTTTCCGAGGTGCATGTAAACTAATGTTGCTGCACAATGAATATGTGCAATCCTTTAAGCGATAAAGCTCTTTCTGTATCATCCAGATCCTGCCCCAGAAATAAAACTCTATCTAGTTTGCTGCAAAATAAAAGCTCCCGAAGAAAGAACGAAAGATCATCATCTTTTGGCATCTTCCTTGCCATCCTAAGGTGACTCTCAGTGTAGTTTGGGTCAGATGCGGATGGAAATGCAGGAAGGACAAGCAGGCACCAGCGTGTCCCGGGGCTGCTGGCGGCAGAGGCAGCCGCCGTGGCCAGGGCAGCGGGAGCCTCCGAGCACCCCGGGCTTCCCCCTGCGCGGCCGCGCGCTGCGGTGCCGCAGGGGGCTGCCCTGCTGGTTGGTTTCCAGGCTCAGAGCAAGAGCAGAGACCGAAGAATCAGAAATATTTTGATAAACCTGGCATATGGGATGCCCCACATGACTCTCCAAATCTTTGCACAAATTGAATTATATCAACCCTGTACCCTGTGTTTGCACTTTGGATCCCGTTATTAGACCAACTGTGCAGAATACAAAAAATGTTCAATGTTTAATCCTCTTTTACTTGTTGTTTAATTTTGCATACAAATATACAATGGAATATAACAAATATTAAATGTATATACTAAAACACATGAATTCAAAACCCCATTTATTTTATCAATTGCTTAAGCTCATTTGATCATAAGGGACAGAGAGACCAAACAGCTATAAAAGAGCTCTATTTTCTATCAACTGAACCAAATCCTCCTTTGATCTGTTAATCCCAAGTTTATAAGGTTAGGAGATAAGCAAGCGTAACTAAATTCCTTTTTCTTTTTGTCCACCTAATAGTCTATGAAGCAAAGCAAACATAATAAGCTTCTTTGCTGCTTTTCAGCCTCTTCTTGCTGAATAATTCAAAAAGTGCATTACAGGTTTTATGAGTACAACTGTACACACAAGCAATGTTCCATGATTTTTCTTGCACGCCTCAAATTTGCATATATTATATTTTTATTTTGCATTTCTGACACAGAAGCTGACTGCCTACTCATTCTTGGCTTTTTACGAGGTCTTTGATGCTTGCTGGAGGAGAAGGCCTCTTTTGTCTCCGATAGCCTTAAGGCAGATCTAGGTTAGCAAGAAAGCCAGAGGTTTCAGGCTTGTTAAATGTCACAGTAATGGCTGTCTTTACGCATTGAAATACCAGCCTTCTTCTTTATAGGAAAAATGAATCACATTACCACCAAGGGAAGGAAAGCCTTTGTTGGAGGAGACTGCTAGTCTGCTACTTAAGAAGGGGATTTAATTTTCCCCTCCAGGCTTTTTGGCCAGCCCACTACTGTTGCCCTTGTGGAACTCTGATATCATAGCATGTGAAGAATAGCAAACAAGAAAGAGCAATTAGCCATTAATCATACTCATTTTGCATTGGATGGACAGGCCGTTTAAAATACTGTATGTGTGCAGAACATGACAAAGAATAGCCTGGGTGGACAAAGCACAAATGTGGAGACTTTCCTTCTCATGTTTTGGATAAGCACTTCCTTATTTAATTCTTCATCAATCTTGCTGAGCTGGTGTTATGTATACTATTTATTAAACCCTTCTCATAAGTTTTAGTGCGCAGAGAATTGAAGTCACGTTTTGTGTTGTCTATAAAGGCCACATTTTTCATTTCTCATAAGTGTGTGGATTACTTCAAATAAAAACATAAAAAGAGCAATGTTAATTTTACAAAAACAAAAATATTTGATTGACTTAATTGATTATACTGTGTTTTACATTTATGGGTCAGTTACAGCTACATAAGCATATAATTATTTTTTTATTTTGTTACCTTAGAAAATAGAGAAATAAACTTTTTTAAAGGAAAATGTATATGTATTTATTACTCAAATACTATTTTGATAGAAATTTGCTAGGTATTCTTTTATAATTAATTAAATATTAGTATTAGCATATGTGCTGAATGTACTGGAAAAACAGGTAAGTTTATCGAGACCTTTTTTGCATCTAAAACCAGTTTATGAAATAAAGCAAATAGTACCTGTAAGATGTGAATGGGCTTGATTATTGCAGCTTCCCAGATCCCTCAAGATTCTTGAATTGGTAGTTCTCATAACACCTTTTCAAATTGGTAGGTTTATGTTTATTGAGAAAAATGAGAGAGTTATTATGATTTTTCAGCTTTCACGTATGTTTGGATGAACTAGTTTATGAGGATGAGCAGTTTATTTAACTGAAAAGGAAAAAAGAAAAATAACAGAGCATCCATTTAACCAGAGAAAGCGGCTTCATTGGAAGGTACTTTCATCCCAACAGTATCTCTTCCTTTCCAAGCAGCAACGGCTGCCTCTTGCCTTTGGACTGGGCTATGGATTCTGGCCCTTCCCGTGCAGGGAAGGGCTAATAGGCCTGAAGAACACTCTAGCAGGAAACACGAGCCATGCTTGCTCGCAGGGCCGCGTCCTGACGGTCTGCACGCCTCTGCCTTCCTGTGGATCTCTAGAGACTCGCTGCTCTCCGGCACTGGGGAGAGTGTGTCCTGCTCATGTGTCTGGAAAAATGTCCCACCTGGCTTCCTGTGTGAATTTTCCTGGTACAGAAAACAAGACTTCACCATGTTATTTTTAGTTACTAATGACATTGCTTCTTTGCTTTGGCTCATCCATATCATAACAGCATGCAGTATCCATCTAAGTCGTGACAAAGTGGACAGTCGCTTGTTGAGGACCTCAACCTGAGATTCATGAAATCAGTTGATAGTTTTCCTCTGGTTGTCTTGGGTGGTCTTTGGCAAGCTACCTGCCTCCAATGGCTGAGATTTTAAGGAAAATATCTACAGTCATTCAGTTCTCAACCCACCATGTTTGGCACTGTTTTTAGTATTTGCGTTCTGATTTCTTCTCCCAAGAAAGTGAAATGTGAGTTGTCCCCTTTTAATACTTCAGTTCTGTTAGCTGCTTAAAAATTAATGCTAGTTCATTTTTGTGTTGCACGGTAATTCAAAAGTAGCTCAGCTGTCCAGAATGAGTAGAATTCAGTGTGTGTCTCCTGAATTTTGGGTTCGTATGCACCCAAATTCCTGCACGGAGACGCGTGGCTGTGCTGCTCGCACAAAGACTTCGCCTTCACCCGCAGCCGGTTTGCCGTTGCCCCTCTCTGGCTTGTGAGTACCCACATCTTCTTTTACAACACGAGGAACTTTCTTTTGGCTAACCCTAATGTTTTGGGCAACCTAGCACTGCTGGCAGAATTAGTGTCAAAAATAGCAAGCCAACAGATTGTGAGCTATGATGGCAAGTGCAGAAATGTCATGTTGACATGAGTGTCATTCAGTTAAGCAGGTGTAATGTCCTTTATCATATGCATAATCCCTTTTGCGAGTGTATGGCTAGCACAAACTTGAGTTTTTTTTTTGCAATACTTCCTCTCCGTCTTGTAAGAAGTAATAGTTTTTTAAAAATATATAATATTAAAACTGTAGATTGTATGTTAGTTTTCCAATACTTGACAATTACGGAATGCAAAGTTTGCTTGAACAATGACGTTGTTCGGTGGCCCAGGATATTCCTGAACTGACATGAATTTGAACTCTTAGTAATCATAACAGAATAGTTTTATTTTTGTAAAGAATATTGAGCCTATGTTTTTGTATTTTTTTTAAAAAATGTACAACTTTGATGTGTGTAGCTTTGAAGGTTTCCTCATGGAACAGAAACATCTGGTGTCCAGTTCTCTCGTGTGCAATGGCCCCTTCTGCCATTCTGCACATGTGGACTTTTTATTTATTATTTATTTTTCATTTCCAATATATAGAAGAGGGAAGAAATACATTTTAAGTATGTTTAATTCTAAGTATGTTTAATTTTCTTTCCTTATTTCTTGTAGCATAGTAAATTTTGCCTGTCATATTGTGCAATACTGATGATACTTTTCTTTTAAATATTGCATACTATTTGTTTTATTTTTCTTTAATTTCGAGCTTGGGAAAGACTGTTTATTTTTCTTTTGCTTTTTTTTTCTACTTAGTTTTACTCGCTGCATTATATTTTTCTGCTTATCCGTGATGTCATCTAGAATGAACATGTGTGCTTGTTTTTGCTTAGCTGTTTGTTAAAAGCTATTTGTAAATCCCTGTGAAGACAAATTGCTTGATCTTTCCTCAGTACACTTATGCATATTATAAAGTCAGGAAAAGGATTATTTAGTAGCTATATTTTGCAGTATTTACTATTTCCTACTGTTATTTAGATGTGACCTTGACGCTTATTAACTAAATTAATAACTAAAAAGAATAAACTGTGGAGGGCTACTGTTTGACAATATTTTAATACATAAATTTTCCTTGCTTGTACAGCTGCCAATGTAAGATGCTATGGGTTATCAACAGCAAATTACAGCCCGTTCTCAAAAGAGGTTTTCCATTTGAAAATACTCTCGGACAAAGAGAGCAGGGAGTGTTCCTGGTGGGTGGCTTGTTAAAAGGGTACTAAGAGAATTAAGTTTATTAAGTTAATTTTAAGTTAATTTTGGTTTAAAATCTACTAATTATTGTGAAGAGGAGTAATGCAAAAGGAAGTTGCTTGGAATTACTTCTTGGTTTTGGTTTAGGCGATTTCTTTCCTCAATCTCCCTAAAAAATAAAGACTTGGTATTGATACTGGTTTCGAAAAAGAAATACTGTTCTAAGGTCACAGTTCAGAGTATTTTTAAGATGGTATAGAGTGGATTTTTATTTCCAAGTTTCCTGAAGTATTGGCTGGTGGATGGTGTTGGCTCAGATTTGTAAATAATGTTGAAGAACATTAGAAGAACTCCAAGATTGCCGAAAACCACGTGCCAAGTCTTTTCATGATTTCCACTTCCTCGCTCCTTATCTGTTACAAAGGACTGTTTCTGGGTGAGCTTTGGAGAGTGAAATGGGAAGCAGATTATTTTAGGAAAGGCTTTTCTATGAATGAGCTGCACTGTCCTAAAGACAAGGAACTCTATTAGCTTCCCGTGATGGAGCTATGAGAGATGTGACGGTAGCTCACAAATACTGAGATGAGGCAATTCCTTTCAGAAAAGCGATCTGGTTACAGTAAACCCATGTTTCTTGTAACATATTTCTTGTATTCTGGAGATAATTATGGCGTCAGGACAATCCCAGATCTATTTGCACCAATAAAGAAATTCCCAGAGGCCTCTAGAGCCCCTGGATCAGGACCATGGACCATAAAGAGCAAGTAGAAAACAAACGAGCGTTCTGTCTGTCAGGGAGCTGGAATAACAAAGCTAGTGTTTTGTAAAGGATGCCACAAAATATTTTTCATAATAAAAGAAGCTCTTAAAAGACTATTTATTGCTTATATAACAAAGTGGAACCCCTTCCCTCCTAATTTTGAAAATTGCCCACTATGTAGTTACAGAATTTAGGTATTGAGGAACTACCACATAATTTAACTAAGGAAGAAGATATTGCTTGAATCATTTGTTTTTGGAAGTAGAAAATGCAGTATGCATAGCTGCTGTGAGAGGATGCATCAAATTTTGGACCTGCAAGTTTTGATGATGGATGTTTAATACCTTCCCCACATTTTCATGCTGAGGAGTAAGAAATGGTATTTAAAGTGGCATTCAGTGGGCCAGTACTTGTAATATGAATCAAAACCAGCTTCAAATCTTGTAAGGAAATCCTGACTCCTGCAAAATGTCCCAGAGAAGTATAGTCAGGCAGGGCTCTCAGATTTTCGTGTATGAACATGGTGGCCCCTGGCCGCAGGGGCTGAGGGGAGGTGCGAGCTCGGGCGTCCTCGCGGCTCGTCCCCATGTGCGAGGGAGCCCTGTCCTTCCGCAGGACCGAAGGGACCTTCCCAGGGCGAGGAAGCCCCCCGGCGCCTCCGCCCTCGCCCCGCGTGCGCTGCGCAAATCCTGGTCGCGCGCAGCTTGGGCTGCCGGGGGTCTTTCTATCAACACAAGCGACACTAGATAAGATTTTTCTATTTATATTCCGTGTTTGTGCCGTGGTTCTCCACCATAGAGGGAAAACAATATAGTTCTGCCTGTAGGAGGTTGAATTTGTAAATACATATTGGTTTGGAAATACAATGAGAGATAATAAAATATTCAGAAAGCAGCCTGCTCTTGGGGGATATTATTCTGCACAGCTAGGGAGCAGATTAATGACACTACACAGAAGAAAATAGGATATGCGCCATAAAATATGGATTGGGGTGGCAATGTAGAAACCAAAAATCCAGTCCTGGCAGCTTGTGAAACACAGACAGCTTTGTAAAAGCTCTGTCAGCCTTAAACAGCTCTGCTGAAGAGCAGCTTTGCTCAGCGGAGAGACATAAGTGTCTCATATGCTCATAGAATGCTTAAGGTTGGAAGGGACCTCCAGAGGTCATCTAGTCCAACCCCCTGCACACGCAGGGTCACCTAGAGCACGGGGCACAGGACTGTCTCCAGCCCAGGCAGTTGATCAGCAGGGCAGGAGCTGAGCCCTGAGCCGGGCAGTTGAGCGACGCCCTGATCGTGGCGGTGGCCTCCGCAGGGAGGCTCAGGGCTCCCGAGGCCCTTGAGGGTTTCCTTCAAATCGCTCTATACAACACAGCGTCCAGAGGAGCCGGCGTGCAGGCGTGCAGCAAACAGGCATCATATCCATCCCAATACCCGCTTCACTCTGCGCCACCCAGGTGAAGCCGCAGTGTCCAGGTGGCTCCAGGGAGGAGGAGGAGGCAGAGGAAGCGCCAGCAGGGGGTCAGTTGGTGGGGTCTCAGCAGTGGCCCTGGGCACCGTGCCCTTCTCCGGAGGGAACGGGGCTCGCAGCAGCGCTTGCAGGGGAGCTGCAGCCCCCTCTTACCAAGTGGGTGCAGGAGGTGCTGTGTGCAGGGTTAGAACTAGGCTATTACAAGTTCCTGTAAATGAGCAACTGCCTTAAATATTATAATCATGAAGCATTTTGGTTTAGTTTATGTTTTTCAAGACATGTAGATTTTGAAACTAAGTATTGTTACTTTTTTGCAATTTTTAAAATGCTTTATTTGAGGAAAACTTTTTAATTATGGATGGGTTTAGTCCCTTGTTATGGTAGTCTTCTAAGTCTCATGAAATCATAACATATTTCAAAGCGTAAACCCGAACGTTTTTTTTACGATCCTTTTGAAATTTTCTTCTGTTCTGCTGGTGACTTGCCTTCCTTTTCCTTCTGGTGAATGCATTTCCTCTGTGCTGCTGTATCAAAGAATTCTCTCTCTTTTTGCTGATTATTTATATATTTGAAGATGCTTAAAGAGGAAGTAAGGACTCTGTACATATAATTAACAGCCAATATACAGACTTGGGCTTTTGAACTTCAGTTTTCCTTATGTATAGATGTAAGCTGTTTCCTTATACGAAGCAGCAGCGATAAGATCAGAATGAGATTGGCTTGATTGCTAATAGCTACACATGGCTTGAGAGCTTGGTTTGCCTAGCGAGTGGTTTCTGGATAATCTCGGAGAGTTTACAGTACGTACGCTCGCTTTGAACTGTGCTCCAAACATGATCTTTAGCTGCAGACGTTACTCTAAACAGCAGTTCAATCAGAGGGTGCTAAATCTTCCAGAGCGGCTCAGAAGTGCCCTGTGGCATCGGGACAGGCCTGGAAGGAGCCGGCGCCGTTTCTGGCCTGGCTCCCTGGGCGCGCGAGGGAGCTCACGCAGCTCCGCACGCAGCTCCGGGCCGCTCGGCCTCGCTGTCTGCGGCCCAAAACCTGGCATTAAATGAGCATCACTCATAACTTGGCCTCCTATGTGACAAAATGAGATTTTAAAGAAGTCTGACTTTTCACAGAGCCCCGCGTCTTCGAAAACAAGGATCTTTTAAGGTGTCTGATGATGGGATGACCCAAATCATTGGTGATTTCACCAGTCTTGAATGGAGAATAAATGCATAAGTATAAGAAAAACTTATGAAGGGGAGATAAGATAGACATGTCATAGATTTTGGCATAGCAATAAAACAGGCCGAGAGCTGTGCATCTTTTTGAGACAGATATACGGCTGGTATAAATTATTTTAAATTCACTGCAGTCTATTTTAACTGAATGGAGCTGACTGACTTCAACTGAAGATCTGGCCCAATCTTTTTCCTTTCCAATTAATTATTTCCTAGTGTCACTCCTGTGGCGATATTCTGTGTGTGGATGTAGTAAAAGATACTGAGAAATATCCATGGAAAGCTAACCAGGGAATTATATTTATTAACTTATTTAGTAAATCTATAAATTTTCGTTATATTCCTACAGCATGACAATAAAACAGATATGCTGGAGTAGGATAGTGGTATATTCTGATTAGCCCTTTATACAAAACGCTGGCAATTGCTCATATCTGTAACAAAGCCAGAAATATCTGGAAACTCATATATATCCAGATTTTATTGTAAAGCTTGTAAACTAAATATTAATGACCCACCAGGAATAAAATCTTTCAGCAGTGCAGGCTGATGTACCCCACTTTACCTTGCCTGACTATGTGAGCCTGCGTTTTTTAAAATGCTTTTCTCCTGCTGCTGTTGCTCCTCTTCCTGACATCCGCAGAGCTGTAATAGTACCTTTAATATTGCTTTCATTTACACCCATGCAAGCTCCTTTTCTCTACCTTACAAAGGCAGTTGTGCAGCCTCGTTCAGTTCAGTACTCTTGGAAGGAAGAGAATTTGTGACGCCTCGGATTACTTGACGCATCGACGGGAAGTCCCGTTTGCCTAGTGTTAGCCATGGGGTCTCTGTGGGGTAAAATGCAGAAAAAAATGAGTTTTTAAAATTAAATGAAGAATCTAGCATTCATTCCAATTTCTGTGGTGAGTTAGAATGACCTTTCAGTAAGAAGATCTTGCTTCTATATATATCTGTAACATAATTTCAGACTAAAATTATCTCTTTTAGTAAGCTATTTGAATTTGCTTTTTAATTATACTGAAACTCCTCTTAATTTGCCCATAGTGGGGGAAGCAAAGAATGTGGATGTGATGTTTGTGTAGGATTTGCTTTTTTATGCAGTTTACTCACTACTGTGAGAGTTCAAAAGTACTGTAGTAGGCATTAAAAAGATTGCTGTTTTTTGTGAGGGAAAATGCTATAGCTGCATATTCTGGTTTTCTCTATGGTTAGCTTCATACATGTCAAATTGTCACAAAAACCTGCTGCTGGTTCTGTGACAGCTATAGTAGCAGGAGGAAAGGGAAAATTGAGGATTTGAAGGCAACTTTCCTGGGAACTGGCTCTGTATGTTTAGAATAGAGTTCCTAACAGGTTAGCATGCTTCAGTCTGGAAACTAAAATGAAGGAAAAATGGATGATTTGGCTTTCTATCAAAGAAGATTCCTATCTCTTTTGCCACTATATGAAAAATTTTAAATGGCCGCTGCGAAATTGAATTAACATCTCATAGAAGGTAGTAGGAAATGCTCGTGGAAAAGGTTGACTAATTATTTATTAGTTCTGTGGAGCATCTGCATTATTCTCTGCAGAACTGAAGACAGGGTCAACAGCTGCCTTGCTGTTGTATTTGTAATGGATTGAGGAATTAATTGGTTGAGGAATTAATCAATTAGTTGATTGAGGAGTCAAGCAACAGCAAATGCATCTTGAAGGAAATATGGTCAGCTGAGCACAGTATTCCATGGAGCATCTTTTTAGGAAGAAGGAGAATGAAGTTGGAGTACATGAAAAAAAAAGCCTCAGCTGATACAGTGGGGCTATGATGGAGATAAGAATAGTAAGAATTCAGAGATGTAATAGCCAAGAGAAGCAGCCTCCTGAATCTTATGAAAATTATCACGTATAGTTTTTATCCAAGTGGACAAGACTGTTTCCACATATTTATGAAGTATTCTGTATAACAATCTAGGATTAATAGACCAAAGTTTTCACTGCTGGCAAATCTATAAATTAAGGTTTTTCTCTGGACTTAAAAATAGTTCACATCTATCCAGGTAACTTTGGCAATCTATTGTGCAGGTGCCAATACACATGGGCTTTTCATCTGCGGATCGATGTTAGCTTAAGATGCTTCTGCATTTCTTCCACCTGTTTCTTTATCTGGGACACAATCTCTTTATCTTTCATTCATATGCCAAAGGTAAGCTACACTGTGAGTGCTGTAGCTCGTATGAAATAAATAGAAGAGTTCAAGCACTTTTCATTTGAACAATGAGGAAATCTCAATTCCATAGCATAGAAGAATAGCCAAAATGGAAACCCTGCTGGGCAACATATGCATTTTTATGGTTTATTGTCCACCTCCTTTATTCTACACACAAATGGATTGAAGAAGAAGACAGGATTAATACAAGAGGAGGACAGGATTAAAAGATTAGTTATGTCAGTTCCTTTTGGTTCCACTATTTTACTGCTATTTTATTAAATCAAACTACTGACCAAGTGTCTAGTTTTCCCCTTCCTGTGACAAAAAGGGAGCTTCTTCATGCCCACAATTGATTTTCACAGTTTAATCAAAGGTTATTCAAATCTTTCAATAGAAAACACAGGTATATTTCATGGACCTAAAAAGGAGAAGTTACTTTCTAGTCATGGTAACTTGTCTGTGTTGGTATATGTGTGTAGTATGCAGTGCACTGGGAAAGCTCTTTCCCTGCTGGTGTTTAGAGGGGAGCGTTGCAGTGATTTCTCCCTGTCTGTGCAGAGCTGCGAGTCGGGATGTGCGGAGCTGCTGCCCTTGTCACCGTTCTGTGCTCTGCAAGCTTGGAGGTGCTGTAATTAATCACATACGGAAAACAGCCCATCCTGTAGCAGCTTTCCATCGCATTCAAAAATACACTGGAAAATAATACACTGTGATCCTTTCAGAAGCTTTCAGAGATGATTAATTGTTTTGCAGTAGTGATTATGGGAGTTGTTTGGGGGTTTCCAGCATCGGGATCCGTACGCAGGAGCAGCGCGTTGGCGCAGCCTGCTCGGGCGCTGCCGGTACCGTGGCCCGGGTTGCGGCTCCTGCGGTGCGACCTGCAACCGAGGCACGTCCGTCCCTGTGTGCAGACAGCCCTTGCTTTAGGGTTGATGACAGCAACCCCTGAAGTGTTCTTTTGCTTTCCTGAACACATTTTAGTATTAAGTTATAGCCATAGGAAGACTGGTATAATATGCTACAGAAAGACATTCCTGTGCATCAGGGTGAGCTTTCTGTTGTGGATGCAGATTATATTCAAGAAGTTTACTTCAGAGCTTAGAAGGTCACTAAAAATGTGTCCCATTTCAGTTTGAATGTTCCAGGAGCTTACTAACCTCCATCACCTATTGCAAGGCTTTGATCTTGTAAGTACTGGTGCTGTGCACAGCAGGAGCAGTTGATTTAGCCTAAGTGCATACGGTGGCTCCCACAAAACTCAAATGAAATTGAATAAGCAGCAGAGGGCTCATGTTATTAAAAATCTTCAGCTTTTTGTATACCAAATCCCTCATTCTCAGCAATCTCAGAGGTAGGAAACGAATTTGGAGTGTGAAGAGGGAACGGACTGGATAATGATGCAAGGCCTTGAGCCGAGGAAGATGCCTTCGTGTGCAGGGGAGTTTGCAGCGGAGCTGCAGCACCCTTGTGTCCTGGATGTCGAGTGCAGTTCTTATCTTCCCCGCTTCTCTCATTGCTTTTTAACTTGACTGTGCATCCTGCTGTCCATTCTTGCATGGCGTATGGGTGTTTCTATGTGGTAATTAAAACTGCCTCTCTCCCTTTCTGGATAATTATTTGCCTTTTTAGATTGTGCCACTGACTGTGTCCCAGCATTCACAAAGGCAAAGCAATTAATTCAAAGACCCAAACATATCCTATACATGAGAAAATTGCCATTTTTTGTAATCACTTCATTTACTGAAAGTAGAAATTGAAATCTCTACAAAGCTCTAATGCAAACAGTCTTCACAGACATTTACACTGAGCTTATTCTGTCATTTTAAATGGTGTATCTGCATTCAATGGACAAGCTACCTTTTTGCAAATTCAGCAGCAGGACTTTGTCATCCTAAAGAAAATGACTTAGAGGACTACAATATGATTGTTCTTAGCAGTGCCACTGTATGGGATTGTGAATCGTCTTATATCTTCTTACCACAGAAGTGTCTGCTTTGATTTTTCATTATTTTTGTCCTTCGCTTGTAGGCGTGGTAGGAAATTAGACTATTTTAATTGTAGCTAGTGATGTTTTTTTTTTATTTCATTCACGGAAAGGCAAAGGCTGGGAAGTTATTCTCTTGAGTGAAAAGATAATCATCACTTCATCATTTTTCATGACGAAGATTCTCCAGTTGCTTCACAGAATTACTGTAGCTAAAGGAGGATTGTGTTTGGGACTTGAATGACCATTAAAGATTCAGATTGACAGCTGCTGATATAGATATGTTTAGTACTATGTTATTTTCATGGTAATGAGTTATTTTTCTGTACAGTGCCCACATACAAGATAAACATAATTTCATACTGATATATGAATAGCTGTTCATTACTATGGTGTTTGTTCTAAGGAACATTCTTCTGCCTCCTTGCAGTGGAATATGGCTCTTGAAACTCCTGAATGGCTTGCATTAGATGAGCCTTTGCAGCTATTATATGCAGTATTGTGCATAATCTTGCAGTGTGAATAGAAATACTGCTCTGCCATAGCTACCATTGGCTCTGTGCATAATGTAATTGTGTCAACCTACTTGGTTTAGCAACTCCATTAACTAACTTGATTCTAGTTGTCATTTTGTGCAGTTGCTTTCACTCTTTTCCAAAAATGAAAGGTCATTTGAATGTCAACCTGATTTAACATGTCCTGTGAAGAATCTACTGAAATATCTGTACTGGTGAGATTTAAATCAAGAGTGAGAGCCTCAATGGGCACGGAGCACTTGACCAGTTGTTCTTCAACATTTTTTTTTCTCTTCTTGGTTTTTTTGTTTTGTTTTGTTTTCCCTCAAAAGTGGTAAGAGCCAAAAAAAGTTCTCAAGTCATCCTTATATTTTTGCTAAGCTTAGCAGTAAAAAGCTCCTTCTTTTGTTCCTCTTATTTAAATTTCTGGTAGCTTATTAAATTTTTCAGTTTTAAAGTACAGTGTGCTGCTTCTTTACTCTTCTTTGTTTTGTTCACATATTTTTGAACTCTCCAGTGTATCACCTGATGTGAGCAAGTTTTTGTTTCCCTTTGCTTGACATCTTTTTGCCTTTTAAGGATTTCTTTTACTCTGGCACCAGGAGAAGATAGAAGGGGGGGCAGGGTGGAATGTGAAGAAAAGTAATGCCATCTTAGAAATAAAATATAAAGAAGAAAATTCAGGGAAGAAGTCATGTTAAGCTTAAGCAGTCTAGAGAAAGATATTAACAAATCTGGGGTCCAATTAAACTGGGTCCTTCATATAAAGCCATGGGATGCCTCCTGTGATTAAATTCTTATCAAAATGGCTGAAGGATTAAAATGAATAAGACATAACTGGACAGCAGATTCCTTCCTAATGGTTTAAATATTTTATGAAATACTTCAAAAGCTCATTTTAAAATAAAATTTTCTTGCTATCAGGTGATTCCCCTTCCTAAAGAAAATGAATGAGAGCTTCCAATGCACCATGCAAATTTGGAGTATATTTTTGCTTTGGACTCCCATACAAATAGAACATGTGTGTTTGTAACATTGAAATAGCAAAGAAAGACAAGATGCTCCAAACTACGAGATGTTATAGGAAATGCACTTGAAACCTTACCAGATAAGTGAGCCTACAGAGTGAGGAACTCATGGCAAGTTGAATTCCCTCGACAGATTTATCTGCCATCACGAAGCTTCTGTCTTGGCAAGATTTTGACTTGACCCTCTTTTTAGTTTTGGTGGTTTGGATAGTGAATTTCCCATAACATTTTGCGTATGTCAGGCTTGCTAAAGTAAGATCTTTCTTTCTTTTTTTTTTTTTTTCTTGTTGTGGAGCATCTTTAGAACATTTGTGTGCTTGACTCGCATCTTGATAGGATAGTAATGCAGAACTCGGGAGGAACAGTGGCATCAGAGCTTCAGGATGAGAAGGATGGCTTTTCCAGGTTAGGTTTTAACGCATAAAATGCCTTTCCACTAACTTTCAACATTACTGAAAGAAAAAAAGGTATTTTCTGTGTTGCAAGAGATCAAGATCTGTGATCAAGCTGGAAGGTTAGTTGTTACCGTTGTGGGACAGCCCAGCAGGTGCAGAATCTGCAGGAGCTCACACGCGGCCGTGGCAGTAGCAGAGAGGAGCTTTGTCCTTGTGCTGTTGCACCTTGTTCCTCTTGCAGAGTCAGTTCTCCATCTTGCAGTTTGGAGTCTTTTAATGGATGTTTGGACAAGAGCAGCTCAGCTGTAGCAGAGGCAGTTGGGCGATGAAGGCCGAATGCTGATTTCGAAGGCCCGAGGGCCCCGGGGATGTGCATGGCATCTTTCTTCTTCATTTAAAAAAATATTCTATATGAGACAGGTGTAGTAAGGTGAAAGAAATAGCTACTCTAATGTAATACTTCTAATTAAAAAATGCTCAAGATTTTACTCTGACCATGAAGTTTAACTCAGGACATCAGACTCCACTGTATTTAGCCGGTAAAACATATTTACAAGGGCTATGGTAATAACAATTATACTTAATGTGTGTTGATGAATTCTTCTGATTTCTCCATTTTATTCATGATCAATAAAGCTTCTTTGTGATTCGATAACCTTCTTAATGAGCTCATGCCAAGCCATTTTTTTCTTTTATTTTCAAAACAATTAAGTTAGAAAAGGTCGTTCACAGATATTTTTCATAACCTATAAAGTTTTTTTTAATTCACTGGATTTAACTTGTTCTTTCTCGCTTACGTGTGTTACAAAACTGACTCCAATGAAACTTTACAATAAAGCTTTTAGTTCATTGAGGAAAGGTGGGCACAGTTTTCTCAGAGATAGAATAATATTTATCCATGCTGATTTATACCGCTGTGTGTTCTGTAGATGACAGGATGATAGTTTCATGCAAACAGGACACTAATGCGTCAATTGGCCCTTCTAAACCTGAAGTAGTTTAGGTTTTTCTGCCAAGTTCATTCAGTCTTAGTCACAAAATGGTATAAACACTTCTTGTTGGGGATATAAACTATACAGCATTTAACTGTTATGCATTTTGGAGTTTTAAGTTCTGAACCTTAAATAGTAAAGCAGATTTCAATTCCTACGGGCATTAGCATATATTTAGTTAGGAGTAAAATATAACATTTGCCTGAGGAAGAAGTTTTAGTTAGGAAATATTTGAGGTAGGCAAAAGCCATGTTTAAATTTTGGTAGAAAATGAGCATTCTGCACAGGTTCTCTGAAAATGCCATGTGCTAAACTAGAGCAATCTGTGCAAACAGAGTTCCCGCGTGGGCCGCACGGAGCGTTCGGAGGAGCCCGGCAGACGGGGCGCGCGGGCTGCACCATCTCCGGGCGCTCAGCGGAGCTGGACGCGTTCTGCCCGCTGCTCACCTGGCCTCCAAGAGCAAAAGGGAGTCGAGAAGGTCCCACACCTATTAATGTAGTTATTGCCTTGTGTGGCAGCGTGAGCACGTGGATCTGTGTGCCGGGAGGTGAGGTTTGCTTAATCAAAAGCTTTGCTTAAGATGATGTTGCTCCTCTGTAGATATGATGAGGAAATCTTAAACAACATGCAGTCTAATTATGCTTTAATCTAGGGTCACAGGTTTTAATTTTTCTGTGACAAATATGATCATGGATAAATTAACTGATTGCGGCTTTAGGAAGCAGGGGAAGTAGAAGCCAAATATAGGAATGAGTAACATCATTTATATGCGATTGTGGTACACGGAATAGAGCCCCAGAACAACTTCAAAGATTCCTGCTAGCTGAGAGGACATTTGGAACAGACTGCGATGAGAAAAAAGCATTCCCTCTGCATTACAAAACTCTGGCTTCCTCTTTCAAACTGCTAATTAGAAAAATAGACAGCACCCAACAGATAAAAGGACCATACATCTTGTGTTGGAAATAACTGACATGACGTTGGAACTAAGCATAAAGATGTTGTTCCCCCCGATCTTATTTGTGTACCCTAGAATCGGAACTTAGAACTGCAAAGAACTAACTTATCTAATCATGGTGCAAAGTAGGATTTTGCTGATTTGGGTTGCTTTCTACTTAGAAGATTGATTTACTCAGGAATATATTCAAACAGAGAAAAATAAATCTGTTTGGTATAAACAAAGATTTTCACAGTCTTGACAAAAAAAAGTGTGCACAGCAAAAATGTGAACAGCTTGCTTTGTTTTTTTTTTTTTTCATTGAGAGTATTGCAGATTTGTTACAGTCAAAATATGATAACACTGGGAAATATGTCTGCTGAGTTACGAAGTTGGTTCTGTCTGCATTTGTGTGTGAGAAAATCTGTTTAAGAGCTTAGCTTTCAATGTGGCTGTTTGTAGCTGCAACATTGCCTGAACCGTGGCCCTCACCACCCAGTATTTTTAGTCCAATGAAGCAAAGGACTAGGGATGGTTCTGGGGCATGGAAAATCCCCAGAGCAGAAAAGTTATGAGAGAGTGTTTTTAAAAAAATGGTATGTTCTCTCTGCAAATGAAGTATCTGGTGGAGATGTAGGAGGGAGAGAAGTTTTCACTTCTAAGCAGTAGCAGCAACAAAATTCTTATGATTTTTGAGGCTGGCAAGGGATTTGGGGACACCTGGATGAAAGGATACATTGCTTTACAGAGATCTGTAACTCTCTAGCTAGGAATGAAGTGAGGATGTTTCAGAAGTTGCCTCCTTGCATGGCCTGAGTTGGGTCTTTGAGCTGCTGTGTGGTACCTCCTGCAAAGCTGCTGTCTGGCCACAGCCGTGTGGGGCTCGAGGATAAAGTGCACGGTGTGACTGCAGGAGGTGGCAGAAAAGTCTGTCCTAACCCTGAGACCTAACAGGGTTGTAATGTGGAGCCTGTCCACTCCCAGAACAGTCCTGAGTAAGAGCTTTGACACTTACATGTGGGGGCCGCATCTGGATTTTGTCAGACGTGCCTGCTCTCGCTGCAGGGGTTGGTCACGGCCCTGCAGGATGGCTGCACATGGAGAAAGCAGGAGGCCACCCTTTTGCTCCATTTCTATGCTGGGGGTCTTGCACCCGGACACTGTTTCAGAAACCTTGTCATTACTGCCGTTGGGACACAGAACATTTTAGCTGCACTGATTAGGCTACATTTGGTTGCCTTTTGCTGAAGCGCTCCTCTTGTCTCAATTCATGTGCGTCCATCAGACACTTTTATTTATATCATAAGAATATAACAAAATAATATATTTATATCAGCATAAGTTGTTTCTGCAAGTGAATGTTGTAATGTGGCAGAACCTAAAGTACTTTCCTGTAATGCTATCACTATGCATGAAGTCTCGGGAAAAGGAAGGCTACTTTTTAATAAAAATTGCTATTACAAAATATATTGGTCCCATGAAAATTACCATTCAAAGCATATTTTTATGGAGATGATCTCTTTTAATTCTCTGTTCCGCAAAGTCTCAGGTGAACTGCAAGTATAAGAAGCTAGATGCTTAGAAGATGTTTTGCTTCAGACATTGTGTTTTGCAGGCAGATGAATGGAAGGCTGCATCAAAGGGTTTCATTTTTTTTTCATGGTTCCGTGTTCAGGTGGAATATGAGTGCAACCCAAGCAAGTGCTGTCAGCCTTGCATTCATCTCAGGAACCTTCCCTCCCTTCCCCCAAGAGAATGTGAGCTAAGAAAAAGGAATCTACAGAGATGCATCTAAAATTCCCTAATTATATCAAGTGATATTTCTGGGGGGATTTTAAAAATATAACATTAAAACGAGGCAGATTTCCTTTTCTCTTTTTGTTGCTTGTGTGTGACTATGTCTGTTTTTAAGGTGTCTGCAAGACGTATCCCTTTGTAGTCTTTACTATTATCCAGTCTTTAAATTACAATAAAATCATAAGGTTTTTCAAAGTCTTTCTGAAAGTTTGAATTATGTTACCATACTGGAGATACACATATATATTTTTTTTCCAGAAACATTAACTAGATGTTTGTACTTACATGTAAATCTCTCGACAAGCCTGGTTAGATGGTTGTGTTGACCACTGGCCCCCTGCCTGCCCAGCTTTGTGCATGAATATTGGTATTCTTGCTTTTGCATATAAAACTGCACAAATTTAGGCTTGCAGGTCTAGCATTCACCGTAGTAATAAATGACCTTGATAATCTATCTGTGTTTGTGAGTACTGAGATGGTTAGATCCCCCTCCAAAACTTCCCAAACTGAGATTTCATACTGACAAGCACGTAATGAGGTGATTGAATAGTTGTTGAAAGTGTGGCTGCTAATTGGAGAGATTTTCTTGATGGTTGTTGCACATATATTTGAATCCCACTAGCAAATCTATAAAGAAAGAGTTCTCCGTTAGTTGTTTTTCATTCTTTTAAATGGTGTCTTCCCAGAAACACATCACTAAATATTTTGCCGTGTGTTGGCTGATCTAAAATAACTCTTGCCTGTGTGCATGTAAATTAAAAATGTTGATGCCCAATTTTCTCTCCAATGCGTCTGTTTGGACAGTTGCTGGTCCTGAGGAGAAGGACGTCTTGCAGCGCAATCCCTCACAGCCACTTTCGCTGCGACTTGTTTCCTTTGAAGCAGAGTTTCTTGATCTGCCACAAGGATTATGGCAGCAGAGTTGCAATTTCTGAGGTAAAATAGGCACTTAAGGTCCCTGCTACTACAGCAGACCTTTGAATGGTTTTATTTAGCATACCAGCTAGTAACTGCCCATCTGCACAGGGCCAGACACAGGCAGCATTTTCATTGTGGAGAGAAGTTTGATGCTTGGGTATCTCTTCCACTGGCATAAGTTTCTTTGGTCAAGAGTGTGTGACGTGTTAAGGCTTGCCTGGCCTTTCTTTGACCCATCCTGGTCTGCTTTCAGGCCCTGTGTCTTCATGCTCCGGGAAACAGTATCTTTAGTGGTGCCACTGGAGTACGGGGGTGTGAGGGACGCAGGGCAGGCAGGGAGTCAAAGCGTCGGTGTTACTGCTGCTTGAGCAAGTGGGTCTCTTCAGGTGCTCAAAGGAGTGACCAGCATGAAAAGGCTGGTTGAGGATATGATGAGAAGGGAGAAAACATACTCATTTGGCAAGAATAGATATATTTTTTTATGCAACAGGTTAAGAATATTAGTAGTGAGGCTGTGATAAAATTGAAAGCCTTTGATGTTTTCTAAAATGCATTGCAAGCACCATGAAATGTAAACTGAATGCATTTTATAAGAAAACAAAGCAATATTAAAAAAGAGGCCATGAGACCATCATTACTGCTATCTGGGAAACTGGTATACGACTATTGTATTATCAACTAGTGTGAGGCTATGAGCAGAGGGTAACAAACAGGATTTCTTAAATAGCAACTATGGTGTTATTTCATTGGGCTTTGCAAATGAACTCTATTTAAACATTTCAAACATTTTTGAGACACAAATTATTTAATTATTCAATCTAATTTCTGTAGGATAAATAAGTGTATATAAGAGGGTGCGCAAAGGCCATGTGATGAGTCTGTTACAAATCAAGAGTACGTAAGGAGCCCTGATTTCTAATTCCTTCCCTAGGCTTAGGTATAAAGAATATTTTAAGACAAAAAACTTATATTGTTTCTAGACTTTGGTGACTACTAGGTAACAATCTGTTTTTAAGCTAAAATCCTTAAACAGTTGTGTCTAAAAAGATATGGCAGCATTGGGCTTGTAGTCAAATTTGCTTTTAGAGCTGGGCAAACACAAAGGAGGACACTCTGCAGTAGGGTGGATTCTCTTACATGCTGTCTCTTCCCAATGGAGCTTGAAGTAAAAAGTGCAACTGGAAGGGCTGTAATCACATTCCCTTGGATGTCAAATGACTGGAGGTTTAAATCATGGCTTAAGGCTTACAAGCCAAAATATTTTTTTTGTGATAACCACAGCACTCTTGCCTTTTAGTCATTATGAAATCAAGACTTTGTTGTGGAGAAGTGGTGCATTTTTATGCAAAGAGAATGAGGAAGTCAACAGTGGAAACTGTTTCTATTTTACAATGCGGGGCAGAGTATTTTAATAAATCCCTTTAGAATGCCAGGTGCTCAATCAGCAGGGTCCATCAGCCCAAGCTATTTTATATGGGAATTACATTTCTAATTTTCTCTATCGATATGTTTATTCCCCGCCCCCCTTTCTTTTTAAATAATTTCCCTTACTGATGTCCTCAAATAACGAACTTATTTTAAATTAGTTGTTGCCAGCCTAGGGTCTGGCCTTTATCCTCATTCCTTAACATTAGCCTGAAGGTTTAATTCAAGTTGTATTTAGTGGAATACTTTTGTAGTCCTTCATTTACATGTATGCCAACAAGCTTAAATGCACTGCAACCTTGGAAGACTTTCAAAGGAAGTAATAATTCCTCTGAAATAGGTCTTTTGAAAGCTTTATCTTGTTCCTTCTCTTTTTGTTAATCTTGGAGCCCCTTAGCATGTCAAAGCAATTTTTCTAATGTCACATCTTCTAGACATTAGCATGAAAGAGCTTTAAAAGATGATTTGAGAAAGAATAAATGTTGAATGAGCATTTATTATAGAGCCGTTTATGCTACATTTGCATTTTGACTATATTTTTGACGTGAAATGTTTGAAAAGCAGGCTAATTTGAAAGTCAATAGTCTCTAAACAATGTATACTACAAGTCTGTTTACACTGAACTATTTCCTTTGTGCATTAATTTGCAAAAATAAGATTTCATTAGGCTTAAGCTGATTTGTTTATAAGGATGAGATTAAACTAGTCTCATTAGTCTTAACATTGAAATGGTATTCCCCTTAGAAATTTGGTAGCGATCAAATGTTCCTCTTTAAGTTGCTTTCAAGAGAACACAGACAAACTCATCAGCTGTTTGATGCTGATCTTTTTTGAACTCTGATTCCTCCTAGTTCTGCTATTAGGGAAATTAATTAGTGAAGAATAACCAGGTCTGCAATGCGAGTATGATGCTAGCAGTAGTTGTACACCACCAGGGTAACTCATCATGCATCACGTATATATGTATGTTATCCTAGTTATTCTGGAGAAAGTAGAAGAATTGTGCTTTTCAGACATCATGCTATTTTATAAATGTCATGTAAAAAGTCCCTGCTTAGTGCTGCCTTTGAGAATATTCTAAATGTAGCCCGCCAAACGTGCACGGTGTGATGAGGTGGGCCGGTTTGCTTGGCCTTGCTTTGGCGCGGCCTGTGGAGAGGTGACCTCTTTCTAGCTTTGTTGTTTGAGCAGAGCGCGCTCCGCACAGCTCCGCTCGCAGCGCTGGCTGAAGCGCTCCCCGACGCTCCTCTTGAGCCTTCGCGGCCCGGCCTGCGCACGGGCAGCCGGGGGAGGTTCCTGCTCCGAAGGGGGATCCTGCTCCCTCAGCCACCAGCCCTTTCCTTGCGCTGGCCCCGTGTGGTGCTGGGAGGAGGAGGACGGTGCTGCTGGAGGCAGCGGGTGCTGGCGGGGACCCTCTCCCCATCTGTCGCGGGAGGAAGGCCCCGGCTCTGCGACACCCACTCGTGGGACCCCGCGGGCAGCGCGCGGCTCTGGCATGCCCCACGCGCCCTTTGAAGTGCTTGTAAAACTGATTTCTTCCAGACCTCATGTGGTCTTTGTATACTGGCCTTGTTTCCGAGAAACAGCCTGTCGTTTTTGCAGACCCAGTTTTCTGGGAGCAAACAGAAGTCATCGCCGTTAATGTCATATTTTAAACTCATAAATAGATAAGAGCCCGGTGTTCATGTATGTATTTACTTAAGCACCAGTGTCTGAACAAATGTGGATGTACGTGAGACTCCTTTTCCAACTGAAAGATTAAATCTTGACCCCTGAAGTTTTCTGACTTAGCGCAGTGGCAAAGCTCTCATTGATTTGAGAAAGGAGTTTTGTCATTGCTGTTGAGAGGGCCTGGATTTTATCTTAGCCAGGCCTTTGCCCTGTGCGCGTGAGGTGGGACTCCAAAACCACAGAGCCGGCTGTGCGAACGTCGCCTGCCCTGCCGTCCTCCACTGCGTTCCTGAACTGTGGCTGCTTGTCCGAAGCGCCTGGTTGTGCTGGGCTATAGCAGGTTTTATAATTGCAACAGGATTGTCCCCATGTACCTGGATAACGGTTGTGTTGCAGTGTCTGAAAGGCTCCTGCTGCTGAGTCTGTGATTCAGGAGAGACTCGGTCTCTACTGGGTCAGTACCAGAAGGAGGGGTAGCACAGAGAGCAGAGGGAGCGAGCATCCATCCATCACGTTGTCCTAGCAGAAACAGTCTTTGATTTATGTAATGTGGTAGCAAACCCACCTTTTCTTCATGTTCACTGTAGCTTCAAGTGTTGTTACCGTGCAGGGATGAGTTGCAATTTTCCCAGCCTAGGAATCTTAAAATACTGCTAATAACCCATCATTCTGATGTCTAGAAAGCCATAATCATTCTAAGTATGGCTAATGTGCAATTACACAGAAGCTGCTCTCCTTAAACAGTCCTTTTCAGGTTTTCACAACATACAGAGGGCAAATCTTGCGGCACCGAGTTATAGAGATCAAAGGACCCTGTTAGTAGCAAGGATTCTGAAATGCTAATAATATCAGAAAGATGGAAATCCACAAAAATACACAACTTCTCTATGGGTGTCCTTGGAAAGTATATTTTTCATTTCTCTTTGGGGATATCTGGGTTAATTTTTTAAAAAAATTGTTACAATTTATATTCGTGTAGTAGTTACTCATTGGGAAGAAGTAAAAGGATTCAGGATGCAACTAAATACAATCTGGCCTAGTCTTTACACACAGAAAAGATTTTCTCTGGACTATTTGATTAGGTGTTTATTTCTTTGGATCTCTATATAATTGTGTGTGTGGATGTGTTTGTGTGTGTGGAGGAATATGTAGTACATATATAGTGCTCAACATATTACTTGAATATGCAGATAATAACAGTTATTGTAATGTTTGATGTGACAGCCTAATTGAGAGGGGAGGGCAGAGAAAGGTTTGAAATTGGAACATAACAGAACTTTCCTAAATTGTCCCCATCAGGCTTCTCCAATGTGGTTTGCAGTAAGGGAGTACATAAAGAACCAGTGAAAGATCTAACTTTCTTACTGTAATTCTCAGGCACCCACATGTATGTACAGGAAGAGGAAAAGAAGCCCTTTATTTGTGAACTTTCTGAGTAAAGTAAGAGTATTCTCATAAAAGTGGGATTTTCAAAAAAGAATTGTTGAAAATAGCCTAAGAATAAAACTTTTGAACGTGGTTTCTTTTTTTCCCTTGTCTGAATGAAAGCTCTGAAAGTTCTAGCCTTTAACCTTCCCAGGTCTTTCCATTCTTTTTGTGAACAGATTTACATGAGAGATGTTCTTTTAGCTTGGATTGTTTGATATAGGTGATGATCAAGTAAGTGCAAGGGCCTCGCTTTCTCTCTGGATCTTGGACCTTGGCAGTGTGCTGCAAGCTTGTTCTCAGCAGTGGAGAGTGGATGAAAATACCTCTGTCCTCCTTCAAATGAACATTATTTCCCTGGAAGTTTTGGCATTTCAGGTCTGGTGTTTCACTTCCTGGGTGCCTCCAAACCCTGGGCTTTAGATAAAGCTGTGAGAGGCTGTCGCAGTTGGGGCAGTCCAGAGAGATCTGCCCCTACAAAGCAGGATGCACTGGGGCTGGATTCATCACTCCTGGTATCTGCAGTAACCCATGTCTCTCCTTTCTGGATGTGCAGGTGGGTTTTTGCCCACGCATTTAGAGATGAGATCAGAAAATAAGTGTTCTCCTCTTTAAACGGGAGACTCCAGCAAAAGTCAAAGCCTGAAGCAAACAGTTGTCTTCTGTCTGAGTAAATTCCTACTCCCTGTATGTGTTTCAGAAACTCTGATTCAGAGGTACAGTAGCTTGTGGAGTGGAATGTCTGTGGCTGGAATTTAACGTGAAGTCTCCATCACTTCCACATACTAGAGATTTTGTGGCTTCTTTTATCCAAATAAAGACACCAGGAAAAATGCTGGCCTTTTTGAAGTGAGTTTTTTTTTTTCTATCTACTAGGTCTAGGAGTTCATATATTGACCCCAGTGGATTATATTTTTAAAAAATCCATTTTATTTGCTTTTGCTGCCTGCTGCGCATCATCTTGCAGCTTGGCTCTTTCATTCTCTCCTATCATTCAGGAATTGCCTTCCAAAATTTGTTGCATGTTGTTTGCTCTCCCTCGGAAGAGCTGAGGGAGCTGAGTTGCTGAGCTGAGGGAGGAGTAGTTGGGTTGGGCAATGTCCCCGTGCTTCCTGCCTTGCATTCCCCACAGCACTCTCATTTAGCACGTTGCTGCTTCCCAAAGTTTTTGCACCAGCAGTAGCAGTGGCTGCTGATCCTGACAACAGATAATACTGCATTTTGTCAAGCTGGCTTTTAATCCTCTGATAAGAACAAATAGTTTCAGAATATATCTGTGACAGAAGAGTAAAAAAGAAATCTTTCCAGTTATGATCTGCTGGTCTAATGAAAACACTTTCTAAATAAATCTTGCTTTACTAGCAACGCAGAGACGCGGTGAATAGAAAGCACCCACAACTTGATTTTCAGAAAGCTTGTACTGGCCACCTCTTCTGATGACTGCTTTGGTCTCCCTCTTGAGCAACCGTAGCCTTATATGTTGGCCTGAATCTGCATGTTTAATAGAATCTTGTGTTCTATGTATGTATCTAGGTCTGAACAGCAGTATCCTATTTTAAAAGATAATGTCTGAAATTTCTGTACATTTGGGTCACTCCCATGTTTCCTGAATTATCAGTTTTATTTTCCTGTTCTGGATGAGCTCTGGTGTTACAGATACTCTTACCTAAAATGTGTGGACAGAGGGTCAGCCTGTGGGTTCACTTGTGCCAGGCAGCCCCGCAAAGCTCTGGTTCTGCAGCCGCTGCCATCCTGGAGGGAGACACAGAAAGCAGCCGGAAAAGCCAGTGGCCACTTTTCCATTGACGAGTTAGCCCTGGTCTTGCTGGCCCTGGTAGCCCTGCCATTGCCCTAAGGAAGGGAGGAAACCAGGAGAGCAGCTAGTGAACCAACCTACACCTCTTCAGCCCTGCTCACGGCTGAGCAACGTAACAATGTGCTGGACTTGTTATTTTTTCGGAATTACACCCGAGCCACTCCAGTGAAGTCTGTGGGTGCTGAGCAGCGTGACGGTCTCGGTGTGGAGGTGAGCCCAGGGCCGCTGCTTTGCTGACCCCGTGGCACTGACGTTTGGAGCGCGAGGGGCGACACCGGCAGCCCTCAGCGCGGCCCGTTCAGCCCAGCTGGGGCCTAGCCTTGTTTTGCCTCGTGCCCCGTGCAGCAGTCAGGGTTTGAGCAGAATTCCGAGTGACTGCAATTAGGGGGAAGCACCGCTCTAACAAGCCTTTCTAAGGTGTTCCAATCGCAGCTTCGTTTGCGTGTGAAGGTAATGAGTGTTTTCCTATAGGGCACCGGAACAAACCCGGGAACTGTTCCCAGGCTACTCGGGTCAAAGGGCCTCGGCAGTTCCGTGCCACCCAGGAGGAGGATTGTCTTGTCCTGGAGGAGGGGACTTCTGTGAGTGCCAATAGCCAAGACTGTCCGACCAATTAATAATCAGAGAAAACAGCAAATATAAAGTGGAACTGGTAATAATCCTACTATTAAAGCATTAATATTTTGCAACATAAGAGCACTAAGGCAGACTCCACTAAAGCATTTGAAATTAGGACCTCTTTAAAAATTTCAGCAGTTGGAAAAAAAAGCATCAAAGCTGCTTTTTCTCCCCCTTGGAAACCTGCTGGTGTTAGGATAAAATGAATAGAGAAAAGAGAAAGGTTTGCCTTCTAATAAAGCATCTGTTGCCTACTTTGAACATTTCTTACTTCTTTGTGAGTGTGTCTCTTCAGCTATGGCGACTACTGACAATGAAGAACAGAGGTATAGAAAAAGACAATACCTGTTATATAGCCAATATTTCTGATTTCATGTCACTTTGAACAGGATCTTCATTTGACCACATGCTGTGTCCAAAAGGAATTTCTTTGTTGGCTGATCCAAAGATGCCGTAAGATGCTCAAAAAAGTAAACTGCAGGAATCTGTTCAATAAGAAAGATAAAAACAAATCTTACCATTCATTCAGTGCATCGCTATTGCTTTTAACTTCAGCCTATTTTGGCATGCTGCATAAAAACTGAATTCAAATGACTAGTGCTTTTTCCCCCGTTCCTTTAAAGTTGTTAATTCTGCTAGTGGATTAGAGACTTCATCTGTCCTGGAAATAAAATGAAATATAATAAACAACTAAACATAGATGCAAAATGTGAGAAGGAATAAGAAGTGCCCGTGCATTGCTGGATTGTTTAGAAACCTGTGGACAGCTATTACTGCCATTGAACTTCAGCTGCTGTAGCCTGTGTTACCCTCCACAAAAGACTTGCAACCTTTCATGGCAGGAGGATCTCAGCCCTGGTTGAAGCACTTAGGTAAGTGATTCAGCAAAACGCTGTCCACACCTCAGATACTGCAGCAAATACCTCATTCAAATGATACTTGAATCATCTGAATACTGTTAAAATCAAATGGGAGGTGACCCTGGTCTCAGGGCTTCCTTCCCCTCTACCCAGTCAGCTCTTGTCTTGTTTGAGAGAGATCAAACTCATGACTGACCATTGAAGCACTAAACAAAGGCAAAGTAATAAAGTTTAATCTTGAAGTCTGACCTAATTCCACTGAGCTTAATGAAAAAAAAGCCCCTTTCATTTTAAATGGTTATGGGAAAACATGAAATTTTGAATAGACAAACATTTGAATCTTTAAGGTTATTTAGAGTTCATGAGATTATTTAGAGTAGATAAGGTTGCAAAGATGACTGCCCTTGCAATCCTTTTTTTTTTTTTTTTCAGTGTTCTGAAGCTTTCACATTTTTTTCCTCAGATTCTTTCTAACTTTAGCTTCAAGTCTATTTTAGAGTTCAAAGAAAAAAACACTTAAAATTATGTATGCTTTTTACTTGTGAATCACACTATTTCCCAATGAAAGGAGGACAAATGTGAGCTGGGCATAATTCAGTCAAGAATTGTGAGATTGTAAAATCGTGTGTATTGTTAGAATGGGTTCGCTCAGAAACATGCAGCACATGAATTAATAAGATTTGTATATTGTAGCTGATAATGCCTGGCAACTTTCTATGTCATTAACAATGAAATTCCATTTGGACTGAGAATTCTTCTGATTGAATAATTGATCCTGTTTCCTTAGTTTTGGGTCACTTTTTTATATAATAATTTTCATCATAATCAGATAAAACTCAGTGTCTTTCTGGTAGGAAATATTTGATTATGTAGAAATAGTGTTTCTGAAAAATACTTGTGGCAGTTTGCAAAGATTGAGGAGAGAACAAAAGAAGTGAGAATATTGTCTATTCACTTAATTCTGTTCTGTTGTCACTGTCGGAAATGTTAAAATACTTTTTATCAGTAGCTATGCTAGAGTCATGAAGGAGCAATACATCCACTTCAGGTAGGTCTTTGAGAAGAAGCCCTGGCCCTCTGGAAAAAGGCAACACCAGCTCTGTAGATGTCAAGCTCTGCAGGTCCCACAAGGCAGGAGAACAAACGGCGGCTGCTCCACCGAGCCCAGCAAAGCTCTGAGGTTCTGCTGGGGAGCTGCCTGGCTTGCCTGGGCAAGGGGGCAGAATTGGAGGAGAAGCAACATCAGTGTGGAAAGGGCATACTAGAAAACAACCAAATAACCAAATTTCCCTTCCTTTTTCTGGGAGGTTTCCTTCCGAGAGGAGCACAACAAATGCTCCTGCCAAATCGCTAGCATCTTGGCTGGCCACTCCGTCGAGCCTGAATTCCTTGGTCCCCCATCTCTGCCAGCTTTCCCTAAGGCTTTGCTCTTTGTACTGCGCATTCCTTCTGCCAAGTCATCAATAACGTTACTCAGAGCAGATGTGTGTTCTGTAATTGATTAGTTATCTTTTCATGGCAAATAGGAGAGTTTGTGATCGAGTAAGCTAGTTGATAGATTCCCTTGATCAAAGCATCAAAATCTGATTATGCCTCTTCTAAAAAGACCCTTTGAAGTGGATCAGCACTCAGGTAATTCAGTTATCTGCTTTCTGGAAAATTCATCTTGAAAGGAGGTCATTTGCTCAGGTACAAAGAGGTGGAAGATATTGTTTCCATTATGACCCATCTGGTGACTTTATTTCAGCCTCAGAGAAAAGGGAGTACAGGGGGAAGATTATTTGCTGTATCTTGGAGGTAAATAAGATGTGATCATTTTTATTTATCCCATAGATTAAACAGATAAGATAATTTAGCTAAAATGGATCTTATATGCATCCTATCAATCTGTATCCAACCCTTGCCACACTTCTGCAAAAATTGAACCATTCCCAGGTTTATATTGCATTACTGTTTGTTGCACAAAGTCACAATTCTGCTTGCACTTGCTTGTTTGCCAGTTTATCAGCTTATATCTGCTCTGTAATTCTGAAAAGAAGTCCGTTCTTCATCTTAGCCATCGCTCTTCATTTCTCTCTCTATTTTACACAGGGTTGAAGGATTCTAACGGGATATACAGTAACCCAGGAATGACTTTTCCCTACTCTTACTTTCCCATAAACGTATTTCCATTTCTCAGTTAATAACTGAATTAAAGCAATGCTTCTTTTTATGTATAAAAACAGATTTAATACAAAGAAATAAAAATATCACTTTAAAGCAAAAGTAATGTAAAAAGTAAATGGCATCGTAAATTGAAGCACTTTCAAACATTAGTATTATGTTATTGATTTCCTTCTTAAGCACAAATGTCTCAGTGCCATTTATGCTGCAGATGCATTTGAAGTTTGCAGCGTAGTTCCCTAATGGGATGTAAAGTCACTTCGCACAAGGTCTATAGACGACCCCGTTACCACTGAAATCTTTCTTCAGTTCTCAGTTAAGCAGATACGAGATCGAAGTGGTGCGTAATTCCTCTGTATCGGGATAGATTTATTTCTGAGAGAATCAGGAAGACTGCTGGGACTCCAAAAGGATGGCAAAGACTTTTTTCCTCAGATGTGGAGATAGTATAAAAATGTGCTAAAACAAAATAATCCATTTGTTCTCTTTTCTTCTACTCCACAACACCCCTGCTATAATCTTTCCTTTCTTCTTCTCAATGGGTAGATCAGATACTAGAAGGACTTTTTTCTTTTTAATGTGGGTCTGATGGCTGTAGGATCTGACAAACATTGCAGGGTTAAAAGCTAACATGAAGGCTGAGTGAGTGAAATGAAGTCAGATTAAGAAGATGGAAAAGTCAGCCTTTGAAAACAACTATAAAAGGAACAGCCTCTTTCTGTGGCATGTGGAATATCTGAATCGAAAAGAAAGTTAGAAATCCTTTCTTCTTTTTTTTCTCCCTTTTTGGATTTGCTTGGATGAATTTCATGGCCAAAATGATGCCCCAGTTCCTATCTCCATAATAAACAACAGCAAACAAAACCTGGCAGGATGCAGTGGAGAGCTTTCAGTTAGGAAACACCACCTCCCTGGTAGCTTTTCTGGGTGTCTTTAGCCTTCAGGATCATGTCTGCACAGGCCAAGAGAGAGAAAAAGGTAAAGGTATCCTAACACTTGTAAAGAATTTGCTGTGTTATCAGCAGACATCAGGGAACATCTGACAGTACTGCCTCCTGAAGTGGTACACGGTGTACACAGTTGTAGTTTGCTTGAATTAGTAGGTTTTGCTTTAGATCTTGCCCCACGCTCTGCTGGTAGATGCTTAGTGGCCCTTGGTACATCTCTGCATTAGCGGAGGCCGAGGCGGTCCCCAGATTCAGTGCAGGAACTGACAGCTGCTGCTGAGTACATGTTTCTAGCCAGAAGGCAGAGTGATAAAAATGGAAATAGCTGAAGGAAAATGAAAAATAGCCAGTCTTTGAGAGTTTTAAAGGGAGCAGTCTCCTTAGGACCATGTGGAATTTCTGAAAGAAGTCTTTAAACCTCTCACTGTGAAGAAACGTCCTTTTCTGTGAAAAGGAAGGCAGACCCACAAAAGTAGAGTTGAGGATTTAATATCTTTTCTTTCTTCTCTCTTCAATTGGTGTCACTTACGTCTCCTCCTTGCTCTTTAGGCTTTTCCCTAGTGTTTGCCTACCTGCAGCCCCTCTGAGACTTTCTGGGATGAGAAACATTTCTTTATACACTTCTGATGGGAACTTTCAAGTTCAAGCAAAGGCTCCAGGCTCCTGGTTCTGGCCTTTTTTTTTTTTTCTTTTGGGCTCTTTTGGGAGAGAAATGCCCGAACTACTAACTAATTAAGGCTTCCACATTTTTTTTTTAATATTTCTGAAATTGTCAAATCAGGAAGTGGATGTTAATTAGATGCTTTTGTACATGCCCTGCTCTGTGCCTGTTTCGGTCATTCTTCCTTCCTGCTGTCCTGGCACCATCCTTGCAGAGTGCCCCAGTGTATGGCATATAATCCATTATGGCATATAATCCATTTCATCGAATGGAGTGGAGTTTGGTTACAGCACACGGTTCCCATGGAGCAAGGCAGAGTTGGGCACATTTTTGGAGAAAACAAAAGAACTCCGTTTTGTTCTCCAGACAGTGATCTACTCTTTTGACTAGACTCTGCTTATCTTGCTTACTAACTCCACAGTCTGTATTTTAGAAGTCTTAATAGTCTCTAAAGCAACAATCCACCTAGATTCAGTTTTTGGATGACCTTTTCTTCTTGGCTGTCAGTATGTAGGTAACAACAGCAATTCAACTATAATGTTTTGTACATTAATCCTTTAAAGGAATGGAATATTTTTCCTTACTTTTACATCTTGCTGACCCAAACTGTACCTTATGTGAAGTATAGAGTAGTGTGAGCAGCCCTCCTCCCACATACAGGTGGTCCTAGGAGCCAGAGGAGGCTTTGGTCAGAAAGAAGAGCTCATGCACCCTTTAACAGAGCAATCACAACTGTAATCCCCTGTCTCTTCCTGCTGCAGGTAGTGCTGCAGACTGCCTTTATTTTGTAAAGTCAGTAGAACGTGACAGCACTGCCTCTTCCAAGATGCTTCAGAAGCCCCTTCTGCAATAGGATGCTAGTGTTGGTTGAGGAGCTGGTATGCTAGCATGCTGATTTTAGTGATGATAAAAAGAAAATAACTGGAGATCTGCTATCTACCAGCTTACTAGAGCTGTTCTCTAGGCAGCAGCTGTACAGCATGGGAGCTGCAGGGTGAGACTTCATTTCTTAGCTGCATATAGTGCAGACTGTAGATAGCTTGGGCTCTGCCAGGACTGTCTGACCTCTTGCGTCAATACTTTGTCCTCCATCACAAACATCTTCTACGAAATAATAATAATATGGTGTTTGGGCAGAGCTGACCTAATTTAACTATTACAGTGCTACTCAGCTGGGTCTTATACTAGCCTTTTTCTCAAATGCCCATATTACGACAGCTCCTATAAGATTAATTTACTAGGCAAAGGTCCATTACCTTTGCTATTTTATTTTAAAATTCGCATGAACCCAGGTAAACTAATTTGAAGTGGAAAACTCTAATCAGAAAAAAAAACCACACACACACAAAAAGGAATTATTTAGTTGTTTCTTTGGTTCTGCTGCAGAAGAATTTTTGAAGGAGCAAAGCTCATCTAGTGCACTGATCATTCTCGTGGCATTACAGCATGTGTGTGACTATGAAGTTATCCCATTGAAAGCCTTTGGGATAAAGATAACGTGTGGAAGTGCAGGTGCTGGAGTAATAGCCAAGCAGTGAGGAAGTTAAATGGATGAGATCTTTGGAATGGAAATAGAAATCATTAAATGCAGGTGTCAGGATTTTGACGTGTGGCTGTGACTTTTGGTGGTTTTGCAGCTGGGGGAAAAAAAAGAAACTTCCTGTTAAAAGAAAAAGAAGTTTTCAAACTTTGCTGACCAGAAACGTAAGCCGTTCAACCAAGTCGCTGCCGGCACTGCTGCTTTCCACAGGGTGCGCTCCCCGGGCACGGCGGTTCGCAGCGTCGCCCGCGCGCGTCGCGGGCACGTGTGGACCGCCGACCCACGGGTGCTGCTTCTGCGGGGGGCAGGCGTGGGGCCCGTGCGTGGGCTAGTGACGCAGACAGCTAATTGTGCTGCTCTGCCTCTGGTGCCTCTGTGCCTGCCTCTGTGCGCGTCCTCGCCAGCCTCCGAGTCGTTAGCTGAGGCTGCCTGCTGCAGGGATCGCGGGGCTCACACGGTCCCGCAGGCTGGCACGGCAAAGGAGAGCGGAATCAAATCACAGCGGAGAAGAAGAAAAATTTCTAAGAGCTGTCACCTCGCTTTTAAAGAGGGCTAGGATTTGAGGGGAAAAAGGTATTCAGAAAGAATGCATTTCCATAATCCAGAAACTTTCCCTAGCTTGAAATATTTTATCGCGGTACAGTGGGAGTGTTCTTTTGTCTCCTTGGGCTAGGTGACCTCCTGCGCAGTTTTGCACATTGCAATGTGAGGGACCACCGTAATCCTAAACTGTCACAACCCAGGAGACAGGGGGCCGTGACAAGTCTGAGGAAGATCTTCCGGGATTAAGTAATACTTTGTTCATATCAA
Source organism: Tinamus guttatus (assembly GCF_059628265.1). Taxonomy (NCBI): domain Eukaryota; kingdom Metazoa; phylum Chordata; class Aves; order Tinamiformes; family Tinamidae; genus Tinamus; species Tinamus guttatus. The sequence continues at coordinate 5,319,657 of NW_028288923.1, forward strand.
TTGTAAATATTGAAGAAAGGCAGGATATTTTTCTTGACATTAGAACATTTTTAGCAGTTTGGTTAATACTTTGTCTTTCACAGTGCTGTGCTCACACCACACTATCAAGTGACACCTGAAATGATCTCCAGCTCTCCTCTTCCCTTGCAAGCAGGTATATATATAAATATATATATACACGTTTCAACCTTTACACACTTCAAGAGGTTTTTAGAGTTACAAGCCACAACACATTTGTGATCCAAAATGCTTCATTTCAAAATCAAATTGTCTACTGCTTGGCAAAGTGCCCCTTGCCTCTGTTTGAACGAGCTGGGCTCTAAATGATGGAGGCAATGGAAACTGCCATGTGATGGCAATTCCCAGGGGATCTGCAGCTGCTATTTCATTGGCTTCTTAAATCCATAAAATGTTACTTCTCCTGTAGGATTTTATTGTGTGTTCCTGGATTGCACAGTTTCACTGGATGCTATCAAAAGAACTGCACATTGACTGCAGGACCGTGCCAAGTGCCCACTGTCTCTGCTGCAAAACCAGTTTCCTTCAGTTCAAACTTTCTAACATTTGAATGTCTGATGCCCTGCTGCTTTTTTTTTGTCTGTGCATGAATATACTGCACAAAATATTGCCACTCTAAATACTGGGAAGAACTAACCTTTCTCCTAAGGCAACCTTTTAGTGGGCAGTGCTAAACCACTAGACTATAGATCAGGGGTCAGATGTTTGAGATATTTGTGTCTTTATCTTAAAAAAGTACCATTTCCATTATCCTTCTATGGATATTTCCTCCTTGGTCATTCTTTACAACTCCTGCTGTTGGCAGTGGACCAGTATTTGTCCTCTGATTTTATCAGCTTCAGGTGGGAACCATAATCCCACCTGAAGGAAATAATTCTGATGGCAGGATTCAAGGATTCTTGGTACTTAACAGAACCATGACCTAAAATATTGCTTCCCATGGCAGTGGTAAAGTTGACCTAGAATATTTCAGAAAGAAAGTCTTTTCTGTGAAATATTAAGCTAGATGTGTTAAAGTTCTGTGTCACACTTTGAAAGCGTGAGAGTTTAGAAGTGGGAAACTCTCTAAATTCACAAGAAAGATGAAAAAGGAGAGAAACAGAGGAATGAGAGGGGAAGGACAACATGAAGCAGTTTTTCCTAGCCCTCTGTGACCAAGTCAGGCTCAGAAAGTTATCGCCTGTCAGACTGAAAAAAGCAGTTGAAGAGAAGGTGGCAGTCATTTTACCTGAGTGAGTAAGATTTCAAAAATGGGGAAAATAATGAAAAGCTGCATGTTAAAGGCTTCCAAAGCTTTCCAGGAGCTCCTTTCCTGTTCATATCTTTCCTGTACATAAACGAAAAGGCCCTCCTGTCTCTTGAAGTTTTTCTGTAGCATATCTCTCTCAAACCTTTAATTCCAAAGCATAGCTCCATAGGTTATATTGCAATGTAAAGATAAATTATGAATAATTAGCTGTGTATCTCATTTGTCATGTGTTGTAAACCTGTACTTAATATTATCTTTGAGCAAATTGTAAAACCATGTGAATCTTGAACAGTAGAATGAATGTCACCTGCCTTCTACATGAGGGATCGTGGATGGAATTATCATTAATAGCACACATAAAAGGTTTTGGGGGAGGACCTTAGAGAATGGCAGCACAGGGTGTCTTGCAGTGGCTCTGAAGCAGCAGCCTTATCCCTCAGATGGTCCCACGTGCGAGAGAACAGTCCTAGGGCAGGCAAACACTGTTGTGTGAGTCCAGGCATCAGGACTGCTAAGACAGCTTACATGACAGCTAAGCTGTATGGTATTGTTATCCTGAAGTACGGAAAATTAATGGTATTTTTAATAAATAAAATTAGAACATCAGTTTCTGGTTTGTGGGCTTGTGTGGTATATTTGACAGACTCTTCTCAGCAACCACAAAGGCTTGAAACTTTCCCTCTTTTGTGATTCTTATGTTATTAACTGGCTCCAGATGTTGCAATTGTAAGAAAATAAATACCGGGAGATTTGTAATTACATCATTCATGTGCCGACATTGAGAAGAGCCTGATAGTGGTTCCTTGAGCAAGAGGCAGCACGGGAGGCTCAGGTGTAGCTGAGCAGATAAATACTTGAGAAGCAAAATGTGCCCATGGCAGATAACGAAGGACAGTTTGGGGTTTCTGTGAGACCAGTGACTGCCAAATGGCGCTCACATTAAACAAAAGGGAAGCAGACACCTTCCTTATTTTCTGCTTCAGTGCTATATGCAGAGGTGCATTCAGCAAGTCTTTAGGGAATCTTTGAGAGCCGTAAGTTCACTGTGAACAGGACAAAATCATCTCTAGAATAGTCAGCACATGTGTAAAATAGATTCAGACTTGTGTACTCCTTATGCAAGCACTGACATGTTTTATCTGTAAGAAACTGGCTATTGGTGGTCTTAGATGGCCTGGTGGGCACTACTAATATGTGTGGAGAAGCATACTTGTATGGAAGTGTTGGAAGCATGCAGGTAAAAAGAGAGAATATTAGAGTGATGACTTCTCTAGGTCATAGTTATCCTCCTGTATTAACTGTACGGGCTTTGGGAATAGAAAAATTCCAGGGAAACTCCATATTGGAGTTGGATTTGCTTCCCTGAGTGCAAGAAATATTGACTTAATATAAATATTCATGAGAGTCTGTGAAAAGTATGAGGAAATCAACACAGCAGATGACAGTCCGCACATTGTGCTTAGGCGTTTAATGCTTCCTTTTCTACCGTTTTATTGCTGTGTCTGGGTCTTTCCTGATTACCATACTGATGTTAGTGAGCAGTGACTTACATGCATCTCTTGCTTTTTTGGTTAAGGCATTTTGGAAAATAGGCTATCAATTAATTCTGTGTGAAATGCTGAAGTAGACTGTGCTTCAGCTGTAAATCCCTCGTGCTGCTGAGGAGGAGGATTGCGCTCACCAGTGTGCAAGTGTAGCTACACACAAAGAGATGATGATAGAAAAGCAATTGAATCGCAGTGACTTAAAGCAGCTTTATCAGGTTGGGTTGGGGCTGAGCTAGTGCTCTCTGCATGCAAAGCGTGTGCGAGGGGAGCGAGGTGCAGTTAAGGCTGTGCTGACACCCCTAACGGCTGCTCCCCGGGGTCTGGGACACGTCGTGCCCCGGCCTTGGAGATGAAAGGCCAGCAGCGAAGGAGCCGTCTGCCATCAAACGCCTTCAGCTGGGCAGTCTCTCATGAGAAGCCCCCAGGAACAGGGTTCCAGCTCCTCCCTGCGTTTGGCCAACTTCTAAAACTAGGCTCATTTTCTATGTGTGTCTTGTTCCGTTTAAACCCGCTCAAGAAAACACTTGATCTGGCTTGTTCGAGAAGCTAGCTCTGATCCTGTAAACCGTGAAATTCTAGTTGAAACTGGAGGTTAAATTCCACTGGTATTTTAGGTGCATAGTCTGCTACAGCGCTCAAAGGAAAACTTAGCTGAGGCAGATAAGCCATCTCCATCAGTCCTCCACCCCATTAGGTTAATGGAGTGTTCTTAAAATAAACAGCTTGCTGATGTACTTACTAGCTGAGTAAACAATGCAATGATAATTATGTTGTTTTGAGAATATAGCCTGCAAACAGAGTTGACAATTAATAGGGCTGCAGGTAAAATAATATCTGTTTATTTGTATAATTCAGAACCTGTTTTAAAAATGTCTTTTAACACATTTGAAATCTTTCCCAGCATTAGAGGAAAAAAAAAAAAAAAAGCTTTATCCTATAATTTATCTTTATATTATCAGTCTGTTCTACTTTAGCAATTAGTATACATTCACTGTTGTCATCATCACAAATTAAAATAGTAATTTGTACATTAGCATCTGATTGTTAATGAGTCTCTAAAGATAAGCTTTACCTTAGATAAAAATTCTGGTAGCTTTTTGCTTCTTGCTTTTGGTTACTTATTTGCATTGTCCAGGTGAATGAAAGTAATAGAGGTTTATTTAATTACAGTTCAAACTGGATACAAGACAATCTGCTTTTGTTTGTTTGCTAGCTTAAGTATTTCGTGGCTTTTTTTTTTTTTTTTTTGTCAATACTTTTCACATGCACCAAGCCTGTTTTGTGCCAACTGGGACTGAAGGCTGTGGAGAGGAATAAGACTTCTAAAGGATAAAGCTACATGCAGGCTCTGATATTTTTGGTAGGCACCTGTGTAAAAAACGTGTAAAAATGCAATTGGAGGAGTGCTCCAGCAGATTGTTTAGCTTCATGTGGCAGAGTGCCATTTAGGGGAACAATCTGAGGCATGAAACAAACTCAAATAAGTGTGAAGCCTCTGTGGTGCAAAAATAAATAAATAAAATCTCTATATGTGCAAACGTCCTAGTAGTGTTCCCAGTGTGTAGTTAAGCACATGATTGCATGCATCTGTATAACGCACACTTCCTACACTTAGCTGAGTTCAACTGCTGTGTCTGTAAGAATGCACGGATAAAAAATGTTGGACTTTTGCCAGATGTTATAAAATGATGAAATGGCTAATACAGATGGAACATTGCAACTGGGCCGCATAGGACTGTGATGTTTTGTGTGCCCTAGTGGCCTCCAGTTATTCTCACTTGTATGTTGGAAATTCTTGGCATGAATGAGACACCCAAAAGACATCTTGCTGCCTTTTTTTTTTCTTTTATTTTTCTGATATTTTTACATTACATTCATGTTTTTCCATTTGTTATCTTTTGCAAGTAACTTCATCAAACAGCCCCACAGGGAAAAAATATGTGTTGGAGATGGAAGAATGTGTGTGTGTTCATCCAACCAGTCAATTTCCTATTTTATTCAGGCAGTGCATCAGTACTTCAAGCAGCTTTTTGCGAATCCAAGTATGTCAAAGCTCAGTGTGCCCTCCGAGCATGGTGACACAGAGTGTCCTGGGCCACCTGGAAGCAGAAGCAGTACAGAGCAGCAGCAACAACCTACAGAAAACATTTCTGACATCTGTGAACTGCAATGAGAAAAGGTAAGAGCAAACTATACTCTGAGACAGAGATTAGAAAGCAAATTCCCAAAACCTGTTTCTGTCTATTTGCTATTTTGCTGTATAGGTGGACATACCATGAAACTCTATCTAAGCAGCTTTTTAAAGTTTTTTAAGATTTGTTTGCTAATGTTGTAATGTAACTGGCTGGTTACATGCAAGTTCTCTGACTTGCCTTTTTCCTGAAGTTGTCCATATTAATTCTGTCCAATGCCGTGGTGTTCATTAGTACAGGAAAATTTGCGGTCAGCAACCCTGGGAAAACTTATTGCTCTTTTACAAAGCAGCCAACTGAAACACAGACCAAATCTTGCCTGAGGTCACTTAGTGGCAATGCTAGGAAGAGGGCCGATGAGTCCTGACGCTTGGTGTCCGTCTTCATTTCAAGGAATTGCTGCTGCCCATCCCTTTCCCTTGCATAGTCTGGAACTGGACTGCAATGTCAAGAGATTTCTGTGGAGATTTGTCTAGCCTATGAAGATGTGCAACCATTTGAGGCTATAATTAAAGAGTCAAAGAAATGAATAGACAATAACTTTCTTACAGCGACTGAAGTAATGCTATTGGTGGTTACTCACATTGTCATAACTACCTATCTTGTATTTAGTATTACCTGAGACAGAAGAGTCATGTATTTGTAGAATATAATATATTTAAATTATTGCCAATTGCCAAAGATAGGAATCTGGGGGGAAAAAAAAAAAAAAAAAAAACACCCCGTCCAGAACGATCCAACAAACTAATTTTTATTTGCTTATTAAGGATTGAGAGCCAGATACTGCAAAACAAAGCACTCAAAAGTGCCAAGAAATCTCAGCTTTGTGGCTGTTGAGGGAAGATGAATATGCTGAGCAGCACTTCTCAGGACTGCAGTTTGGAGCACAAAAAGTCACCTAATAGATTATAGGATCTGTTCTTTCCATTCAGTTGGTTGGATCTTACAAAATATATATGGACTGTTTGGGGCAATTGTGCAATAGCTTTTAATCTAATGATAAGCTTAGTTTTGTTCCTGTTCTGCTCTAATAGTACCTTGGTGAAATGTTTAAAATAGCATAACTGTTTTTATTCCCTGGATGGTGTTTTAGAGAACTATGCTCATTTGTCAGAATAAATAGGAGAATGGCTAATGTTTTATACACTGCTTCAAGCTTATCCACCTGATGCAAACATGCAAAAAGTATTTGGGAGTCAGTTCTGAGCAATGCGACTGCATTTGTACACCCCATGCTGTAGGGGATGGAGCTGAATTTTGAAGATGGTGCTTCTGTGGGACACCCTCTTTGAATGCATTGCCCGAGTACCTGCGAGTGCTGTCACTGTTTGCTCCTTCTGTCAAGCTATTGCGTGGGCCCCAGAAGTGTGAAATAGATACAAGTGTGACAGATGTTTGAGCACTTAAACTTTTCTTTGAGAGGGAAAAAAAAAAAAGGTCAGCTTTAGTGGGAAATGTTACTTTGAGGGATAAAAAGCCTATTTTTGTGTGGAAGGGTTTCATTTTAAAGTGATAATATTTTAAAGAAATTAATTTCCCAAAGAAATGCAAGGAATCTTTGCAACCACGGGACCATTTGCAGAGCGTCATGAACTCTTTCCTTTGAAAATGGTTTCTTAAGAGTCTGAAGTGAGATGTCCCATTCCTTTGGCGAGTGCATGTTGCTGTCCTTAGTGTTGCAGGCCACAGGCAAAGAGTGGGACAAACCGTGAATGCCAGCTCGCTTATGTTACTCAGGGTAGAGCTATCTGTTTTGCTGTAACATTGACTGAAACTAGAGCAAATAGAGACACCACCACCCCTGCCATGACACAGATCGGCACTTTCCAAAGTTTTCTTTTTCATACTTCAGGTGAAGTGAGCAATCTCCCAGTCAACCCGGCTTCGCTGCCCAGCGTTGGGTCAAGACTCAGGCACTCGTCTCTGCAGGCAGGTTGTGACCCGCGGAAGCGCAGGGCCTGTCGGAGCCCCATGGGCGCCGAGCCCTGGATGCGGCCCAGCGCCGCGCGTTGTGTGTACACAGTGGCCGGGCCCCGGGCCCCAGCCCCCAGCACGCTTGTCCTTGTCAGTCAACAAGTGTCCTGGTAATCAAACAGGAACCCCGGCGAGCTTGCTACAAAGGCAGGAACGCTGAATTTGGGATGGTATTTTTAGTGCTTTGACGGGCGGGGATTATTAAGCTGTCACTGCCGCCCTTCTGCTGCCTCCCCTACCTTCCTGCCCTCCTTCCGCAACGCGTTGTCATTTTATTATTAAGAGCGCGCTAACAGTTAAGCGACAGGAGCCCCAAGGCCCTGCCTCGCTCACTGACATGACAGGTTATTTTTTCCCCTCTCTTCCCTGTCCAAGAGCCCCCGCTGCTCTTCCCAGCATGCAGCGCCGGGTGACCCTTCACATCTGGCAGTGATTAATTGTCTTAGTGTCACCGTGCTCGCCTGCCTCCCTCTGATCCCTGCTCGCTTTGTTCTCCCTTTTCAAGCCAGTGTGCTGGAACCTTTTCTTCCCGCTTTTAAATCTGCCCAGTATCCAGGATACTGTGTGTCTACTGCGATGCAGCTTGAAAGAGGCGAAGCAGTCGGTTATCTGGCCTGGCTTGGACGCAGAGGGCTTGCTGCTCACCGACGGGGTGTGCTCGGGAACAGCACTAACTAGCATGGCATCCATCTCATGGAACTCGATCTGCATCTCGCTCCCTTGCAGGCAAACAGTGCAATTAGGGGAGCACTGTTTTGTGCTGACACGCATGGGGCTGTGCAGGAGGCCACTGGTTGAAGTGCACACAGCGTTACGTAGATGAAGGGCCTCGCATCCCATGGTGGCTCCGCACTGGGCGCTCACATTGGTTCCAGAGCAGCAGGGCCCTGCATGTTGGGTGTCCTGGTCCTAGGCTCAGACCTTGGTGGGTTTTGCACAAGATTCAAAAGAAATACTTTAATCTCTACCTCAATTTCTCATGTTGGAAAACAGCAGTAATAGCTGCTGTGAAGTTCGGGGGACTCCTCTGATGTTTGTAGAGACCTGTATTTCCCCTATATAAAATCACAGTATTGTTAAGCAATTATTTCTATCTGCATGATAAAGAGCAGCTGCCAAGTGCCAGGGCAGCTGTGTGGGGAGGAGGCCACACTGGACCGGAGCTTTGCATGACTGCTCGGATTCAGGATGCCTCTGATCTACGTGCAATTTGGCAACTTGCTTGGATAAATTACTAACTGCTCAACACTTCCATTTGCGTGCATGCAAATGGGATGAGCTAATCATTGTCTTTGCAAAAAAACTCAGCATATAAAGATGAAAGGTAAAAATAAACAATTGTTTTAAACTCTGGTTGAATAGCAGAATGTATGCACTGACCTTAAAATACTGCTACATTTACATTTTAAGACAATCCATCAGCAAGGCAGTTTTTCCTTCACTTACTGACTCCTGAGTTCAGAGCTGCCTGTGCTTCCCATGACAGACACTCCTTGCAAATGGGTTTCTCCAGAGCCGTATTATGCTCTAGCTCACCCTGTATTTCAAATAACTGTGGCCATTTATTTCCTATTTTGAACCGCGGGAGCGGAGCGGCGCGCCCGGCCTGTGCGCGTTGCTAGGCGACGCGCGGCCCGCGCTTCGCCCGCCATTTGGCAGCTCGCACAAGATCTTGTTTGTTCATTTCCAGGCTAGTAACGCTGGTTGCTATATTTCAAGTGCCAGTGTAGATCAAAGTATTTCCTAGAAGGATAAACATGTTAACTGGCAGAGAGTGAATGATTAACATCAAGCGCAAGCCTTTTAGGATAAAGCACTTGGCCCGTCACCCCCTGGCAGAGCCGCTCAGATGAGCGCCGTCCCCGCCGAGCAGATGTGCCATGGAGAAGGTATCCGTGTCTGGCCCAGTGCTTCTGGGACCGAGCGCAGGTGATCCGCACTGAGCATCTCTGGACATGGCCGCATCCGTGTGGCTCTGTGGGCTGCGCTCCTGGGGTGCTGCACCCATATTGCAGTGGTAGAATTAACTAAACTTCTGCTTTCCCTGTCCTATTTGAACGCTTGGAAGCAAACCCGCTTCTGTGTCTGACTATTATTGTCTCCAAGCCCTCTACGTGTGTGCTTAAATGAAAGTCTATCTTTAAGAAGGAGGAATTAATTTTCTATAATAAGGCAGGACATAAATCTCTTTACTATGCCCTCTCCACTTACAAAATTTTCATAAAAAACTGCAGATCATGAGAATTTCAGGCTGCCATGCAATCTGGAGATAAGGAGAGGGCTGGAATAGGGTTATTTGGGAAATATTTAAGAAAGACATTTTTAAAGCACCTATTTTTTTCCATCTGTTCTGTCCTCTTCAGCGCCTCAGATTTGTGTGGCATCTTTCAGCTTGTATCAGGTTGCTCAGTGGCACTGCATGCACAGGAACAAATGGCGGACAGCGTCAAACACATTCATCAAAAATACTGCTGAATTAGGAATGTCGTGGTGCAGGGGTAAGCAAAATGTGATTGGCACCAATTTGGCACCAGTATTCCAAGCCCCATGGAAAACTCTGAGAGGTGGGGGTTGTTAATAGAAACCGGTATTCCTGTGACGGAATGCTACTGTACGGTCCAAGAAGAGAACATCACATCCTCGAGAATTAGTGGGTTATCTGAGTAATTTTTACAAAACTGTGTTGGCTTACTCATTTGTGAGTCATTGTGAGTACGCTTTATGGAGTTTTTCTGAAGGAAAATGTACTTGCCATCATTACTTTTTGAATAGCAAGTGCTAGAAGTGACCTGCTAATGAAGGTATTTGGTGTGGTTCTCCCCTGTTTGTGTGCTCATGTTATTTTTGAATCTAATAGTATGGCCACAACCAGCCAGGGGAGAAATCTGTTCCACTCTTTTTTCCATGATTGTGTGCCCTGTCTCAGACAAGAAGAGAAGATGAAGAGGGCGATAAGACCGGAGCATGCTGGTTGGGACTGTAAGATCGGAGACCAAAGGCAAGAGATTGTTTCTTTGCACTGCCAGCAAGGTGTACGGCGGGCAAGAATCAGCCCTCTCATTTCATGTCAAGTACCTGGCTTCATGCTTTATATGGCAGTGATTAATATATTACATATATATGAAGGGGACACGGGGTTTTACAGGAATAAGATCTTTGCTCTTTCCTTATTTCTTTCCATGGCAAATGGAAGTAAAGGCTCAGAGAAAAACTAATTATTGACTTCCCCAAAGAGACGAATTCTGACCAGTTCGCATACACAGAATTTAGCGGTGTCCACAGCAAGCCAGAATGGCCACTCAGTCAAACAGCCACCATATCACACAGAGTGTTTTCAAGGGAAAACTGGACGCATTTTTGCATCCCTTGGGAAATAAGTGATGTTTTCTCTAGTTTTTCTGGAGTGTTAGAAAAAGGAAAAACAAATTATTAATTTAGTTCTCCTCAGGATTTTCTACTTAAATGTTCCTACTATTATTTAAGTACCAGGAAAGCACTTCAGGTACAGACTGCCAATGGTGGTATAATACAAGGTGACATTGATTTTCTGAATAGTTAGAATAGTAGTATTTCTGGGTACACTATAATTATCCCAATTCATGAGAATTTTCAAGATCTAATATTTTTCCTGTCTCTGACTCGAATGAAAAGCCAATCTAAATATTATTGAAATGTAAAATCTCCTGAAGCTTGGACTGAATCTATTGAGATGTTCCAGTTTTATTTCAAGACTTTCAATGTTATAAATTCATCTTAAACTACTTTTTTTTTTGAATATCTGAATGGAAAAGGAACTCTTTCATTTGAAAATATGCTCTTTTAATTTCAAAATCTCCCTTCTCAAGTTCTTTGAGCTTTTTAGTTTTTAACGAATTGTCGTTTTCAGATGGGAATGCTTTGTGAACGTTTTCCTGGCCCTTTCTGTTCCAGCTCTTTGTCTAATTTAAATATAATTCTCAGTTGTTTGGATGCACTTGGAATTAATTAGATTGGAAACTCAAGTTAAAATCAAAATGAAGTTTATATAAACACCCTTTCATAAAATCTATTTTAAAGCAGATAATTAACAGAATGTTTTTACAAAAGGAACAGACATCAAAGATAGAATTAGAATGGAGATTAATAGAGCCTTGCTGTGTGTCTGGATTGATTCCTGAGAGGTAATGTATAGATACGTATGCAGATTCGGTCACTGCCTGAACTAGTTACTGTTCTTGGTCCTTGCTGAGGACTGAATTGAGTCCTTGCTTAGCTTGCTATGTTGTACGTTGTCAGGTACCTTCCTACAGCTAGGCTCTGGTCTCGTGTATGCCGAAAGACATGACGTGTTACTCCATTGGCTTCAAAGGAGCTTCTCCAGATATACGTTGGCCAATTAAGAACAGAATCTCATCTTGAACCACCTTTGTTCCTGTCTGTCCTAGCATACAGCCAGCGGGAAGCAGTTGGGGTGGTGGTTGGCGTCTGAGATGATGCTGCGGTAGGTGCCCACGGAGGTGACTGATAGATGTCTGTGTCCTGCTGGAGCGGCTGCTCCAAGCACATGGCTCCGGGGCGCCGGCAGCCCTGCGGCGATCCTGCCTGGCGCCCGGGCCTGCTCCGGCAGTGCCGCAGTGACCGTGCCTCGCACCTGCAGCTCGGGGAGCCGGCCCGAGCGGGCGCCTCGCGGCTAAGCCAGCATCGTTCACTTGACAGATGGCCGCTGTGGTGCAGCATGTGCCTCCCCTTCGCTGGGCTGGCCGGGACCCCTCCGCTCCCTGTGTCACGCTGTCGAGGAGGCTGCGCTGTATCAAAGGGCTGGCTGGGGTTTCGGAATGTCCCCAGCACATTAACTTCGGCAGGGGCTAGCTCCGAGCCGACATGTGATCTCCGCAGCCTGCGCGGGGAAAGCTGTGATGTGGCCCCCCTTGACATTCTTAGAAATCATAATGATTCATGTACAAACACACAGTTTATATTCCCTCCATAACCTTACCAGCAAGCGAAGGAAAACTTCTATCCCTTGGCAAGGGTCCCTCGTGCACTCAGAGCTGTTGGCTGCACTTGTGTGTTTATGAATTCTAGCAGCTCCATCATGAATGTTGTCACTAGATACCTGGGCTCTAGCCACAATAACTACATTTCCAAATGTTTAAGTGTGGTTTGCTCTTAGGGACGTGCTCTCAACTGTGTTATAGAGTTACCATAAACAGTAAGTTATCATGTGAATTTTTTCCCTTTATTTACTCCCTAACCTTTCTAGTCAGGAATGAAATATGCTTGACGTTACTTCCAGGCTTATGTTTTGTGTGTTTCACTACTGTAGAAGTGGCCTTTTCTTTTTCCTAAGGCCTTCTAACCTCAGATACACAGCAGAGCAGCACGGCAGAGGGAACACTGCCACTTGAGTTAGTGCAGAAAGTGCATCTGGCTTTTTGAAAGCCCTTAGCCTTTTGGAGAGAACCAGTATAGCTTTTCATCTGGAAAATTTTCAAAGAGCATTTGGAGAGAGAAGGAAATTTGTAGCTGAGGAATACAATTATGCAGGCAAAGTTTGCTGAGACACCATCTCAAAGAGTGGGGCTGAGGTATGTGGGAATGAAGTAGGATGAGGAAGAATAATAATTATCTATAAAGGAAAACAATGTCTCTTCATATGATTTTAGATAAAACAACAGTGTACTAAAAGACAGGACTCTGAGAGGAATTACCATCCTTCTGTTGGGAAGAAACAATCCCGTATTTTTAATCTACGATCAGAAGAATGTTGACTCTTGAGTCAATAAAAGCTCACTCTTCATTTCCATGGACTCTTGCTCAGGCCATGTGTATGTTCAGCTTCATTGATAATGCAGGTACTCTTGAAACTGAAAAAAACTATAGCTTACCATGGCAAAGGGGAGAAAAATAATACCTATCCTCTTGCATTGGTGAGCCTTGTCCTCCCTGCTCTTGTACCCCTAAGCAGTGCAGAAAAGTTAATGATGCAGTTCTTTCCCTGAAGGGAAAGTTACAGGGGAATGAGGGTCTGCAAAAGGTCACTCAACCCAGATCATCTGCACAGAGGGTTTGGAGGGGGCTCGAGGGGTTGACAGTATCTTCTCCAGGCCAAAGGAAGGGCTGAAAAGTAGCACGAAGAGACATCTTGAAGTAGAAACAGGAGAGAGAACCTACTTTTCTTAAGTAATGTGGAACTTTTCAGTGCGACGTTCCAAGATTTTAGGGATGAGCCCAATTTTTGGCCTAAAGCATTATTTCACAGGAATGTATGTAAAAAAAGCAAATACAAATTAAATTTCCAGTAAGTGTAAGACAAATGAATATAGTTTTGAATGAGTACTATGAAACAGGAAAGAGCAGATGTTTGGGGAGTGTTTCATTACTTGATTGTAACTGTGTTGTGCAAATCCAACTCAGGTGTATTTGACCAGTGGTGTTTTTCTTAAATATAGAGAAAACTCCAGTTATTCAGGTTGGAATAAGAAACAAAATCTCCACTGTCTCTCTAGCACTTCTGTTACACAACACCTCAGTTTTGGTGAGCTTATTTCAGGGTGATAGGAAGAGAGGAAGAGCCACCAAGGGACATAGCTAAAGTCACACAAGGAACCAACCCCCTGCAGAACTGTGATAGACTCTCTACAGTCTCTAGTGATAGACTGATCTCTACAACTAGACCCCAAAACCTGGCCGTTCTGTAAAAGCACTGACGTGCTGTATGTGTTAGCTATGCCTGCCCACTGAGGCCTGTCTCTTCCATATCTCAGGGCGATTCTTCATTTTTTTGCAAGGAATCGCTTCTAAATTAACTAGATTGAGGAAAGGGATTTCAGTTCCACTCACATCAGATCACTTGGCAGCCATGCAGCTTTTGGGAGAGAGACCGGAGAGAAAAAAAAGGAAGAGCCCATTAGGAATAAGAAGATGTCAGACTGTTTTAAGTGCAGCAGTTGTTCAAACAGCAGCTCCTTGTTGGAAGTGTGTAATTTTTGGATATGTCCCTAGCTATGTTCAGTACAGTAGCATTTGCAGAAAGGAATGGTGGGTGGGAGGATTTATCATTACATCAAACAGCATAAGACTTTTTTTTTTTTAAACTCCAAAGTCTTAGAGTTCATAAAAGGCATTATTTCTGTGTGGTTATTTTCATTACCTTGTTCTAAGCTCTCAAAAAAAGGCATAAGTTTCTTATTCTTCATTTCGGAGGGAAAAAAAGTTGCTTCCACGCTGAGATTTGGCATGCCAACTCTCTGGCCAGAGCAAATTTTAAAAGCTGTATCATAAACTCCTGAAAATAGGAGTTTATAATAGAAATGCAGACATAGAGTTAATTATATCGTCATGAATGGCGCCACTATAATTAGCCAACTTCTATATGATGCCAAGTTTTAAACTATTTTACTTTTATGGCACTGGATGTCAAAAGCTATTTATGTTACTTTCTTACATTTTTTCCTTTATTGTCTCCCTGACCTGGCTCTCCAGGTTAGGAAAATGGCTTGCAGGTTTTTTGTTGGATGCCTTTGCAGCATCGGTGGTCCCTGCAGTGTCAAAGGCAGCGATTCCTTGAAGCATCAGGCATGGGGGTGGCAGCAGGCAGGGTAACCCTGTGCTTGTAGTTCCCATGGGCCTGGTCTGAGGCTACTGCCAAGCCCAGGCAGGCAGGAATCCACCAATGCCGGAGTATTTTGTATATGCTAAAAGTGAATGAAAGTACATTTTAATGAAAGATAAAATACAGCTGAAGAAAAGGGGCATAATCTGCTTTCTAAAACCAATATTTCTTACAGGTTCAAAAACAGAAAGGTGCTAATAATAGAGCTAAACAGAGGAGGGATGAGAAAAGGTCCTCCCTTAGGTTTCCGAGTATCTGTAGCCCCTTTACTATCCGATGCTCTATGACACACACAGGAATCACTGTTTCATCTAGAGCTGAATACAAAAAGCATTACAATAATGTGAGCATGACTATAGTTCTGGACCCAAATATGAGTGGATTGTTCAGTTAAAGAATCAGTAGTATCTGTGAATTAACCACATATGCTCAAATATGATTTGATTTGGTAATGATAGCCTAACATCTTTATTCACAGGAAATGGTCATTATAATTCGAATGCTCATGCCAGCCTGGGCCTGTGTTTTAAGCAGGTAAACTGAAGACGTAATTTTCAATTTAAACTTTTTTATTTTATTACGGAATATCCATATGCATATAATAATGTCCTTAAAGTTGCTCATTTCCCTCACTATTTTGCTCATTTCCCATATTATTATTTGACCCTGCCATATTTGCATGCATGTATATGCATGTAGTAATAATATTCATGTGAGTTTCCTCAGTTGTGACTATGTGGATAAGGATCTCTGGGTGAAGCTCCAGTTCAAACACCCTGTTGCTCTTTTAGGGATGCTCTAAATTGCGCTGCGCTGAAGGAGGATTTTGCTGCTTGGCCGGTGGCCAGGGTGGCCTATTAAGGCAATGCTACTTCTGTTCTTTTGCATGAGCCTTTGCAAACCAGGACTGTTCTTCAGTGTTTGGGCTTCTATTTCCAAGAATGTGCTGGCACGCTGACACAGCGGCCTGCGACTGCCCTGCTTGGGATTATGATTCCTGATCCGCTATTCTCCGCAGGTCTGCATTCCTGCAGAACGCCCAACTAATTTCATCTCTTCCAATAAAAGTTGCAATTATAGTATTTAAAGTACTTTTTAATGCGGTAATTAACAACACAGTAGGAATTAACACAGGGCATGCTCTAGTTTTCTGTCAGTCTCTTCCTTCTGTAGGCTTCATGCTTGTCATCTTTCCATGACAGCTCTTGTTCTTGGGATTATTTTCGATTATACGCTATTTATTGGCGACACGGAGTTGCACACATACTGTTACCCTCTAGCACACTAGGAATGCAAAGCAGTGACATGAGATCAGTTACGACACATTCCCTTTTTCATGTTGGATCATTAAGGAATCCTTCCAGAAATCCTGCTGGTTTCCGCAGGACTGCCCATGTGAGTAAGGAATGAGGGAGTGGGCACTGGGGGCAGAACAGCAATCCCTGCTCAGACAGAGGCTGGTCACATCCATGGTCACCAGCCAGTGGGATGGAGTTAATGAGGGGAAACAGAAGCTGGCACCAAAAAGTTAGGATAAACCCAGTGAGCTGCAGTGCCACATGCAATTACTGCATTTCATTGCTCCTCCCTGGGGACGGGGACCCTCTGAAGCCTCCGGGAAATCTGAACTGGAAATCCCTAGGAACAGAAAAAGCGACTGCGAGTAAATCTCATGCTGCTCTTCAAAAAAAAATCTATCACCGAAAAATCCTTCCCTTTCTCTTTTGCCCCTGACTTTGCTACATCTGCACTTTGCTGCCTGGCAGGAAGTGTTAAAATAAATTGCTCTCAAATGAAAATCGGAATAAAAGTCCCATGGCACACAGTGATTCCTATGTGTGCCTAAAATGTTTTCCTAACATTTTTTTTTGCCTGTACTTAATTTTGTTTTTCTGTTAGAAATGACACTTTTACATTTTGACGCAGGGCATATTTTGATCTAAACTTATTGTATAAACTAAATTAGACTATCAAGATTCCTGGGACTGCTTTAAAAAAATAAAACCAAAGGCATCTTTTTCCATTCCAAATAAGGACATTTACTTGCAAAGGAACCACAGAATTAGTCTGAAGAGTGCAAAAGCATTTTGATGCCAGAGATACTTTACTCCATAGAATACTCTGCTCAGCCATAGGTTCCAGCACATATGAGCAGAATAACAGCCTGCGGGAGTGATTCATGTGGAATTATTTAATTCTGCTCAGCAGAGTGCTACTTTTAGTGGGGAAAAATGTTCTCATAGACTGGTAGGCAACAGGCTGTCCCGGACGAAGCCAAGTGACATCAGCGGCTTCGCGGCGCGAGGAAGGGCCGGGCCGGGTGGCAATGGCCGCGGGGCTGCGGCGCAGGGCCGGGCTCCCCGCGTCACCTCCCGGGCACTGCAGCAGTCACGCTGCTCGGCGCTGTGTGCCAAAGAGGTTAAATTCCACATGCAGGGAAAGCAGAGAGGAACACGGACTCTCTGAATTATTGTTTTAGAATAAGAGTGACTATTCATGTTTTAAGAGGTGACCGTGTAGGTAAGCAATTTTGTGTTTTCACTTCCACTACCACTGAAGTAAGATCAGCTCTTCAAGCTTTTTAGCCTTGCTAACACAGATTAGATCAACCCGAATTCTACCAAATAGCTAAAATAAAATGGTAATCTTTTGTTATTTGTACATCCAGAAAGCGCACACAGTTATCAGGAGAAAAAACAGGATTGACTACACTTGCAAATGGTGGCAGATATTCCATGTATGTTCCATGTGTAAGGAGGGACGTTTTTGTGCTCAGCTTGTCTTGGCAGGTGTTGCCCGCTTTCGACAGCAAATGTCCATGTACTTTGTTATGGGTGGGGAATCTGGCTGTATGCTGGCTCTAAAGCAATACCAAAAAGTGAATTTACCCAATTCACCCAAAAAGTGAATTTACCTAAAATGTGAATTTACTTAATCCATGGTAGAATGCAATTATAGTTTTTCAATCTGTAAATTCATGGAGTAGGAAGAGTTCGAATATTCGAACAATACAGAGTGCACATTTTTTTCTTCTTTTCACTGTCTCATTCCCATATAACTTTATTAACATCACTTATCTTCAGCTTTTCTTTTTAAAAATCCCAGGACAATGCAGTAAATTCCTCGTGGAGAGAAACTTAAAAATGTATGGCTTCAATTCACCAAACTCTTAAGCAAATGCTTAATTTAAAGCATGTGGATAATCCAAATTTGCTTCAGTCATTGACTTCCGGACTAGAGCCAATACATTTGGGCTGCATCCTGTGCATTTGTTCTAGTATGTACATGATTCTGCTACATGTGTGTTAAGTTGTTGGTGATTAAATTTGTCAATTACAGTAACTGGATTGAAATTTAACCTGAGAAAAATTCACAGTGAAAGACACTTGTGCAATAAGAGTACTCTCCGAAGGCACAGAAGACTCTCAGTTTTCATCTTTCCAAAGAAAAGTAACATTTCAGGTAAAATATCTACGTAAAGTTTGTCTTTTCCTTTCTTGAAAAGTAGTCAAAAATGAAAATTGGTTTGATTTTTAAAATGAGAAAACGTGATCAGCGCTGCCGCCTCCGGAATATCCTCCAAGTATCCCAGCTCTTCTAGAAATAGCTTTAGACTCTGCAGCCAGTTCTCATACCAGTTCCCATTTTAGGGATTATTCATCTGACAAATAATTATTTTCTAAAGATCTGATATTTCTCTTTTGCAATATTAAAAGAAAGTATTGGTGCTGCAGAGTCCATCCTCTGCACTTGGCCTGGTTTTCTGGAAGCCTTAAGGGATAGCCTGGTAGCTGAGTGCCACCCAGACCGTAGGCATGTGTTCACACAGCACATATATAGAGTCTCAGTTCCATATTCCGTTGGCAACAGTAGGCTGGGGGTAGGGAGTAAATAAAATGCTCTGTCAGGAAAGCAGTTACTTTTCTAACTTATCTAAATGATCTGGCTTGACTTTTATAATATGTATTTTTACTTGTAAAGAAGCTGTAACCTCTGTCGGTTGCTGTTCTGCAATGTCGTTGCCTACATGCTTGGTTATACAGAATAAATTCAAGAATGTCTTACGTCCTTTTGCAGAATTTTGCATGAGCCTAACTGATTAAGTCCATCCTTTCCCACCAACAGGAAGGACTAAAGCTTTTGTATTTGTATGCACAGAGCTCATTTCAGAACTGCTGCTGAGGGTGAGGGGCTTCCAGGATGGCTGGAGTGACCCCACAAAATGTTTGATGTGCTACTGTAGGAAGCAGAAATTTCCTTCGGTTTCCGTGGATGGAAACTTAGACTCTTTGTTCCCTAGTTCTCTGATTCATCGAGTACTCTCTTCAAAAGAAATTTTGGTGTTTTGTGTTATTTTTAAAGCAGGAAGAAACAGCTTTGCTTTGTTTTTAAGTTTACCACTGAAGGCAAAACTTGAAAGAAGTTTTTAGCATAGCAAGTATGAAAACACAAGCATCTGTTTTCCTCTCGCTGGTGAACAGTTAACTGCCTCAGAGGAGGCTCCCCCGGAGCCTGACTTGCCTCCATCCACACCCAGGCCACGACGCCCTCCGTAGCCACCAGTGGCCCTGGGAGCGCTAGACACGCTAATGAGCGGAAAACTTCCTTGTGGAAACTTCTTCATGGAAAAGGTGTACAGAGCTTGCTATTTATAAAGCACTTCAATAGGAGATCCTCATATAAAAAGCTTTGCTGTTTGTGCAAGGCCATGGGTTATTAGTAGTTTCCAGTTTACAAGAGGCAGATAGAAGCCTGTGTATGAGCACCAGCCAGGTCCTGTCCTACAGCCCTGATCCTGCGTACGCCTGTGCTGGGGCTGGCCTGGCTTCCGGCACGGGGCTGAATTTCGTGCCTCTCTGATGTGCCCTGGGTATTTAATTCCTGAAAGTGAGACCCTGAGGCCTACTGAAGGTCTCTGAAAGTTAAAAAATAATAGAAGGTCGATGAATGTTGCAAAAATAAGGGTCATTATTTGTAACACTACTGGAGGCCATGGCTCTTTTTGCAGTCATTGAGACTGCAGTCAATGCCCATCCTTCCGCAAATTCCTGAAAATACATGTTATATTTATTAGCCTTCTAGAATGACAGCAAGGGGCAAAAATGTCAGAGCTGCCGAGTACTGTGGCACGTGTCGGGGTAGTGGCACGTGTGGGGGTTTCAGAAGGAGCAAAGAGCTGTGGCAGGGGGCCCTAGGAAGCTTCCTTGCAGCAGTGTCCCTGTGCTGGCTGACTCCGATACAAGGGCCTCCGCTCTGCCCAGCCTGCCTTCCTGCTCCCGCGCTCCCTGTAGTTCTTTAGTGCACGTCGTAAAAATTACCCAGAGTTGTTAGTTGTGCTTTCATCTTTGCAGCCATCTGGCTCTTTGAATCCATATGTAATTTTGGTTACTCAAGACAGTCAATAAAGAATATGAAGTTACTCATTTGTTTTTATTTTGCTAATGGAAGGCTATGAGCAACTGAGCAACTGGCCACTATTTTTTTTTTCTTTTTTTAAGTCATCCAGTTTTCCTTTTCCTTTTTTCCCCTTCCTATGGAAGCATTTATACACAGGCTTTTGAAGGCATAGATGATCCCTTCTCTATTCCCCCACCTAATCACTGAATGAGAGACTTTGCTCGGAGTCTGGTTGGTAGGTTTGGAATCCAGAAACTCAGCTCTAATTGCAACTTTTCATTTGACGATTATGAATACTTGACCTTGTCAGCTCGGTTTCAAGTGCTACATCGTGAAGTATGAAAGCCAAGACTCCTGTATTTAAGTGTTTTAGAAGAGGGGCTGCTAGTTTTCATACTGTAGTGACAGTTAAGCAATACATAGGCATCTGAGTTGATTCTTGTGTGTCTGAGCAGCCACTGTAGGCGCTCACAGTGTGGGTATGAGACATCAGTCTTTCGTGTGATAACCCAGGCGTTACTGTCGTGGCTTGTTGCTAGATGTGCAGGTAATGTTGTCTTTCAATTAGCATGAACCGGTGTGGGGTTACAGGAACGACTGCAAACCAGAAGGGAAGGCTGCCAAGTAGGACCCTGCAAACCTGCCGTGATTGTTTGGGTTTGTGAAAACTCACACAATTAAGCGAGTTATCTCAGTCACATTCCATCTATGCATTGTGGCAACTTTTGTTTCCTTATGCTAACTTGTTATCTGGAAGTAAACACTGAATTATCACCAGCGTAAACTTTATACTCATCCACTTGCAAGCTGTAGTGCCTCTGACATCAGAGGTGCCATAAAGTATACCCACTTGAAAGGACAGTGCATGGCTAATTTATTGACGTGCATTCTTGATCTAACTGCTGAAGAATGGTGGCTCTTTAGACGTTCAGCTTTTGCGGGTGTCTTTCAAACAGCTTTTGAGCTGATTTAAAGCAGGCCTCTGACAAGGAAGTCACTGGTGGTTCTGAAGCAAACAAGGTGAATGGCCTGGTCACCCACTATTGCTGGGTAAGATCAGCCAATTTTCCTTCTAAAGTGTTTCAGCAATGGTGCTGACAGTGGAACCTCTTAAATTTGCACTGACAAATGGGAAAACTTGCAGAATCCTGGATGCTGACACACAACTGCTGAGTGCGTCGAGGAGATCAGACAGGCAAAGTGGGTGGTCTATTAAAAGTGTTTCGTAGAAACATAAGATGCAACCTTTGTTATTTTAGGAGACATTGTTTTAGTAGAGATAAGATACTGAATTTCAAAGAACTCAGGTACTTAGAAGCAAACAAGAAAACAGAAAATTACTTTGGCTACTCGCGCTCCCTGAGAAAGCCAGGCTGAGGTGGGAATTCATGTTTTAGTAGCCCACGTTTGGTATGACTTTGTTAGTTGCATGACTGTAAAACTTTAATGAATTTCATGCAATTTTTTCTAAACTGTTGTCCTTAAATCCTTTAAGAAATTGCCTTTGTGGCTGATTGTAGGAATTATATTTTTTTTCAGGAGAAAATACATTAAAATATTGTAAGGGGTTCTGAAAAGATAGTTTTCTCTTAGCAGTTTCTTTAGAGGAAAGGATCTAATCCTCCAGGCCTGGGAAACAGAAAACGGTATTAAAATCACTTTCTCTATCCACCTTCCTGTCCACAGTAGGATCTGGCTCTCATGCAATGGTAATTAGGCATTATGCCATAACAGTTTTGTTTTTTAAAGGCAGATATTTAGAGTTTTACAGGTTAGAACAACTGTAGTGCTTGCCTGTGGAACTGTCAGACCTCAGAACTGGCATTTCTCCAAGATTGAATCAGGTGTACCCTGAGCATGAGAAAAATGAAGTCATTTTTTTTCTATTTTGGTAGAGAAATCATATTTATGGCTGGTGCTTAATGAAGTGTTCTCATGGACTTTTAATTAATTATCCTACATATGGATGTAGGAAAATCAGTATATAATTAAAGGAGCATCAGAACTGACAGGGGAAGCTGAGAAATCCTTACTTATTCTGGTTCTGACACTTTCTTGAAGAAAAGATAGATTTAGATGTAAAGATTGGCTTTGAGCCCACTCAGCTATAGCTCTTTGAAGGAACATAAGGAAGTATAATAGAAGAGAGAGAAGGTTTTTCATAAATCATAAGGAGGAGGGATAAGCTTAGACCATCAACTCTACAACAGACCAAAACATGTTACAGCTATATGAGAAGCCAAAGAGAATCTCTTCTGGATTTTGACTTCCTGAGTCAAAACCCAACATTTTGGGTAGAGAACAACCAACGAGACTGTCTGAACAAACCTCTTTGGTGTCTATAGACGAGTGAA
Source organism: Tinamus guttatus (assembly GCF_059628265.1). Lineage (NCBI taxonomy): Eukaryota > Metazoa > Chordata > Aves > Tinamiformes > Tinamidae > Tinamus > Tinamus guttatus. The sequence goes on from NW_028288923.1 coordinate 5,341,982, forward strand.
CAGACTTCCACCTGCAAACCGGGTGTATGGTGGGCCGGCCCCAGGAGTTCATTGAGGAGGCTGGCTTGTATTTTATAGCTAAGAAATATATCTTGGCTGTGTGGCCAAGGAAAAAACACAGGCAAAAATACCTGACTTTTCTTGGGCCTGAAAATGAAGAGGACCTTTTGAGTGAAATGTATCATTCCGTGAGTTTTGCTCAGTGGAAACAATCTTTTCAATTTCTGTAATATTTCTCTAAATACTGCATAAAGATAAGCCCCTGCTTGGACTCTGTAAGGAATGCATCAAAATTGAACTCTAGTTTTTGCTATCTGAAATGAACATGCATTAAGCATTAAATATTAAGACAGGTGTGACCCCACTGTCAAATATTGGTTGCTATACAAGTGAGATAAGGACAAGAGCTGTGAAGTTTTGCGACCAGCTTCTTCTCTTGCTATTAATTATGTGTGTGTGCTGCATAATAACAATATTCTCATTCAAAATATGGAAATAGTATCTTAAAGCATAGTGTTAAATGTGGGCAGTATGTCAAAACATATCTAAATTAATAACTTTAGTGAGTGGCTGGTTGGCTGACTAACTAGTCCTTTGCAGGTAGCAGTTTTTGGTTTTCTGTCACTTCTTGAAAGGGAGCAAAATGGCACCTGAGCCACCGTGGTCAGTCAGTGCAGAGAAGTGCAGGACATATTCTGTATAATTACTTAGATTTAGATTAAAAACATTATGTACAAGGAAACACATTGGAATTCCAAATATTTTCAGTATTTATGTACTTAAAAAAGATGATCATTCTGTACTTAACCAGGATAGCCATAAAAGCATTCTCTACCTGCTTTTGTATTTTAAAGGCTGGGGGAAGGAGGTGGTGAAAGAAAGAGAATGAAGATAATACCTAAGAAATTTCTTCACTAAAGTATAGATGAAATAGCTTGCTGCTGATGTAATTGTCCAGCCACATTCTTTCAGTCTTTCTGCAAAGATGCTGTTTCCTGAAGAGGGGCATCCAGAGCAGCACGCGTGTTACGGTGCCATAACCATGCTGAGCGCAGGAGAAGCTCTGCCACCGCCTTGTCACCAACTGTCCTAACGGCTGCTCCGTAGCAGCGCCAAAAACAGCGTGAACAGGCAAAGTACAGGTTCGATGCAGGGGGAGCTAGGGGGAGGAAAAGAGTACTCAAAGCTACCCAAGATGCTAGTTAAAATTAAAAAAGAAATGCAGTTTGGTTGGATGATTTTGTAAAAATAATTTTCAGGCTAACTGGATTTATTTAGCTATGTGAAGAATGAAATATTGAAAGACACTAAGCCAGAGTCTGTTTGAGCTCTCTGTAGCTCTCCTGCTGCAGGCACAGGAAAGGATGGGAGTGCCCGCGTTTTGGAGCTGGATGTTAACAGCTGGCCAGATCTCTGTTCTTCTATTGCTTGATCTTTTCTTAATCCTCCAAGTGTCCCTTAGCAGCAGCAGCTTCCCATGCCAGAACCGGCGATGTTTTCCAAGCCCTACTTTCCAGCTCTAGTAGTTCCAGTACACTTAAGCTTTATGTTTGACAGCACACAACCTTATCAGCCGGGAAGGAATATTACATTTGGAAGTCAGGAGGAACACTGTATAATCCCTTACTTTGTAAAGCAAAATTGGGAGTTTGTTGTTTAGAACAAGTAGACCAAGTTACGATAAATGTAAAAGAAAGACTTCTGTAATAAATCACTGTGACAGTCTGGAGGGAAGTTTAATCTAGTGTCGTACCTTGGCAAGTTTACAAGCAACAATTATGTGGCAATCCCTAGTCAGAGATGCAGTCTATACTTAAAACTCCTTTTAATTGTTATGGGTAATTCCTATTTTCTGAAACTTTTTATTTACATTATTTACTTTAAAGGCTTTGTCATTTATTAAACAAATCTTAGGGAATTTTCTGAAAACTTTGGAGCATAACCCTCTCTGTGCACCCTCACTCTGTTTTTCCAGGACATCTAAAACTACCCAAGTTGGAAGGACATATGGTTAGGTAGAAGACAACATATGTCTTTAGTATGCACTTACAATGCCGTTAGTTTAGACAACATCTGTTGTTTGTTTAAACAGCTTTTTTTTTTTCTTTTTGGAGGGGGAAGGGAGCAATCTGTTTGAAGGGGACCTGCAGAAAGAAGTGGGGGAAGCCTTTGTGTCTGCTTTCTTCTTTCTTTTGCTTCCTTATGTTTAAGGAAGAATTGCTTTGGCTTGACTTTTGCCTTAGGAATATCAGGGTTTGAAGCATTACCCTTGTGTTTTTGATGCAGGTGCTTCGGGATGGCAGGGGGTCGGGAGCCTTAGTGGCTGTGCGCAGGGAGCGGGGACCGGCTCCTCCCAACGAGCCGGGATTCCGGGCTCTCTCGGGGAAATGTCCTCTGCATTTCCATTACCACGAGAGCACCCAGAGGCCTCAGGCATGACTGGGGCTGCTTGTTGTCACACTCCTTCTCTGACTGATCTGTCTTTGGCAACATGAGGGTGACAGGTCGCTGCAGTTCAGGTAACCCATTTCTCTGTGGGGGCGGATGCTCCCTGCTTCGCCCATGAGAGCCCCTGTTCAGCGACAGCAGCGCTACCCGTGCCTGCAGCTACCCAGGAATGGACGGAGGCAGCAGGAGCCGTGCAGGAGAGGCCCATGCTGGCCCCAATTTAACCCAAACGTGAGCCTGAGACCCCTACCCAAGCCCATGGGCCTAGGCAGCCAGCTCAAATTTACCAGTGGGAGCTTCCACCCCAAACCTGACATACCAGCACCTCCTTCCAGCCTTTGAGAGGCTCCATGACCTCCCTCCTCTCCATCTTGTTTTAATAGTCATGAGCCTGTAACCAAAATCAGCTATTAAAGAATTTACATAAAACCTCACACGTGGAGCAGGTCAGAACTTGGCAAGTGTGGCTGTGTTTTGCTAAGCGTGTACACATATTGAGGCAGGCTCGGTTTTGGCAGGAAGGAATTCCCAACTCAGTTAATAGGGCTTTCACATGTGCAATCTCTCAGATGTCTCAAATGACTAGTTTGTCACTTGTCCTTCTAATCTCCCAGGGAAACCAGAGTAAGCAGGCCTGGATTTTTGCTTTGCTTGTTGTTCTAAGCATTCCTGAACTGAGAAGAAACAGGGAAGACAAAACGAGAGGTGAGCATCATGTGTCAGCTGGGCACTATAATTGCTCACATGAATACATCTAGTTGAATTCTTTTAGGGCATCTTGGTATTATCAGCTTAGAATTTAGATGTCCCTCAGATCTCACAGACTGACCAAAAATCACAGATTCAAGCCCAACAAACTTGGGAGGTCTGTTCTGTAAGTACAAGATCCAAATTTTCAGGTCCTTGAATTAGAGGTGCATACAAAATAGATTAGCTAAAGGAAGCATCATTTTAAATATAATTCAACATTGTCTCCACTCATTGTTTATCCATTATTTTTAAGAAATCTCATTTTACTGAGGGAAAAATCCTAGTCCTTTGTTGAGTCTGTCTGGGTTTGGAAAACAATAATTTTCCTCTATTTTTACTCTGAAAAGGGGTTCTTAAAACTAGTAACCAATAAGATTCTCCTTCACAGAGGCAGAGAAAACAGGAAGCAGAGGAGAAAAACACTGCGAATAAAGAAACCTTTTTCAAACACTAATAATTGTAGAACTGGCACAAAGCTGCATGCAAGATGTGACTTGTACTGCACAAGTCACAGGGGGGAGCTCTAGAGTGAGTACAAAATCAGCTGAAAAAGAGCACTTGAAGAGTAATCACTGATGGTTTCTTCTCAGAGTGGTCATTGGGATTCTGCAGATGTCTGTTCTGGATGCAGTGTGGTTTAGTAACTTACTGTTTATATGACATAGTAAAGAATATTTGGGTTTTTTTTGTTGGATACAGAGTGGTGAGGAACTGAAAGGAGGTGGGTGGAGAATGTTAGAATTCAAAATGAGTTTGCAGGACTGGATAAATGTCCCCAAACTACATACACTTCTAGTAGACTCAGTGTGCTGTGCAATGATGGATGGGAACCATCAATAGATAGTACTCATTGCAGAAATACCTGAAGACTGTAGTAGTTCAGAAGCTGAAAGTGTCAGGAATGTGTTTGTCTTGCATGAGAGAATATTGCATAAGAAAGTCATTGATCTTTCTTCCTAGTCACCACGCATATAGCCTTGCCTGGAGAGTCGGACAGGTGTGAACAGATCGAAAAGAGTCCCAAGGAAAGCAGCAAGAGTGATCAGAGGTCTTGCAAAAAGGGCTTAGGAGGAGTGGTTGAAAGAAGGGTTCATTAGTAGAAGAGTACTAATAGACATGGCATGCAAGTGTGCAAAAGCTGCTGAAAAGAAATAACCTTCCTCCCACTTCCATGACAGAAAGAGAAATGATGGGCTTAATTTGTACCAAATGACTTCTGGCTTAACATTAAAAACAAAACAACAACAAACTTTCTAGTAGTTAAGATTAATACAAAGTACTAATGTACTAAGGTACCAGAAGTTCTGCTTTGGAGGTCATTAGTTAAACACCTCTCAGAAATCAGGAGAGTGCAATTCATCCTGCTTTGGGAGCAGGGCTGAACTAGATGCTTCCTGACATTTTCTGGCCTCATGTACCATGACACTGTAGTCCTGTTTTCTTCAGGCTTGATGTGTGGCCTGCTTCTCTTGTGGCTTGTTCCTGCTTCTCTTCTGTCTTTTCATGTGTCTGCAAATGCCCAGGGTACCCAGCTGGGGGCCAGGATACCTCCCTTCTCCTGTACTAGAAGGCTGAGTGAATTTATTTTGACAAACTCCACAGTTCCTCTTAGACCATCATAATTTGATTTCAGTTTTCAGCAACAGTTCTGCCAGTAAAGACACCTAAATTCTGCTGTTGGACCCTCTGTGCAGTAACTAGACTGCCTAACCTGCCTCAAAGTGGAAAGAGTATTCAGGGTGGGACATGCTTGTTGACTGTATTAAAGGATAAATGAACATACTGGAAATATATTAAACAATGTTAAGTAGTTGAAAGAGGTTTGGTTAAGGAGCAAATATGAAATTTGTCTTTGGACAACATTTATTGTATCAGATTGTTTTGTAGCAATCCATATAATACGCCTGATAGTTGAAGATATTTTTTCCTGTCCAGAAGAATGCAGAAGTAATTTTAAGTAATTTTATTTATATGAATCCCTAAACATATTTGTATATGCAGGGAGCTCCAGTTACATTGTAATTAGAGTAACATGAGAGCCTTAAGATCAGGGGTTCAAATTTATATTTGTAAATATTCCACTATCATCTAAAGTACTCTTCAGGGATGTTTATTATCTCCATTTTCTGATTTATGGAGTTGTCATGCTTTTAAATACAAGCCATACTAGCATTAACATAGAGATAAGTTCAGTTATGCACAAGACCTTTATTACTTGAACTTTTGAATGATCGCAAGAGTAAGATAACTAGGACAAGAAGTTTAAATATGCGGGTAGGAGGAAGCAAAAAGTAGAGTTTGCAGACTTTTGCAGAGTAGAATGACTAGGATCTTTTCCTTACATCTAGGTATCGACTAGGTGATTATTGTTATTAAAAACTGATAAGTATTCATATAAAAAGCAAAAAGAGCAGTATGGACTGTTGTGCCTATTTTTTCCCCTAGCAGGAAAGGTGTAGGGCTCCGGGCAATCCTGCCGCCCTACAGCTGCGTCCGTGGGGAGCAGTGTGCTCTTCCCCTGTAACTCCTGTTCTTCAGCGGTTCGTTTTGCTGCTCGCGTTCATTGCCCATTTGGTGCCGCGCCACAGAGACTGATCTGGGTGTTCTGTAACACACTGACCAACGACAGCCCCGTCCGTAGTGGAGCGCTTATCTGACCCCTTTAGTCACTGCATGTCAGCTTGGAGCACACCTTTGGGAGATCATTTTGCCCTTTCCAGACAGGGACCTGGAATTGTCCCTGGGAATTATCCCTGGGAATCACACAGTCCCTCCTCTGAGCCATATATGTGAAGAGAAGCAGCTCTCTCATTCGGAGGTCCAGCTGTCCTTAGCATTACTGGTTCTGTCAGAAGGGAAAGTCCTTAGCAAACCATGTTTCAAAGGCAGCTCGAGGCGCTGCAGCGGTGCCTGGCTGTGCTTCAGCCCCAGGACGTGAAGGGGAGCGTGGAGCACCGGGGGTTGTCACAGTGCGATGCGAGAATCCCAAGGACAAGGAAGCACCCTGCACGCAAAAAGGTTTAACGGGCTGAGAGGGGACGCAGAATGGAAAGGGGGCTCTTCCTGCAGGAAAGTGAGTCCCTGCCTGGGGTGGGAGGAGCAGCTGGAGCTCTTGCACTTTTGTGCTGCTTGCTGGAGAAGGAAGAAGGATGCGTTTCATCTTCCAAAGGCCTGACCGAATTCCCATCCTGGGGTTTTTCCTTCCCCTGGCCTCCATTTTATGGATGGGGGAGCACTGCTGAGCACACCTGTGGTTTAGCTTTTCAAGTTCTTCTGGCTCAGAGCTGTGAGCATTATCTACTGCTCCTAATGGCTTTCTGTCATGCTTAATAAATGTGTCCTTCCTTGCAGAGGAGACTTTGATAAGAGGACTTGAAGTCCTCAGGAGAATCAGCTGCCATGAAGGACTATGGACTATGCCATGAAGGACCTTTCTTCACTTCATCCCACCTCAAAATGGGGGCTTTTAGCAAATTGTTACCTGGAAAGAAATGGTCTCTTGAATTAGCGTGTTTTCTTCTTCTCTTAAATGCAAATCTTCTACTGTGCATGAATACTTTGCATTCATGTGATGCTTTTTATGGAAGGCTTTCAGCCTACAATGTGTTTCCTTGAAAAGAAGAAAAATATCTAAGATAGCTGTTTTTAATTAGACCAAACAAACAGTAAGCAAGTCACGGCCCTGATTCTGCAAGCTGATCCCACTGATTGAACCCAGCTCTCGCATGAATTCCTAGGGAAACAGAGGCCTAACTTCAGCTGCCTTTCTTCTGGAAGAGAAGGAGCTCAGCTGCACCACATGATTAGTTTTTAAGCAAATAACTTTTTTTTGGCTATCAATGGAGGGAGCCCAGGAGGAATGACCTGCAGGTGTGGAGGAAAATTTCACTTCCCAGCCATGCAGTACTAATTCTTTGTTCTGCTGATACAGGATTAGAGCTCAATGGGAAAGAAAAAGATCAATGGTGTTTAAGGCTTTGTCTCTACCAAGGGTAGGTTTTTTTATGTTCTCAGTACCCGTAACTGGGACCAGATTTTTCAATACTACTCAAATCCCACTAGATGCTTAAGTATATACAAGACATTAAAAGCAGCTCAGCACCAAATGCAGTGAACTCCTGAAAATCTATGTGCTTACTTGGATGCTGAAATTCTCTTTCTGGAAATATAGTGGTTTCCCCCCCCCCCCCCCCCCCCCAAAATTGTAAAACCTCAAAACAGTACTGTATGGTATAGGTGATGCTTCTGTGAAATTAAGCTGGATACAGCTGAAGTGGTCTACAATCTGGTCAGCTGCTATGGAAATTTCATCAGCAAAAATCTTCCTGTAGACCTAGCCTGCAGGTAAGTAAAATATTTAGGAGAGAATTAGAAGTAATTCAATGATTTACTGAAACTTGAACCAGAAACTTCTTTGAAGTTTAGAAAGTTCTTTTATTAGTCATTCACATTATTATATTTTTGTGTTCCTATTTCTAGGATTTTGGTAGACTTGAATAGACAATTTAAAACATAAAAGTCTTATTTCCAAACTTTTTTACTCTAAAAATAGAAGAATAAGTTGCTGATAAATGATTTGGGGCTTTTGACTTGGCCGGACAGAAATTGACTGTGACTGTCTTAGTCAAGATCTGTTAAAATGCTTGCATTTGCCAAATGTGTGTGTGTGTATATGTATGTATATGTATTTATAGTTTGAGGAAGGAGATGAATTTAATGGACATAACTCATAAGATGGTCAACACTCTTAGGTCCCATTCTTAGGTCTCATTCATCTAACTTTTAGGCTGAAAACAGATTTTCCAGGCATATTTGAAACAGCTGAAGATACTTTTGTAAATGCTGTTTGGAGAGGTCATAGTGCTCTGAAATCCACAATTTTGCTCTGCTAATGTAGCTGATACTGCGTGAAGAACACTTTGCAAATTGACTATACAAGTAAGGTGATCATGTGGAAACGCAGCCTGGTTGGATGGACCAACTAGATTGACAGGCTTCTGCTGTACGTGTTTCTTTAGGGAAGGCAGACCAACTTGTTCTGAGTTTTGTGTTCTGCTGCAAAGGGCTGTTCATTGAGATTCCACTTTGAGGAACTTGGAAGTTGTGGGGATTTGGTTCTTCTGTTGTGTTGTTTTGTTTTGAAGATATAATGAGGACTTTGCACTAGAAGCCTGCAGCAATGCTGTTATGCTGTGATTAATGTCACTGTATAATTCTGACAAGCTGAAGCCCTCCCAGGGTGCTCATTCATCATGGATCTCTCTATAGCTCTTATTTATTTATTGAACAACATGTAAGCACAGTTCCCTTTTTTGTTTAATGTATCAGCATTTCAGTGTATGTGGACTTCAAGGTTTCAGTTTTGTTGACAATAATGAGATCATCCAGACAATTATAGTTTGATTTTCACTTCACTAGTGAGGAAGATTAAAGAAAAGTTAAGAAGCTTTGTCTGTTTCCTGTTACCCATTTACTGAGGGGGAAGAAAAACTAACTGTTTAAAATGTATAAATTAATGAGACTTTAGATCCCACTCAAACAGTGCGTGAGCAGACTGCATACCGCTGGTTCGATGGCATTTTGAACAGGTCAAGCTGAACTTCTGGCCAGCTCAAGCACAGTTGGGTTCCCGGTGGAGGCAGCAGGTAGCACCTAAGGGCCAGGGCACGTGCCAGCCGAGTGCCCTGTGTGGCCATTTGTCCAGGCTGTGTGTAGGGAAGCTCTGCACCATGCCAAGGGCTTGCACGAGACGCTGCGTCCAGCGTTTCAGCAGAGCATCCAGGCACCTGCAGGCTCCCCGCCCAGCCACGTGTTTCCTTTGGATAATTACGCTGGATGGGAAATGAATGGGAGCTTGTGATGGGATGGCACGAAAGGTTCAAAAAAACAGGAATCTTCAGTATCACAGGCCTGGACGGGAGTATTGCTACTGCTCACGTTCCTCGGCACACTAAAAACATCTTGGCTGCCTCTGTGATAGGTGTTGTGCAAGCAGAACCTACAGAGAGGGATTCTCCGGAGGGATGTGACGCTGCCTTAGGAGATGGGGCTGCTCTGGACACTTGGAGATCAGACAAAAATATCAGGAAGTTGGAGGGAATTCAGAAGAGAGCCACAAACATGATTAAAGAGCACAAAAAGATGATGGTGAGAAAAGATGAAAAGAGCTAGAAGAGCTCAGCTATATGATGATTAAGAAGACGCATGAGTGTCTACAGCTAATTGAAGGGTGTATGTAAAGGAAGGGGAATAACTGGGGTGTTATGAGGGCTTGTGACTGGGAGTAGTTGGATGAAATTAATCAAGCAAAAATTTAGGTTGGGAAATTTCCAAACAGTGGGCCATATGTTCCCTTCTGGCGGGGAAACTTGTGAAGGGGAACAACCCGCTCCGAAAGCCGTGCGGCTTTTGAAGTGCAGCTGTTGCTCCGCGGTCCCTGCCGGCCCTGGCCAAGGAGGGGCCAGGTTTCTGGAGTGCGCGGATTAGCAGCACGAGCATTAGAAAATACAGACTGGCCAGTTAACCTTCCCCAGCCCTTGAAGTCCCAATTGCAAGTTGCTCCTTAGCCATTCAGCATAGCCTGTTTTATGGCCCACATATCTCCTCCCTCCACCCAAACCTTGATTACCCCTGCGACTGAGCCTGGAGATTTGTGTTTGGATCGCTGGGAATGCCACTGTGGCTTTGAAGCACATGATTAATGTGTGGACAGGCTTTCAGTTCAAGTTATGTTCAAGTGTGCATAAAGAAGAGACTTGTACTGGGTATTGCTGAGCATGTAGCAGTGCTCTGACTCCTGCGTAACGGCGCTGAACACCAGTCCTGACAAACACCCTTGGTAGCTCCTTCCCCTTGGACCGCCACTGCCGAGGCCGAAGTCGCCGGCTGGGTGGGACAGAGCTCCTCATGCTTAGCGGGCAGGAGAGCTGCAAGAAAGCAAAATTATTTTTATACTGTGCTAGAAGGAGAACTCAATCCACAACTGCTGGGCTAGTTTGTGTTTGTGGAGAGTACAAATGTGTGGGCGACCTCTTTTTGACAATTCTAGGAAGAACACAGGTAACTGTTTTGACAAACTTGAGACTAACTCTTGCTTTTGACAGGATTATTGACTTTACTGAATCCTGACCTCCCCCCCCCCCCCCCCCCAAAGGTTTCCTCCCCCCATCTCCTCCTCACAGCTGCACTCCACATTGCCCAGTGAAGAATTGCTGTGTCTTGTTTGAGGACTAAATCCAATCATTCACATATTTCAGCAAGACTGAATTCTCTTTGCTTAAATCCGTGTTTCAACATTAATTATACAGTCATTGCTGATTTCTTCTTCATAAAAGCTCAGAGAACTAAATGCATCATATGATGATCGTATGTTGATTGTTCTGTTTGCATTTTTCTGAGAGGCACTTTGTCCAAGATGGTTCTCCTATTTCCAGATTTTAAACAGACGTTGGTCATTTGAAGGCATGTAGGGCCAGGGGAGTTTGGAATCTTAAATCTATATAAACTGTTGTTTTAGAGAGGCCGTATTTATCCATTTGCCCTACATTTTGTGGCACCTTTCATTAACAAATCTCTAAATCTTTAAACAAATCTCCCTGAATTTCCTAACACACATCTAGATCTAAGCATCTTTCATATTTTCGTTTTGTTTATGAAGGAGTTTAGAGTATTTAAACCAAAGTCCTTTAAAAAGGAGAAGTAATTTACATTTTGCACCACATTAATTATATTTGGATGAAATTTGCTGCTGATATAAAGAGGCAAACTGTGCCAGCTTACACTAACCATCACTTTGGCCTACAGCTGTTTGGGCTAGGCCTCATGCCTTCTGCTAGACTGTAAAATCTAGACAGACTAAGCATCATCGGTCATGTGTGCTGACAAGAGTAATTGCTGTGTTTTATAAACACTTAAGAGTCTGTAAGAAGCCTCGAGTTTTCTTGTATCAACATATACAAGTAAATAACACCACATTAATCAAAAACTAGCAGCGGTCTTTCTTTTCAACATTCATTTTAATCATCTCCAACACAAAACAATAAAAGAAAGAGACCTGCACCCAAATGGAATTAAAATTTCATCAAAAGCACAAAGGCAAGAGATTTCTACATTAACTGAACCTTGGCTTCCCGCTGTGGATCTAGATATTGCTGAAGTCCCCTAACCTTGATTAGTGTCAACACCAAAGGCTCTATGTTAGTGCAGATCAACTCGCACAATTACCACTGACATCTTTAATGTAGCTTTATAGGCAGAAAAGGATATAACAATGTGTAAGGTCTAGAAGCTGGAAGCAGCCAAATTCAGACCGCAAGTAATGTGCCTGTTTTTAACTGGCACAGTATATTGTCTTTAGTACAATTTACCTAGGGGCATGTTGGTTTCTCCGTCACTTGAAGTCTTTGTAAGACTTGATTTCTTTATAAAAGAGGTTGTGTAGATCAAACATAAATAATGATTTTGGTGCAAAAATTAATGGTTGAGGTTCTTTGGCCTGTGTTACCCAGGAGTTCAAATGCAATAATCACAGTAGTATATTTTGCTGTCGAATCTATTAATTTAGTGAGTTATGTATTCAGTAATTTAGTTAGAGACAAATAAATACTGAGATATTTGGCTTTCGTTTATTCGATGTCTGTATAAAACATGGTTATCTTCAACATGATGTACAAGCAACACCTTGTTTTTTTAAAAAAAAATCAGATAGGCAGGCAAGGTTACAGGAATGCTGCTACATAAATTTTATTTTATTAGATAGAAAGATTTGATGATTATATTAACACAGGAAGATTTTCCAAGCTCATTGTTGCAGTAATTTCATTGACATTTCATTGTCAATGCTTTCTGATTTCTTAAAACTGCCAAAAAATATGTCCATATAATAGTGTCTTTTGTACCCAGGACATCTTAACAAAGAAGTTTGATCAATCTCCATCCATGGAGTTTGCAAAGGACACATATATGGAGTGTGTGGAGGGGGAATTGCTTATTTTATTTCATTTTGCTTTCAGTAGTAAATACAAGGGCTTAAGTCATTTGTTTAACAAAGCAAACGAGGTCTTGGTGAATCACCTGAATAGGTTTCAGAGATGACTTTTTAATTCACAGCCGGTCTTAAGCTCTTGAAAGCAGAAAATGAATATGTCTTTTAAAAGCAATAACAACAAGCTCATGTCTAATGACTTCATGGGACCAATTTCAAAGTAACGTTGCCCCTGGTGGAAAGGGGGGAGCTGCCTGCCCAGCAAACGGGCTGCACCTGGGCAGCTCTCGCAGCGTCAAGCCATGGCCGAGGGCTCCGTGTGCGCGGGGCCGCGTTGGCTGCGTTCGCAAGCTCGGCGAGGATCAGCGCCCCGGCACCCGGTGCCGTGTTGCTGTTGGTCTTTGTTTCCTGTTGGTGGTGATGCTGCCAGAGAAAGACTTTTTTTTCCATTAAAAAAAGTTGGTCCTTGTATCTGCTGAGCAGGGCTGTCTCGTTCGAGGAGGCTGGAGGTGTGAGGCATAAAAAAGGTAATAAAAGGAGCATTTCAGCGAACAGATTATGCTCCTGTTCTGCAAAATGGCCGGTGTCCTGGGGGAAACACATGAGCTAGGACTGTGCCCGCCGTAGTGCTGTAAAACTGACTGAAGTGGACTTGTAAAAGAGAAATGTGCTAAGTGCTGCACGTATCTATGCTCTTAAGGACATAATGGTCTTCAGGAACACAACTGTGTGCTGAATGCAGGTGTTTTTATATGGCGAACTGCATCATAATCCAATTTAGGAACTAGGTAGTAAAGACTTTTAGTATTGGTCAGGTTGGGTTGGATTTTTTTTTTTTTTCCAAATCACATGGGACAAAAAGAAGCTGATGTGCAATGCCCAGCATGGGCCACCTCTACTGTTAGTAACAAAGTCTGAAAAAGAAATTTCAGTAACAAGATTTTGGAATTAAAGAATGATGATAGCAGCCTGGTAACATCCCATAACGTAGCTGTTACAAAAGTGCACATCTCCTAAAGAATGGATTTAAATTTCAGAGTATTCCTTCTCCTTCAAGCAAGAAATTCCAGTAGCACATTTAGCACCATCACCTTGCCAGCTGTTGTAGTTTTAATAAGAAAATGTGAAGAAGGAACATTTATCTTTGTACATCTGTTTCAATGTCCCATAATTACATCTCATATGACATACAGGGAGGCTGAGTAGTTAATGCCTGTAAAAAATGTAATGTTTGTACTTATTTTTTTTTTAGTCAGGCCTACTCTTGTTTCATTCTGTGCAATTCAAGAGGCAGAGCCTTTCAACTGTCTAGTTCCAGGAGAATTACAAGGACTTTTCATGACAGCATTGGCGTATAGCACTCCTAGCTAGGAGCATGAGGTTGGAGGCATTTATTCCCTGGAACATGGGATTCTGCATGTGAGTAAGTCTTTGCAGGACGAGGCTATGTTCTTACAAGCTTAATGAGACAGAGGAGGTTGAAAGAATGAGTGTCTGCAACTTAACCAAAGTTCGCTTTGAAGGGAGACATTTCTCTGCAATGCTGCTTCAATCTGTACTAGCAACATAGTATGAAGTGTGACGGCTGTAATGTCAAAAGGACGGATGTTCAGGTCCCAGTGTAACTAAGCCTGGAAAGTCCAACTCGAATGAATGAGAATTAAACATCTCATTCATTACACATGACTGATTTTGAGCATGGCCTCCAGATCAACATTTTCAGCATCTAAGTGAATACTGCTCAGAGTAGCAAGAAGGTAGGAATGCTGCCAGCACAGAAACCACTGTTTTCATCTTTTTTCCCCCTAAGATCAGTGCTGCCACATTATGACATGCAGTGGAGCACTTCTTTCATAACTTCAGGCCAGCCACAGCACCAAGAGCCTCAGTGGTGCCTTAGGTCTGAGCTGCCAGAGCAGGACCTTAGAAAACATAAGTTCTAGGATTGCTTTAGAAATCAAGCAATCTGACTATTACATTTCCTCTGCCTTTTGATTTTTTTTTAACTTAAAAATTCACTAAATATCCTAGCCTATCCTAGCCACTTCTAGGAGGGGTGATTTCAGCTAGGAAGTTCACTGTGGTTGACGTATGCTCAGAGAATTTGTGCGTTTCAAACATGGTCTACCTGCTGTCAAGCGTCTCCAACTCTTCTGTGTGAAGGGGCCTTTCGATCCCCCAGGCAGTGTCACTCAGGGTTTGCCTGCCCCTCTTCCATGCCAGTGTTCCTCTAGCTAATTCTCTTACTCCCTTTTCCTGAGAGGTCTGAGTGTGCATGAGGAGGCGGGAGCACAGTGTATCTGCTTACATGGAGGAAGCATGACTGCAGTGGGAGTAAGTTGTCTAACTTGAAGCTGTGAAATACATGGTGAAAATGATGTCTTTATTGGGACAGAATAATATTCACATGTATGTAGAAACTCTTTTTAACTGAGGGGTTTTTATCTCAAATCTTTAGAGGGGGAAAAAGGGTGGATGACCATCTCATTTCTATGTGGAAAAGAAGTCATATTGCATTCCGATTAATATCTAGATATTTTAAGATATTTTTTAAAATTACTTTTTGCTGAGGTTATCATTCAAATCTTTTGCAGGGAAGAGGGGAGTGCATTTTAATTGCGAAACAAATGCTTGTGCAGGCGGAAAGGTATTTCTCTAAAACAGAAGTGCACATCCCAAAGAAAGAAGCAAGTCAAACCAACCACAAATAAAGTAGAAAAATCTTCCTGCTTCAAGTGCAATCCAGATTTTAACTTTTGCCTCGGAGAGAAAAAAAAAAAAAAAAGCCTAAGTAACACCTGTTTTTCATTTGCCTGCACCTGGTCATCAAGACTTTGAAAGCTGTTCCTACCTCTGTCTTTCTTTCTCTGTGTAGTCCTGAAAATATTTGATAGTATTCTGAATACTGATCTATGTGAGAGCACAACACTACTACATATTAATGCACAAATCTCACGCTTCAAGGTACACACTATAAGAATATAACCCCTCTGTGGCATGCACCCTGAGAGGTAAGGCATTCCTGAGAGAAGGAAATTGCTCCTGCATTGGAGCAATGTCCTGTATGCAGGAGTTTGAGAAGGATGAGTTTTCTGCAAGGAGATTTTTTGCAGTTTCTTAACCTACAGCATTTTGGACAGACACCCTGTCAACTGCCTGCTCTTGGTCGGAACTGCAACATCAGACACATTACAAAAGCATTACCTAGGATGGAACAGACAAGGTGATGGAGCTGGAAATTCAATTCTTAAACCATTTCATTTGTTAGACTTACTTTTTTTAATAGAAATGTATTGCAAAATTTGCCTTCATAAGGCAATCTGGTGCACTGCAAACAATATCTGCTGGAGAAATTCTTATGTCTGTTAGCACTTAGGAATGGCTGCAAGTAAATCTGATCATTTCTGTTCTTCATGTGTGGATGCAAAATTTCAGGCTCCCTCACAAAGCCTTGCAAGATTGAGCAGTAGCTCTTTTGGAGAAGTTGAGGAGCAAAGAAATGGTAGACTGTGCTCTGCTCTCCTTACTGTGAAAATTTCTTACTAATATCATCATCCTGCAGTCATGAAATATCCAATCATCACTAACCTGTGAAAAAATGTGCATTGTGATGCCTCTTCTACATGTTTATGTATAAAGCATCCAAACCTGCCTATTCTTAATCCCTTATGCTTGCCTTCTATTGTAGTTGTGCCACTAAACACGCTGAGATATGTAAAGATTATTTGTGCTATGTTTGAACTCAGTCTTGAGTGTTTAGACACTAACTTAAGCTTTGTTCTTCTCACTTCTTGCAGAGCTTAAATTCCAGTATAAGATGTTTTAAATACGGTCACTGAGCCAAGTTGTTTCCTCCCCAGAACATGCGTTAGGCATCAGCTCTCGCCCGTCATTTGCTGGGATTGGGAATGTGCCAAGTCTTGAAGTCTTCGCTCAGTTCTTACTCCAACAAGACTCCCATGGAAATCAATGGAAGTTTTGCCTGATTAAATACTTCTGGATTCCCCTCTAAAACACTTGGCTTATTTATATCAGGCATATTTGGAAAAATCCAACATTTTAGCCCTGTAAAATGTAATTATCAAAATCTTAACTGATGGAGGACATTGTGAAGGCAAAATACGCAGGGGCCTGCTGCTGGCCGTGGAACACTGGAAACCAAAGCAAAGCAAATGCAGGGATGGCAGCACAAGGCTTCATCTGAAAAGCTGCTAGTCGAGCAGCAGTTATCCTTACGAGGCAGATGGGGATCATGAGGTGACAGTGTCTTGTTCTACTGTAAGGTGACTGATTGATGACTTTTTTTTCTGAGTCACTTTGAAGCTAAGAAATGATATGAGACATTATATATTTTTCTCTTCTCCTGTTCATAATTTTTTTTAAAAAAAGAAATGCGATAGATTCATACAAAGAGATGTACTGTAGTTTAGCAAGCAAATGGCTCATTGCAATCAGTTTAAATGAATGACATAAAAGCACTTTGGGGGTGAACATAATCACTAGAAACAAATAGAAATTAGCTTTCATGATCAGCTTTTAATGTATGAGTACCATCCAACTCTTATTTTATATACACATTTAGGTTTTCATGAAACTTGGCATGCTTTATGTCATGCAATACATGTTGCTTTGAAAATAATATGTTCTTTGCATCTGGAAAAAGAAGCCTTTGGGGGGGTGTAAGAAAAAGTCAAGTCTACATATTCTCCATGGTTCTGCCATGGAGTAAATCAAGGCCAGCTATTTTGAGATTATGCATGCGAATTTAATTTCTTGGAGAAAGTGCGGAGAGTAAGCAGCTTCAGGCAGAGTAAGAAGTAACATCACACGAACCCAAATCAGACACAACTTTTTAGTTAATCTAACAAATCTGTGCCACACAGCGGAGCATGAGAGCTCCATCCCATGTCCGCAGTCCAGTCTGCAGCCGCTGCAGCCAGGCCCTGCAGGGCTCCCTGGACGGAGCAGGTCTGAGGGGGCCTTCGCTTGCAGTGAGGTGCGTCCTCCCGCTGCAGAGTGCACTTGCCCGGCCCTGTGGATGCAGCTTATTTATAACAGCTCCAACTGTGTGCGTGGAGATCAGATTGTGATTCTTTCCATTGCCTGGAGAGATGTGTCAAAGGAGTAGGGCCTCGGCTTTTGGAAAGAAAGTGTATCATATTTCTCTCCAAAGTCTTTCTCCAGCTGTCCAGGAATTACACAGTGAGATTCTGGGATTATGTCTGCACTATGATATGAAGAGTTGTTTAAGACTACTGAACCCTGTGACTCATGCTTTCTTTCCCAAAGACTATTAGCCCAGCTGCAGTTTTGACTTGGAGCATTCATAAATTTAGGAAGAGCTGGCTTGTGTTATCTCTTGGCAGTCTAATTTGTATCATGTTTGCTTTCCTTTTGTCCACTCCATCCAAATGTTGGAACAAGCGCTTGAGCCCATACTAAAATGCCAGGCATGCTTCAGCAACTCTAGGTACCCTTTCCTGCACTGGCTGAGGTCTGCTCTTTATTTTTCTTTCTTTTGCTATCAAACAAAGTGATCTTAAAAGTGATTTGATTTTACAACTGATTTACTATGGCTGTGTAGCCTGCTGCAGACATTACTTTTTCCTTTGCCTCCTGGAATTGTGACTGTGAACATGCATGAGCTGGGGTAGGCCAAGCCCCAAAAGGGCCTTTTTTCTGACATTAGCAGTTATTGTCATTTTGCCAGAGATAATGTGGCCATATCCTGTGAGCAAGTATGCAAAGGGTAAGGGCAAACAAACAAACAAAAAGCTATTGGAGGGAAATTCTTTAGGATGGGAGCCGTGGAGGTCAGGACTCCCCGGGCCCAGACCCGAGCCAGGCTTGCCTAACGCACTGTGTTGCTCCCTGTGCGCGGAGGAGCTCAGCGCGGGCTGCGGGGAGCGCTGCCTCCACCCGCCTGCAGCTGCGCTGGAACCAGGCTGCGCTGCGGGTTTTCAGCTCGCCTTGCTTTAGCTCCCATTTAGTTCCCTTGCTTCCCATTACCATGGAGAAGATATTTCTCAGAAGGACAGATAAAACACTAGTAGTGGCTAACTCTAGGGAGTCACTGCTTGGTCAAGCGTTCTCCAAAGTATGACTTTTGAGTACCAGGAGGTTAGTCATGAGTTTTCCAAACAAATGGACACATTTTTATCATGAACTATGAACAAAGTTCTTGGAAGTAGGGTAAGATATTTTAAAGTTGTAATTCTGATTTTTTTTTCACGAGTTCATTCTTGTTTCTACTCTCTCTTCTAATACTTCTGGAAATCCAGCTGCTTCCACAAGGTCTATGAATACTCACAGGCTCGCATTGCTCCCTGCTAATACAAAAAAAGTTAAAAAGCTTTATGCTACTTCCATTCTCTGAATCCCTTGGAGTGAGTCTGTTTTATCTTCTTTGCCTTTCAGTTTGTATGCTCTTTTGGCAGGAACTGTTGGCCTGATTCTGATTTTATTTGAAGTGGGTAAATCAGAACTCAAGTCCTGTGCCTTTGAGTCAGATATGGGAGCAAACACCCTGGCATGGTGTATGCCAGGGTGTATGTAATGTACTGCCAAGGATTTCATTCAGATTTACAGCAAAAGAGAATTCTTAAGGGGTTAAGCTTCCTCAAAAGGCAGTTTGCTTCTACAGTGGGATTTTGTCAAGTAAATAAAAAGCTGAAAACAAAAGTGGGGTAGGGATCACAGTAGTGAGTTCTGAGGATAGTTATTGGGAAGTCTGTAAAAAGAGGAGAAAAAGAGGATAAGAGACAGTGCAGAACATGAAGATACAGAGTTACTATAGACTCATTTTTCTGGAATATAGAAGCAGAATTTGCTAGGCTGGTAAGACACATGATTTTGACTGAGATTCAATGGTTATTCTTTCACATGCTACTATGGCTACACTTAAATGCTCGGAAAGGGATGGTGGCAGCAAGCAGAACGGAGTACAGCTGTGGTAGTTAAAGTCAGCATGAGTAAAAGGTTAAAAAGGGAGATTTTTTCTGTTTAGGGTTTGATGTTCTGATCAGCAGTGACTAGGGCAGGAATACAGAACAAAACGTGGCATTTTAGAGTGACTACTTGTCACACTGCAACATTTAATTTTTAGTTTTAGACTAACACAGCTGTGGTTCTCTTGATAACATCTCTGCAATTTGTCTGTGATCTTTGAAGTGGGAAGGACTTGTGTCTTAGGGCAAAAGGGATCTATTTCCAATATTCTCTCTATGTGTTTTTGCAGTCAATGCTTGTGTGCATGTATAGATTTAGCAGCCAATTTGTAATATGTTGTGATAACACTGTTGTTATAAACCCTGGGTGAACAGTCCTGATTTGGAATGTGTTTGCATGGGAAATGATGCCACTGGAAATCTACTGCAGTAACTTCACTGGGGTGGTTCTGGTGGTGAACTTCATTGCGCAGAGGAATTCTCGGAAGGTGCCAGCATTTGCTATCTGGACAATTTTTCCCTGCACTGAAAAGTTCAGTGCTGCTAAAGCTGGGAGCATGTGGTTTGTTTCAGTTCAAGTGAAGGAATGTATAATTCAACTCCGGCATTCGCTGCCACAGAGTTTTGTGGAGATCAAAGTAGATTCATAAGGGATCCAACCTATGGCTAATGCAGCCTCACTGCTGGGTCGCAGACGCTGACTCAAGTTGTTCCTTGTTGGAAGCAGGAAGGGTAACCAAGGTGATCTGTGCCTGCTTTGTTCTTCCCTAAACGTGAAGCGTGGTGTAGAAGCGATGGTGATTCATTAGCTGGACCAAGGTAGCAGTTTCTAGGAATTTAGTCCTCACTGAACTCTTCCCAGTGGTGCAGAGTGCAAGGACAAGTAGCAGTCATTGCAAATTGCACCAAAAAGCCTCATTATTCCAGTGTGTGTGATGCAGATCTGTTATACAGGTGCTCCCTTGAATGGAACATCTAATTTAAATACAATCTAAAGGTTAGAGACCTTTTTTTATTTCACCTGGCTTATCTTCATTAAATATAGAGGGTTATTCTTTTCTTTTTTGTAGTACTTTAGATTTTGAAAATCAGTTGATCTTTCAATCCATATTTCCTTATATTACAAGAGGAATATTAGAGGAATATTTTTACATTTGCTTAGCCCTCATTTTGCTCATTTCTGGTCGATTCAATGACTTTCCAAATGAGCAATCGATGCCTTTGTGTAGTCTTTTATTTCGCAAGGGGAAAGAACTGACCTTAATAACTTTCACCCTCTTTACAGCCCAGTCTGGAAGAACTTCATGTCTGCTGTATGCAGTGCTTTTCTGTCTCAGCAATTTGTCTTCACAGGAATGTTTCATAACCAAGCTTGGCTGCAAGAGAATAGGCTATAAGGCTCCCCTGTGGGTATAGAGCCAGTGTTCTTGGTTTGATTTGTTGTCTTTCTTTTTCTTTCTTTCTTTTTTTTTTCTTTTTTGGTCAATGTCCTACATATTTGTCCTTGTCTACAGTGTTTACTCTAGATTTGGAAAAGCGAAGCTGGTCAGCGAGTGACACAGAGTCGAGCAGTTCTCAGCTGCTGCTCGTGCTGTTCTTTGGCAGGGTTGATCCGCTCCGGTTCAGAGCGCCCAAGTCTGATGTTCCTGCGTTAGGGGCACAAGAAAAGCTTTTGTTTTGACGTGGATGTTCTCCATATCAAACTGTTTCTTGAGATATTCACCTGGAGGTCTCAGGAGGAGGTTAAATTCTGGCCGTGTTTTATCGCTGCTGTTGTATTTGCTGTGCCTGCTCCCCGGGCGAAGGGCCCTTCCTGTGCTGCTGCAGTGCTGGGCTCCTCGACAGCACGAGCTGTAGTCTCCAGTCTTTGCTTTTCTGATCCTGTTCTCAAAGTGCGCTAGCATTTCTACCTTCTTTGCCTCTTTGAAATGTAAAACTAGGAAACCTAGAGTAGGCTGCCAGAGAAACTTGGCAACACCTGAATGAACTAACACTGCTCTAAAAAAACACCTTAAGGTTATGTTCCCAGTGCTAAAATTCATGCAAGTAGCTATCAGCGTGTGTGGATCAGGAGCTCCAGCTATTTGTTGGCAAGTTAACCATGGGCCATGTCTAGATGCATTGCTGCTTCTTTGCATGCTTAATATTATCTTCACTGTTTTAAGAAAGGATAAACCGTTCTGACCTGCAAGAGGATCATCAGATAGTTCTTCTTAACAACCATTATACTAATTATTTTTTAATAGAAAATTCGGTCTCGATTGTACCTTAAAATCGGGATTATTTTCAATGAGCAAACACCCTCCAAACTCGGAATAGCCTTCAGAGACAACAGAAACCTGGAAGGAAAATTTATAATTGTGCATTACTGAAGGGATTTCTGCTTTTTAATAAAGTCAGACGGTGTTAAAAACTGAAGAAGCTATTCTTCTCTTATTAACTGTATATCAATTAATGTAATCTGGCAATGAGTACCTCTGCTCTGCCTGTCCTCTCCACATCTGTTACTGGCCTTGTCTAGTCATAGGCTGTGCCCTGGAGAGTCATCTCCAGCCGTGATGCATTGAGGATATCCAGGTTTTGCATATTTGCTGGGTTGCTTACAAGCTTAGCAAGTATTTGGCAATAACTGGATGCTTTGAGGTTTTATGAAGACTTTTATGTGGTTAAGACTGTCTAACCTATTTCCAAGCACCTATTAAGTGACCTATTGAAAGGAGCTGTCCCATAAGTCCCTTGATAAAGGGAGAATTGCAGAAAAGTTCACAAGGCAATGATGTAAAATGACACAAAATCTTAGGCTGAAGAGATTAAAAATAAATGTTCAGGGTTGTGTAATGTCGGTCTGTGAAATAATATTTTTTTTCAGCAGACTTGCTGGCACGCAGACTTTTGACAACTGCTTATCCCAATGTGTCCTTCGTCAAATCCACTTCTTGGAACGTTTTGGTTCACTGGAAAGACCAACTTGAAAGATACTGTAGTTACTTTGAGCAAAGGGCCCTGCTTCATAGACAGGAACAAACTCTTGAGGTCTGGCCTGTGTAGATCATGTCTCAAAGTCAAAAATGTGCTCGACTGTCCTATAGACACTGGCCTAGAAATACTGGTTCTAGATCTAGGACTAGCAGTTCAGGGACGCATCCACTCCATGCTCTTCTGCATTTAGAAATTCAGAAATGAAATCTCTCTTTTGTTCTCCTTTCTCCAAGAAGAGAGGGCAGCTTGTTTTTGCTGCAGGTCTGGCTTTGCTTCATGGTCATATTGTAAGGTGAGCAAATAGCTTCCAAAGAGATTCCTCCTTTTAATGTGTGTGTTTTACCATTAGATAAATCTGTAACATTCAGAGGCACAGAATTATTTTTGCTAAAATGAGTCTTTTTCCACAGTTCTTTTTCTGTCTCATTTCTTCCTGATATTTCATAGGAATTTATACTCTCCTCTTCTTTAATATGAGAGGTTTAAGTGGCCCATTGAATAACTTTTCAGTGGGTCATAGTTCCCAGTTTC
This sequence comes from Tinamus guttatus, assembly GCF_059628265.1. Classification (NCBI taxonomy): domain Eukaryota; kingdom Metazoa; phylum Chordata; class Aves; order Tinamiformes; family Tinamidae; genus Tinamus; species Tinamus guttatus. The sequence goes on from NW_028288923.1 coordinate 5,364,620, forward strand.
AAAGATGCAGGTTTGTAATTGAAAAATGCCAAATGAAGATTTAACTTTTACTGTAGCTTTTAAAAATCTGCTCATTAAAAAATATTTTCCCCAGACTAGTTAGGATATCATGCTCTTGTCACAGTTTGATTTCTATGCATGTGTTTTGCAAATTACTATATATTTTATAGCACATACCAAAAAACTATGAAATATACATCTACGATAAATACATGTAGAGGTAGATTATGTTCATGTATAAGATTTAAAATTTTAATTATTATTCTCCTTTTTCTTTGTTACAATACCATACATATTTTTGTTCTCTATTTATTTATTTTTATTTTTGCTTTTGCTTCTTATCTTCTCTAATTCTGAGGTTTATTTCTTCATAGACCATGTTCCTTCTCTGGTTTAGCCTTTTTCATTGAGAGAATTTCTGGACAGAGAGCAGCGCCACCATAGTGAGGGACACTCTCTCTGAAAGAATTGCAATTATTATATTATTTTTGTCAGATATGTACACTGAGTAAGAAGCATTTCACAAATATATAATGTGAATTCAATCACCATAAGTTTTATCTTCATGTTTTTGCTGTAGCTTCAGGCATCACGTTAGCTCTTCTTATAGGCTGGATTCTGATTAGTTTGGAGTTTTATTCCATTCTTGTGTAGTCTGGTGCATGCTGCCTCCTGCAAACTCGTTTTCCTTTTTTGATTTTATTTTGAAGGTTCTTGTTTGGAATTTCATTTTTGTCCTGCCCCAGCATGTTCTGGTGGGTTTGTGAATAGTGGAGTGTTGTCATCTGTTCTTTCCCAAACTGCTTGGCTAGCCAGCTAGCTAGCTTTTCTTTCCCAAACTGTTCTGCTTTGTGTTTTGGCAAATTCTCATTGCTTTCTACAAGTTAGAATCAGGGCCACCTACTAGCCTTTTCCTCAGTTTAGCAGTTTTATCATCATCAAAAACTGGTCTCAAATTTAGGATTCTGAACAGTCACCAAAATAACATACTTAACTTGGTCATCTCACATCCTCTGAAAGCCAGTTGCAAAAGTTAACTTTAATTTTTCAGGCAAAGCATTCTTGCTTTCAAAGGTTTGTGTTTTCTTGCTTTCTTTTTAAGACTGTGGTTTTCTTTCACTTTTTCAAGCTCGTCTAGTAATTAGGTTGCTCTTTCTCAGCTACCCCACACTTAATTCTGATCAGGAATACACTTATTTTTTTAAAAAATTGATATTGTCATTCACATTCATCATGAAGTAAAATCTCGTTTGAACCTCTTCAGTTATCTGTAGCATACCTGGACAGTTCAGGTTGCTTTGTGACTTCTTTTTTTTCACTCTCCATCTTTTCTACTTATTCTACCTCTATTTCAAATACTATGGAATATTTCTTGTTTATTATTTAGGCACATTCCTGGGCAGAGCCTTTAATAACCCGTTGTCCAAACTGTGACCCAGATGAGAGGTTAAGGTGTTTGCCAGGTCGCCAGCATCAACTGACTCAACAGCCACAGCTGTAAACCAGTCTCTTAAAAGGACCAGTAGCTGCCCACACCTAACTCCATATCCTGCGCCTTATTTCCTTTTGAAATTTCCTTTGAAATTCCTTTCTGTGATGGAAAAAGCATTAGCTGTGGTTTCCTGAAGATGAACTGCATACTGGAGTGCTTCATTTACCAGATGACTTTTCTGCAGTGTGCTCTTCTGAGATGGGACCGTTTTAGGGAAGTGTTTTAGCATTATAGTCTATTCTTGAGGAACAAATCCATTCTTCCAGTGAATGAAGTAGGAACATCTGCAGCTGTGTGAATTTTGAGGCACTCATGCCTTTTGATGAGACAGTTCCTTCAGGTGTATTTATTATAGACATTAACAGGAGTTAACTGCAGCACAAAGCCATCTGTTTTTGGTCTTATGGAGTTTTCCTTGGATGAATTTACCTGATAATTGCTCTGGTCAGGATAGCTTTTGCTTTTAATTTCTTAACCTAGTGATAATGCACAAAGCATTATTACCATCCGTATATGTGAGCCCGTCTGTGGTTTAAAGTGATAATGTGATTTTTGTGATTTGTCCAAATCATAAATTTTCTCTCCTTAAAATAGCAGCAGCAGTGCCCTACTGATCTAAAATCCTTTGTCGGGTGGTACAGCGCTATCAAGCATAGATGCCAACACTATTGAAATACCACTCCATTAATTTGGTTGCCTTCCACCAACAGAATCTGTGTTCAGTCTGAGAAAGTTTGGACTTGGGTAAGCTAAAACAGGAGCAAAGGCTTTTTGCGTGTACATATGTATGTGATGGAGGGAGGGGATAAACCCTAACATCACCAAATCACAATTTGCTGAGCACCAAGAGGGTTTTTCTTTCTTATCTGACCTATGCTGAAAATTTTACACACTGACAAACTCATGGGTAAGTCTCTTTGCATCTCTGCAAAGCCCTGTGCATCTCTGATTATCTGGAGACTTGGGTCTCCTTTCTAGGGCCTTTTTTCATGATATTAGATTTAATGACTTCATTTAGGGTTTCTATTGTTCCCATTTTCCCTTTTTGTACTAATTGAATTGATTCCTCCTGCTAATTTCACACACGTATCTTACAAGATAAGTCCCACACTTCAGACTGAAACTCAGCGTACCAGACTCGCTCTTCCCGCAGACGCTGCTCAGGCCGCAGCTCGGAGCAGTGCGCCGGCCGCTCTGCCAGCTCCAGTTCGGTGCGCTCACGAAAGGCCGAGGGAGAGAATACAGTTCTGTGGCCAAATCCACAGACTCTTGGAATGACATCTGCTGCTTTATCTTCTTCCGCCCGACTCCTGATCTTGTTCTACAAGTCCAGATGCATCTGACTGTATAAACTGGTTCATTGCCTGTTTATCCTGGAAGACCTTGCAAGTATTTGAATATGCCAAAAGTACAACTTTCCTCAAGTCCTTTGCCAGTTCAAGTGGGGTCTCTTCCTTCCCTCCTGGCTTCTATTTCTCAGCTGTTCTGGATGGTTCAGTCTATCAAGGCAGGTCATGGATCAGAACAATTCATTTTTTTTGGAGGGGCAACACATTTTGCAAAACCATTGATGCTGCATCAGACCAACTGGCTGCCAAAAAACCTCCTACCCTTTCTGATCATCTTCTGAGCCATTCATTTGAGTTTGACATTAAGCTGAACGAATGCCAGAGCTTGCACTTTGGTTTAGCAGGAATAGCAACTTGAGATTTTGGTGCTTGTGCTGCAGATCTCATTGCTAACACCACTAATCCCCTTTTGACCTAAGGGGCTCGCCAATTTTAGCTTGTTTCTACTGGGAGGAGAACTTGCCTATAGAGGGAAGTATTTCTCTGGGACAAATCCGTTTCATTACCAAGAATATGCACTGGGGTCTGTTTGTCCAAGCCCAGCTGCGATTAGCAACAGGACTCTGCTCCTTTGCTCAGAGTCGCAGGCCTTCCTTGAGCCAGCCCGCTACTCGTAAACTCCTTCTCTTCATGGTTCTCAGATCATGGCCCAAACACCTCTCTCTGGTTTGGGTTTCTTTTTGCAGCCTTTGTTTGATCCTTTACTGCTTCATAAACTCAGAGATGCAATGGGAAGACTCAATACAAAGCCCCACCATCCTTGTATTTTTTACTGAACCTCAATACTATTTCCATCTGCAAGGATCAGTCCATTTCCAGGACTTCCAGGTTTTTCCAGGTCTTCTTTCAGCTGTCACTGAACACATGGAAAACCAATGGAGATTAGCTCACATTTGGTAAAATAAGTTTGTTGTAGTTGACACTACAGTGTTTTGAGATGGGATTCTCCATAGCAAATGTCTCACCAGTTCTATTTCTGTGGTCATCTCCCAAATGCTGGTGAGTATTTACATAAACTTAGCTATCTACAAACCAGCTGAGGTTTCAGTCTTACTGTAGTGAAAGTTTTTTTCTTCATCTATCCAAGATGGATAGGAAATTCAGACCCGTGAAAGTGAGCCGGAAGTGCTTACCTACTGAAGAACATTAATTTAGACCGTGTATTTCTAAAATATCTTTTGTGGTAGAAGGTGGAGTGGGATGTTCTTAACAGAGGATGATGTGGCAGACATTTTGTCCTGGTTAGGTGTTTGGGATGAAAACACACAATACTGATGCAACCCTAGAGTTTTCAAAAGTATTCAATTACTCGCACAAAAGGAAAACTGCATCTTTTTTCACATTATGTGAAAAAATCAACTGAAAAGCAGCATACACATTACTTGGGAAGGAGGAAATCTTTTTAACAGCTCAGGGTTTTGATTAAGTTTACCATGGCTTACCAAAGAGGTGCTATCTGCAAAGGGGTGTGAGCAAAGGAGCGGTTTTGATGATGTCTGTGATGGTTTATCTTTACCTGAACTCTTAGTACCATTTGTCACTCAACACTATTTCCATGGGACTATATGTTCTTGATAAATGTGAAGAGCCAGTTCTGTTTTGGATAGTAGCATGTTTCTTGCAACGGTTTTCTGGAGAAACAAACAAAAAAAAAGGTCAAAGTGGTTGGAAAAAGCACTTACTTGAATTTAAAATTTGTGGGACACCTCCTGAAAACTTGGTCTGTCCAGTGAGACCAGAGCACACGAACTGAATGCTGCTGGGGAGGGCTTCGAATGAGAGCATGGAGATTGCAGATCAGAATGGGCCTCACTGGTTCTCACCTTGTTGGTAAAGTGGTTTGAATGTGCTTGAGTGAGAACAAAACCACGATGTAACTGTGCCCAGGAACCCGATCCTGACATCTAGAATTCTTTTGACATCCAGACCAAACATCAGAAGGACCCGTCCCCCTCTCTCTTCCTGAGAGACAGTCCAGACTTTATCACTATTTCAGACTTCTGTAAAAACAGCCATAAATACATGCATTTGGGTGACAATCATAAATATGTGAATATAAATATAAAGGTGTTGCACACTTTGAAGTCTGTAAGAGTTCAGTCCTGGGGACAAAAAAATAATGACATATAAAAAGGCTTATAGAAATTTAGGAATTGGGGAAGGAATTTATTTTGAAAGAGAAATCCCTGACTCCGTAAACGTCTGACTGTTTGAAACTAGGGGCATCACTGCAAGTGCCTCATGGTCCCCAGCATGTCTATTCCCGTAGTAGATGATCCTTTGTACCCACTATTGTAGCCCTTTGTACCCACTATGGCCAGTTTCCAGAAAAAAAAGCTTACTTTCGCTGCTCCTCATTAAGAGAAACATCTGAGGAAAATATCTGAGAATGAGACCTTCAGCTGTGCTTCTACATTTTCATGTTCTCAAAAAGGAATTTGTATTGCCACCAACGAATCTTCAGCACAAATATCTCCAGGCTGGAAAGCGAAAATAGAAAATGCTGTTTACCGATAATTTGTGAAGTTTTGTGTGAATTCTGGCGTGCGTTTGTCTGTGTGTTAAATGTGCGCGTCTGCCGGCAGCATGAGGGCTCGTGCCTGACCCAGCAGCGAGGCAGCGCGCAGGATCGGGAGGGCTCCGCACCGGCTCCCTTCCTTTAATTTGCACGGTTAGTGCTGTGAGGTTTATGCAAGGCAGCTCTCAGGGGAGGGGACTGGAAGTTCTTTGAAGTCCTTTGTGGTGGCTGTCTAATCTGGAGAAGAGGATTACTTTCTTTCTGCCAGAAGCACATGACAGTTTGGTAATTAATGAGCATCATAAAGTTCTCTTTTTCTATTAGATACCCATTAGTAAACCTGGGATGGTTGTCATTTTGGACAAAACCGTGCATATCCTCATTTTATCCCAACATCAAAGGGGATCTCCTACCGCCTGATGCTGAATGCCCTGATTGTGCTGGCGTTCGCCTGCGCCCACATGGAGCCCTGGCAGCAGCCGCAGGGCCGGGCCGGAGCGGGGCCGGCGTGTTGTGGTAAACACGCTGCTCTCCCTCTCCTGTCTGTCTGCTTATGCTATTTGTTTTCCCCCGAGAATACAGGAATTAACATACTTTCCACATCCATATCGCAGTGAAAAAAGGAAAGCACTGTGTTGGGCTATTTCCCTTTCCCCTTTTGATATAGTATTACAAAAAGTCTTTCTCTAGGATTTAAGAGCATTTCAGGTATTAAAGCTCTCTTGGGTTGTCTTTTTCACATTATTCGGAAAGTACAGAATGGTTTCCTGCTCTTTATATTTGGCTCCTTTATACTGAAACAGTTGAAAAGTCCTAGTCTGTGGACTTTTTCTTTTTGAGAAAATGTCACCCTTTCTTGCAAAGGGTCCAGTTTCTGAATGCAGTGGAGTTTCTTCAACTGCATTTAATCTCCTTTAGAAATAAGAAGAATAGCTAAGCAGCCTGTTTTCTATAATCTGAATTTAAGATTTTTTTTAAGGTCAGATGCTCATCCTAGACTTGAAATCTATCCCAAATACAGAGGAAAAAAAAAAACTCAAGGATATGCAAGCTCCTTTCTATAAAAGAGTCTGAGACCAGCAAGCTCTGCTGTAATGAAATGTGATGGCTTCAGAGGGACTGTACAGTTGTAAAGCCAAGACAGGAATACACATACTGAACATTGCTTTTGTTTTCTTTTATATTATTTTATATCATTTGTAAGACTGTGTCTCAATTATTTATAGTATCTGATTGAAGCATTTGTTCTTCTTCGGGGTTAGCTTGGATGCTGTACGTTGTTTTTGTTAAATCCACATTAGCAAAAAAAATGTTATTAATTTTTGCATATCCTGTGGGGGAAAAGAAAAAGTCTTGGCATTCTTAAAAAAAAAAAAAAAAAAAAAAAAAAAAAAGCTGTGAACATCTACAGCATAAAAATACATAAAATAAAGCTAACTGTCTTTAACTAGCTAGAATGTTCAGCATAATCAGAGGCACCCTGGAGTATTCTAGCATATGGAAAGGAAATTGGCAAAAAATTAGATGCTCTTCCTTTACTGTAGGTCTGGAATAGAGAGGGTGAAACACTTCTGCAATGGAAACCTATCTTCCTCATGGAAATCACTGGGAAGATGAATGTCGCAAGGTAAATAAACAGCCAGATGAATCAGAGTAGGAAGTCATTCTTTCCAAATGATATCTTAAATCTTTAAAATATGATAAAATACATAATTATTCTATTTGTTCTGTCGAGGGTCTGAACTTTCAGTCGTGGTTTTCTAATTCATCTTTACCCTTATGAGATGAAAGGGATGAGTAATGTCAGTGAAGATACAAAACCCACTTCTAAATGTAATCCTTGTCTTCTCTTAAGTTTCAAATTAGAAGTGGTCATAAAATTGATGGTGGAACAGCTTTTCCTTGCAAAATGGCACTATAAATAATATAAAATATAATTAATAATATAAAATAATCACATAAATAATAGAAATGTTTCACTTCTGACCAATTGTTATGCACTGAAAATGTTGGAGCAATGTATTTAAATATATATGAATTCTGTTTGAAATAGAACTTTTTTATATTTTTGGAATGAAACATTTTGACTAGTGAAGTGGCTTTTTATCCCATTATTAAAGAATTAAGAAGATAAACCGTGCTTTGAAATAGAAAAGGCCTAAATATCAGGATGATTTCAATCCAAAATGGATATTTAAAACGTTTCTGAAATTTTGAAGTTTTTTAATTTTCTTTTGAAGTAAAATATATAAATAGTGGAATTTCCTACAAAGTAGAAAATTTGGTTTCTGCACTGCTCTGTTTTCATCTAGTAGCTTGACAAAAGCATGGAGCATATGAGTCCTAAGGTCTTCCAGCTACTTGTGATATTTACTTAAAATTACAGGGAAGAGGCAGTGGACATAAAATGAAATGCAGGAAGCTGCATGCAAAAAAAAAAAAAACCACACACACACAAAAAGCTTTTTAGTACTGTGAGAGTGGTCAGACATGGAAACAGGTTGCACGCAGAGATTGTAGAGTTTGAAAATGGATGCATAGCTCTTATTTAAAACATTTTCGTAGAGAAATGAGGTCAGAATGGACTTAAACTTATCAGTATTTAAATTAAATGTCAAATAAATGGCAGACACTTCCTTTTTTTCTATAGAGCTGCATGTTTGTTGTGAAGCAAGAAAAGGTTTCACTGCTGTCTCCAAGTTTTCTTCTATGTTTTCAGTTCCTGCTTGAACAAGGGCACTGCAGGCTGCTGCTAGGGTTTCTCCCTGGAAGGCTCCGTGCTGGGGGCGATGCGTGCCCCGTCCCCGAGGCACAGGCGTGTTCCCCCTCTCCTGTGACTCCTAGACAGAAGAATTCAAAGGCACAGGCTTGCCTGTAGTGGACTAGGTTTAATGAATCTGCACATTCCCTGAGATTTCAACACCCATGAAACACCGAGGGGAATGTACGTCTGCCTGCCTTTACGTAGACATTAGCGTGGGCTTGTAGTCGGTGTGAATATGAATCAGCTCTTAGTCACATGCTGTAGAGTAAAAGGAAAAGCTGTGCGGCACATACCTCACTTGCTACTTGAGGGATCTACTGGAGGGATCTAGCTGATCCCTTTGGTAATGATGGGATTATTTGTTCACAGTTTTACATGCATATTTAACATTATATTGTGTAGCTGTACTAAAATTACTGCTGCTGTAGCAGTTAGTAGGCACAGCTCTGCCCTTAAGGGCAAGGTGCTAAAACTAATCAGCATGTGATTTAATTAAAAAATTTATTACTGAGCCTGGGAAATGACTAGAAGAAATGAAGATTGAAATATGAAGTTAGAGATATTGTGGACAAAGGAAGCAGGTAGGAAGATCTAGATATGGTGAGACCCTATCCATCTAACCAATGAAGATCAGAAACCAGAGACAGGGAGAAATTGTTTGACAGACATGTAGAGGTATAACCCAAGCTCTGCAAAAGTCTTCCCTGATGAAGAGAACGAAACCAGAACCATTGCAGTCTGAAGGTCTTGGGAAAGTTCAAAACGATTGACATGCAGGCTGCAAAGAACACCTAGGGAGAAATACCAGCCTGAGAATCACCAGGGAGCAAGACGGTGTAGGTAGCATTCCCCGAAGCTTAACAGAACAGGAGATCTGCTACACAGCAATCACTGAGACAAGGGAGATCCCTCGAGCATGAGCGAGTCATGTGCTATAGCCAAATAGACCCCTAATCTTGCCAATAAATATTTTAAGCAGGAAGATCAGTAAATTGTGTCCATGGTAAATTAGAGAAATGTAACTGGGTAATCTGATATCTCACAGCCTAATATTGAGAGAAACTAGGAATAGAATTATGATCATCAGAGATGTCGAGATGAAGGTATAAAGCAAAGGAACCAAATTTCTGAGATCTATGAGATTAGCATTGTGAATAAGGAGGAATAAAAGCCTTCAAAGGATTACTGAAAGCCAGGGGCTTAGTATAACTTTGGAGAAGTAAGAAAATCTCTTAGAAAACATACAATATAGATAGCTTTGTCTAGCAGGGAAGCCTCACCAAGTGGATCAATGAGTTCTTTTGGAAGCTTTAGAAGAAATAACTGGTGAAGTGGCCCTAGGTGACTTCAAGTAAATATTGGGGATGAAATCGAGTCAACATGAACTCTGTGTGTACGTGATGTCAGTGCTGTCTGGCTGAAACATGGATTGCAAGATGTCCAAAGCAGCCAACGGCTACTAGAGCTTGAAATGAAATGTTAGAAGTGACGGCCTGCAGTCAACTAGGCAAACCATACCAGAGAAGCTGTGAAAAAAACAGCAGTGTGAAAGAGAAAGGAGTTTGATCCAGCCAAGAAAATAGAATTCCAGATATCTGTACTATTTTCCAGGGAAAAGAGGGCCACCTGCAAACCCTGGTAGTCTTGGATCCAGTTGAAAACCGAATGCTAAGAAATAATCCATGCAAGAAAGAAAAAGATAGCATAGCAGAATATGTAGCAGTATGTGCTGCAGTTCTAGACACAACAAGGAAAAGACGGAATATGCCATGTGAAAACAATGGAATATGCCATTTGGTTGACTGGGCAGCCAGGAGACTGTGGAACAGGGGCAGGAGATGCTTGCTTTAAAAAATGCTAAGTTGGGTACTAACTGTCCAGCAAGTGCTGCTGAAAATTTTTTTCTAAATATGTTTTTTTCTCTGTTATCTGTTTCCTCTGTTCTTTAGTATGTTTGAGTTAGAGGGACATGCTACATTTTTAGGCCCTTCTGGCAGTTTCAGTGGTGCTGGCATCTGTGTGATATCTTGTAGGCCTCTTGTTTTGCCTACAACAAACTGGCACTGTGTTAGCTTTCACGTTGTTAATCCTGTTTGGTTTAGGATTTAAAAGTGAAATACTTAAACTCTCCAGCAATTTGCCAGGGTGCCATTATTCTGAGTATACATTTCAACTGTCTGAAAGATGAGATGTAAAATATGTGAAAGTCTATAACGAAGAAAATATAGAATTTCTCAACAAAATCTATATTTTGCATCTCATTGGTCTGTGCTGCAAAAAGAGAATTTGTAGAGAACCGTAGGGTATCCAACAATAATCCAACAGTGGGGAAATCTGAAGCATGTGCTTGTCCACAGAGATTTATGCTGACTTGTAAGATTTTAAATCCAGCTTTAGTAACGCCTTCCTCCTCTCAATAGGAAATTCTCAAACTATATGAGGAAACCGTAACGTGAAACAAGATTTTCCTTTAATATTGTGATATTATTATGATTCATTCATAAAGGGAATGAATGATGCCTCCTGATTCTCTTGAAGCCAGTGTGGAGTTCCCAGACCCACTCAGCAACTTAACTGAACTCAGTGCAGGAATTTTCTTCCTCTCCTCTGACAGGACAGTAGTAGTGGAACTTCTGCAGCTGGTCCTGGCTGCTCATGATGTGATCCACTTGCTGTGATAGTTAATCTAAGAATGGCTATTCGGGATATTGGTCTTTACCAGTGAGCAAGAGGCAGATGCTGGAGGAGGATAGAAGAACAGGGTTAGCATGTCATGGTACTCGGGCTCACTAATCTGTTGGTCTCTAACAAATGTATTCAGGGAGTTCTGGAGTCTGAGGTGGTTCCCATGCATGTAGGAGATTTCTGTCAGCAGATTTCTCTTATATTTGCCATGTTTCCCCTTGAGCTCACATAAGCTAAGGCCATTTCTTAGCTGGTTTGGAGTACTGGGGAAATAGAGAAACTATAGCTTTTCTTTCATGCCTTTTGTCTGCTGGTGGTGAAAAATGGTGAAAATCTGGCTGGGCTTGTAGCTTGGTCTGCACAAGAGGCTTGTTTAGAGCAAGACCAGACCCTAACATCAAAGCATTTAGAAAATCTTCCATGTGGCGGTTTTTTTTAATGCTATTTAAATTTTCTAAGGTGACACTTCTGCTTCTTGCAGAAACAGAAAAACTTAAAACCTTCCACACCAGCTGTAAGTGCATGTACAGGAGTTGGCTTAATAATGTGTAACATCCATTGACTGCCTTGTATATATGGTGACATCCTTCAGGCTTATATCTGCGCACTTGAACAGTATTCAGCTTAAAAGCAATTTGCTCCCTCTGATCTTCTAGGTGTTCAGCAGCATGTAGCAAGCAGGAATACTACTTTTGAGCAAACAAAGGTGTCTCTGCACACGAGATGGGGGGAATAGAGCACCAAGCCTTACACCAGGTAATGGCGCCAAACTCATCCCACATCACTCAGTTGTCAACAGTATCTACTTCTGATCTAGCCACCCAGGCTCCCTTTGTAGCCAGGAGAGAGAATAGCCCTTTCAGCTGCCCTGTTTTAAATACCTATATTAAGATGAGACAAATTGCATCCTAGTAGGCTCTTTTAGAAAATGATTCATCTCAGTTAACATAGCCGTATAAAATAGGTCACATGAAACACCTATTTCTATCCATTGACCATATACCTCATATATTTTCAGGCATTTATTTGGATCTTTTAAATCTAAATTTGACAACATAAATAGGAGTCCAGGTGGTCACTGCATAAAAGCAGCACGAGCCTCACCATTCCAACCCATACTCCTAAAATTGCCCCCAAAAGTTCCGGTGAAAGTGTCCCTGGCCGTGCGGCAGGAAGCTCCCGGGGGCTGGGGCAGGGTGGCAGCGGCGCGGGTGGCTCCTGCGCCCCAGGGCTCTCCCCTACGAGACACCAGTGAGAGCCCTGCTGTGGTGCTGCTCCCCGTGCCGAGCGCCGGCGGCCGTGGCTGCGGTCGACACGGTCTGGCACGCGTTCAAAACCACCGTGGTCAAATCGCTGGATGCCAGCAGAAGAACCAGGGGCTTGTTAGCTTGATGTAAATCCTGGAGTTCCTGTAGCTTCTGTTGTGTATTTCACAATGCACAGTGTGGAAGGACGCAGGGTGTGGAGCAGAGCAGCTAAGTGCATCTCCATGGGATACGTTCACCGCGTTGGAGCCGCCGCAGCCTGTCTGAATGCAGGAGCTGGGCTGTAGTGAGGGCAGGGGCAGAGGTGCAGCTGAAACCTGGGCTGGCTGGGCTGGCGTTAGCTGCCGTGTTAGCACTGGTAGCTGATGGGGAAAGAAGAGACAGAAAAATAAACTGCACGCTGAAAGGCTTTCCTTGCTCATCCTGCATCTATCCACCTGCCAGGACTTCAGGAGTTTCCTTTTAACAGTGCAGAGGATTTGGGTTGTAAGCTCATTTGGGATGCTCTTACGTTGCTATGTGTATGAGCAGGTCTATGGGATGCATTTTGTTAGGAGGGGGAGGGAAAAAGAAAGGGAGGAGGGGGAATTTTGAAATCCAACCCAACACAGTTAGGAGAGAATACTGGTGAACAAGAGCAATTTCAGGTTGAGTTTTGTGCTGTTCTGGTTGTAGCCATGCAGTTGCACTCCCATTGTGATTTCTGCTTTCTCTGCAGTGACATGGTGACCCAGGCATATTTTTTCAGAGTAGAATCTTCTCTCCCAGGATGGTATGGCTCTGAGTGGGTTTACAAGGATGCTTCGCAGCTACTGTCATTCATACAGAGCTTAAGGTATAGTTTCGATCATTTTTTAAAACCCTTTTTAAGTATTTATTACCTTAAATACTTACTACACAGGTCTGTTTGTAAGCACAATACCAGTCCCGCAACAGAACTCCAGCAAACTTTATGCCTATTAAAAAAAAAGGGGGGGTTAGGGGGGGAGAAGCAAAACCAACACAGAAGCCCTGTGCAGAACCAATGCACACTGAACCTAAAGCTTTTCATATTTCATGAAAGAATTTTCGAAAGGCTGTCACATAGGAAACAAGTCTGGGGTCTTTATCTGTGGTTTTAACTCTGCTTGTTCCAGAGATGGAAGAAAAATACAGATCCCAATTCTTACATTTGCTTTCCTAAGTTCACAGCTATGTCAGTATGTGTCAATATAAATAAGTCAATATAAACACTTTGCTAGGCCTTGGCTGCAAAAAATAGGGCTTTGATGCAGCAACTTCTTTTTCTCTCCTTCCTCCACCCCTCTGTCACCGTCACTCTGGGTTGTCACTTCTTCAAAAGTGACTCTTCACAAGCCGTGTGCGCTGCCTGGCTGCAAGGTCCAGCTGCTCCCTATTTTGTTCCCATGCGAGCTTTCTCCAGACCCGCTTTTTACAAAGAAGAGTCGCAAGAACAGAATGAAGAATGGAAGTGAAGCCCCCGTGCTCACGCGACGTGGGGCTCCGCTGCCTCGCCCCACAGCAGCCCTGTGCCCTGCTGCAAGGCCCGGCCGTTCTGTAGCCCTCGAGCGCATGTGGAAAGCAGCGGGGCGTTGTGGGATGTAGCAGTGACCCCGAGCGCCGGCCGGTGCCGTGCGCGGTGCCAGCTGCGGCGCGCGGCTCCCGTGGGCCGCCTTGCAGCGCGCTGCTCGCCGGCGCTCTCCTCCCCTCTCCTCAGCACCCTCCAGGCCTCGGCGGCTGCTTCTCCTTCGGCGGCCCCGCGTGGAGCGCCGCGGCGCGCTGGCCCTGGACACAAACATACACAAGTTATTAGAGCAGCACATCAAAGGCGCCGCCCCACTGTCTGCCTCTCAATGCGCCCTTTGTGCCGGGATGCGGGAGCCCGCGAGCGCCGCAGCACCACGCGAGGGGGGCGGCGGGGGGAAAACCTTGCTACAAAGGTGCTTGTCACCCGGAGAAGCCATAAAAGATGATGTGAGAAAAGACACCAGGTGGAGTATAAACCACCCTTATTGTTAAGAAATGCAAATAAAAAATCCTCTCCTATATTAAAACTTTCTCACTGTCACTTCCTCGATGCTGAGGGAAAGCAGCTGATTAGTGAAGCCCTGGTGCTGCTTTTTACTCGGCTGCTTCTCTTGCACATTGTACATGGTGTCGGCTGAAGTTATTCTACTTTCTCTGCATATTATTAGAGTTGTTGCTAAATTTCACTTCAGCGAAATATCCACTGGAAGGAAACCTCGGAGAAAGAAAAAGTCTTTAAAGTAGGTCCAGGATTGCCTATTTTCTGAAGGACACCCACAACGATTTGGCTTTGTAAATAAACTGCAAGCCATTCCTTTGGGAAGGAGCTGTGCTTTCCACAGGGACACTTGGACAGAAAAATCCCTGGTACTTCTTTGCAATCTTGTTGTTCCTCGGGTGGATCTGCGGGCTGATTCCAGGCTGGAGGGCAGCCTAGATCCAGCTCCCATTGTGGTCTGCTGGAAGGGCCAGTCCCTTCCCAACTGCTGGAAAAGCCCTGCTCCACTACACTGTTCTTCCTCTGGTACGGAGAGATGCGTGGTATCAACAGATGTATGGGACAGCTTCTTCTTAGGTGTCAGCCATTGCTCCCTTTTTCACCTTTTCTGGTGAAGGCTGATGAGCTGAAGGCCGGATTATCGAAGTGGTTACGCAAAGTCCTCTGAGGAAAAGCTGCAGGATGAGAGAGGCAGCAATTAGTGGTTCGTAACTACAGAAAAGTCCTCCAGTTTTACCAAAATTCAGGCTTCCATTGGAAATGGTTACAGATGTGGTCTTCCTGGGTGCTGGATGGTAAGAACAAAGAGGATGATCCTATAACCTCATCCCTGTAGATTCTTCCATTTGAAGGCTTCGTAGAAGCACTTCCCTGAGCACCGTGCAAGGAGGATATGCTGCTACCTGAAAGGGAGTAAATACATTAATGGAGGCAGATCAAAGGACGCTTGGTTGTCTCCTCATGCAGGAACTGCCTCATGTGCTGATCTAGCATTTGCTGCCCAGCACCATCACGTGTTAAACCCAGGGCTCCCTGTGCAGGATTTTCTCAGGTTTGGGGACAGGTGAAAAGGAAGATACTTTGCTGATGGAAACTACTGCCACTGGCATGTGGGGGCACAATGTTCAGCATCTGGGGCTACAAAATTTGCCAGGAATTTTTCCAGACCACCATCAAGATTGGCAAGGCTCTCGGAAGCATAGGGATAATCCTGAAGAAGACCTGGAAGAATTCCTGTGGCACCCGAGCGTTTGCAAAGGAATCTGGTGCTCCGACACAGCATGTCTTCTCCTTGAGCAGGTGATGCAATGAATGTGCTCATCTGCGATAGACATCTCTACTGCACCGACTCTTCGGATTTGCTGATCAGTCTTTCTTCCCCTCTAGGGTTAGGGCAGTTGCTGACATCCTCCAAAAAAGAAAAAAAATCACCAAGAAAACCTGCAAAGCAAGTAGGTTTGGAGTTGAAAAGATGCCACAGTGCAGGCTCATGCCAAAGCTCTGAGGCAACAAGCCAAGACTCCAGAGCTGCTAGAGCTAGTAGGTGCTGACATGCCAGATTGCAAAAATGCCTGAGGCAAAAGTACCGAAAAAACTGCCAAGACAATAGGTGGCAAAGACAGAGACCCAACAGCTGAGACAGGGAGTCTTGGGACAGGGAGTCTTTTGGAACAGTCCTGTTTGTGGGTCTTGGTAATGGGCAATCAAAGAATGTGTTTGGTCACCAAAACAAATTTGAGATGGTATTAAAAGAATCGTTCCTACCTGTGTATCCAGGATTGTGGCCCTCGGGATAGAAATTTATGCCATGGTTGAAGAGATGTTGCTGTGGGCTCTTCTTTACTGGTGTCAAAAAAATGAGATGGATTGGAAGGTGGCTGAAACGAAGGCTGAGGGTGGTGGGGTGCTGCCCCTGACTTTGAGAGTTGGGCTCAAAGTTCTCCATCAGGCTGGATAACAGCGATCCCAAAAGCTTCAGAGCTTAGATAGGCTCCCATATCCCTGCCAGCCAGTGGAGCTGTGAGTGCTGGTGGCATCGTTAGAAATGCAAGGCTATACACATTTGTCCTTTGACAAGTGAGCTGCCTTTTCTTAAAACACATCTGTAAGACGTAGGCAGAGCATTAAGGGCGCTGCAGGGGCAGCAGCGCTCGCTCTGCGTCGCCCTCTCCGCGGGCCGCGGGGGCTCTCGTGTGCGGCCGAGGGGGCGGTTTCGCCTCTCGCCCAGGCTGTCCTGGACAGGCCGGGTTTGCAGGTGAGGCTCTGCCCCATACGATGGAACTCACAGCTCTGAGGCTGCCATGCCCCTGTGTGCATTATAGTATCTATACCGCTGTGTGATTGTTTTAAGACACTTGCTTTCATGTTGACTTATAGCATGTCTAGCATCCATAGGTGTGTATTAAATCAGAACCATGTTTCAGACTTACTTTAACTGCTGTACAGCAGGCCATTTGGGACTAGTATTTGTGTATAGCCAATATGCAAATATAGACTCAAACCAGACACATTTTTTGCCTGATATCTTTGCATAGAAAGACTCCACTGTATGTGGGGACATTAAAACAACCTTCAGGGATCCAGACAGGTTTTTTTTGGTTTAGCAAATTTGATATTGCAAATATTGTCATTATCTTTCTTATGCATCCACTATTGAAAAGTAATTCCCAGAGTGATCTTATTCACTTGTTTCTTGGTGAGACATATTTATTTCATGTTATCAACTTGCTTATATCAAGGTTCAAAACTGCTTTCCATCCTCTGGAAGAGCAGAGCATGGTGAGCACCACTCAAAGGGCAGTGACTAATACTCCACGTCATGGCTTTGCAACTTTAAAAATGCTACTGGGGTCACCGGGTTGAATTGGAAACCCTTTAATCATTAGCACTCTTTTATGAATGGTGTACTTTACTCTGATATTTTACTAGACGTCACTACTTAACACACTTCTGACTCCATGGAAGGAAAAACAAAAAGCTTAGTGTGCCTGAGAGTCCCCTAGTTCGGAGGATCATTGTAATTCCGCTGAGCCGAAGCTTGGGGTCCCGTTTCAGTTGTTATATCATGCTAAAGTCTGCTGAAGGCAACTGGAATGCGTCTGAGCAAGAACTCCCTGAGATCATCAAGATTTGAGCCTTCAACAATAGTTACATCTCTCTTTTTTCCCCTGAGGAGGAGGGAATAGTTGTGATTTCTGCTCCATGTGACGCAAGCCGCTTATTCCTGCGCCTGAGCGTTACACACGGGCATGGCTCCGTGCGCCCGGCCAGGTGCTGCACGTGGGGACGCTCTCCTCAGAGCTGCCCCTCTCGGGGGGTCTGCTTTGCTGCACTGCGTCAGTGACCGTTAGCTCCAAAGTGCTGCCCGTGTAACTCACCCCACGCCACAGACATGGTGCGCACCCTGCAGCCGCGCCACCAGCGACAGCGCCACCGGCGCAGTCCCCAGCCGCCGCCGTGACACAAGGGACATCCGGGCACCCTGTGCAAGCAAAACTCCTGACACTACTAATTCCTATCTTTTTTTTTCCCAAGGGTTGAATGATGTGGACACAGTTTCACCAAAAAACAAACAAACAAAAAAAACAAATCCACACTATTTGGGGACACTTCCACAAAGGTGTCTTCTATTTCTTGTAAATGGGGAGATAGGTACTACCCTAAGCAAATGATTTGCTGATGTAGTTAAAAAAGGGTCCTTGGGAGTACAGTGCAAACTGAGAAGAAAATATCAAATTTCAAATGGCTTAATATCCATCAGAGAATTTTACAAGTTTTCACAGTCTAGGTGAAATTTATGCCCCAAGGAGACTGCTTGATCTAAATAAATCTCTTTTCCCCCCCTTTCTCCTCCCCAAAATAAGAGGCAATCTTCAAAGTAACAAATATGTCACTTTAAATACACAGCATAAAAATGGGCCAAATAAATTATTAAAATACATAAAAAGAAAGCAATCCAGAAAAGATGCACATTATTAGCCATTTAACAACCAATTGATGCTGCTGCAATGGCAGCATTTTGCAGCCCATGCCTTTTCTTTGCTAGGCAGATAAACAGTTGGAAATGACTTCGCAGTCACCCAAAGAACAATTTGGCACAGGACGGTTCATTTAGTGGCTGCACAGTCAGTTCATACCAGGCCTTCACCACATCTGTGTGCTCTGGAATTCCTCGTAGAGGGTTTGGAGCACCCTCTTGGAGTGCGTGACCCTCCTTGCCCCGTCCGCGTAGCTCATTGTACTGTGCGTGTGCTCCGTGCTTGCTCCCAGGTGAGCTCCTGAGTCTTCCTCCCTTGAAGCTGAGAGGTCTGGGAGCGCAGATGTGGCCTGGAGCGCTTCGGACTTGGCCCATACGGGTCAGTCCCACGGAGCTGGGCTAGTAGTTTCTGGAAGAGGCCCCTCGAGCTGCCTTGGCCTCTGCTCCATGCTCTCCTCCCCATGTTCCCTTTTATCTCTCCTAGCTGAACTGCAGGATCTCCCAGGAGACGCGACTTTCACAAACTGCAAAATAACGACCAGCAGAGGAAAGAAACACGCTTGTAACGACTGTGAGAATTCTCCTTATAAAAAGGCAAGTTTCCTTTTAATCTATTCTTTATTAAGAAAAAAAAAGGAAAAAAAAAACTCATTCACAATCTGGAAAAGACGGACGAGGTTAGTAAGCCCAGTCTATTCAATTACAAAGAAACGCTGGTGGAGGCTCCCTGCTCCGGCCGGGGAGGTGGCGGGGGCTGCGCGGGCGCGGAGCCCCCCCCTCCGTCCGTCCGTCCGTCCGTCCGTCCGTCCGTGCGCGGGTTGCGCAGCGGGCCCCGCCGCGCGGCGGCTGCTCCTTTTTTTTTTTTTTTTTTTTCCCTTTTCGCCCCCTCTTTCTCCCTCCCTTCCCTCCCCCGGAGCCTTTCAAGCGCCGCCGCGGCCCAATGGCGAGGCGGGGCCGCCCGCGCGAGCGCTGAGCGCCGCGTCAATCAGCGCGCGGGCGAAGCGCGCCCCGTTGCGCCGCCTCTGCCTGCGCGAGCCGAGCCGGGCTGAGCCGAGCTGAGCGGGGCTGAGCCGAGCCGAGCCGAGCTGAGCTGAGCTGAGCTGTGCTTCTCTGCGGCGCAGGGCAGCGGAGCACATGGATCTCTAAGGGCGCCAGGATTTTACGCCGCTCCGCGCGCAGCCGGCCCTCCCGCAGGCAGGCCAATGAGTCGCACCCGCGGATCCATGCGGAGCCATGGGGAAACTTCACTCGAAACATGGTTAGTTGCTCCCACTTGCTGCGCCCCCGGCCCCTGCGCGCGCCGCGCTGCCGTGCGGGTCGCTAACGCTCTCCCTTTCTTCTCCCCCTCGCCGCCGTGCCCGTGCCCAGCTGCCGCCTGTAAGCCCCGGGAGAGCCCCGAAGGTAAGTGGGCTGCCCCCGTGCCCGCGCGCGCTCCCCGGCCCGGCGCGGGCGCTGCGCGGGCTGCGGGCTCTGCGCGCCGCTCAGCCGCGCTCTGTCCCCTGTGCCCCTAGGTGACAGCTTCGCCGTGAGCGCCTCCCTGGCTCGCCGAGGCCTCGAGGACTGGATGGTGAAGCAGAGAGCCGCGGGCGGCCCGGCGCCGCCGCCCGGCTGCGCGCAGCGCGCCGCGGGCCGCCTCGCCGCCGCGCGGGTAGGTGCCGCGGGCCGGGGGGGCGCTGGGCCGCGGAGCGACCCGCGGGGTGCGGAGCGGGGGGCGCCGGGGGCTCCGCGCTGCCCGCCGGGGTCCCACGCGTGTCGCGTGGCCCCGCGCGCTTCCCTGCACCCCCGCCGCGCGCCTCTTTTTTCTTTCTTTCTTTTTTTTTCTTTCTTTTTTTTCTTTCTTTTTCTTTTTTTTTTCTTTTAATGTTGTCTCTTTAAACAAAAAGGCCTGATGGGAGGTAAACAAACTGCCCGCTCCTCAGATCTGGTCCTCGCGGTGTTTTAGGGCATGATCCAGGGCTTAGCGATGTTTACCGAAAGCCTCCCATTGACCCGAGCGAGCTCTGGATCAAGCCCTTGGAGCTGGATCAGAGGCCGAGTAACCTGAGCGATGGGCAGATGGGATCTGCCTCGGCAGCAGCAGCGCGGGGAGAGCCCCGGAGCGCCCGGCTGCTCCTGGCCACGGCAAGCAGCAAAGATAAACTTGGGATGCAGGAGAGGGATTTTGCAGACACGCTGCTTGTTAGCAGCGCACAAAGTTCCACAGAATGGGAAAAGCCAGTGCTGACTCTTTAGATCCCACCCGACTTGTATTTAGGGCAGGAAAAGCATGTGGCAGTCTAAGGAAGTACGGTGGAAGAGGGAGGTAAGAGGGAGGGAGGTAAGATACCCGTGCTTGTAACTGGTGAGCACATTCACTTTGCACGTTCAGCTTGTGAATATGGTTGGCTGAAGTGATTCTTACTGTGTTTTGCTCAGAGGAACTCTGAAAAGAGGAGGTGTTAAAAGCGGCATGTTAAATATGTGCATGTTGCAGATGTGGAGAGTAAAAAGTCTGCGTTTAGTTCTTTTACATCACCCCCATTTCTGTGAGCCAAGCTTTTCAGATATGTGCTTTACCTTTCACATATATATTTTTCCAGGAAAGAAAGCTAAACACAGCAAACTAAACAGGAAAAAAAAAAAAAAAACATGAGTTTAAAATGCAGCAGTTAAAGGTCACAATTTCTGACTTGGCTTTGTGAAATATATTTTTCTTCTGCAGAGATAACAAAAAAAAGATATCTGCAAAAAAAAAAAATCAGAAAACTTTTCAGTTCCATGTGGTCTGCTCAGCTAGAATGACAGGCAAGCTAAGTATTTCTTTTCTCACTCAAGGTGTGCTCTCCATGAAAGCTCAGCAATGAGTGAACTATTAGCTAAAAATTAGCCCATGCTTCTTCATGCATTATAAACCTGTGAGTAGGTTTAAGTATCCTTGAATACACTGTTCCCCTGGGGCTTTTTACTGCCATTCTGAGACAGATACTTCAGAATGTTTGAAAATATTGACAACTTACTCTAGTGGTATCTGCATGTGGATATGACCTGCCAAGTGACTTAGTTTAGTTTGTCATCCTCTCTTGTGAATGCTGTGTTAGCTTTAAAGCTGTGATTAGCTTTAAATGATGTGAATCCTATCATGTCATCCTATCATGTGAATGCTGTCACTAGCTTAAAACTATGAACTTTTGGTAATGTGGAAGGCTACATCTCTAATGCTACATTGGAACCAAATGTGTCCTGTGTGCACATATGACATGGATTTTGGAGTCACAGCTATTGACTCCATAAGTGAGGTTGCAAGACTGTTTCCTTTCAAGATTTTCTCTTTGATCTCTTGTATAATTGTACCAAGATACACAGCCAACTGTAGCCAAGAATTGTGAGTTCACCTCAAGATGTGGAAATACTGGTCACTTCCAACGACCAGTGACATGCCATTGTGTGGGACAACTGTGTGTTCCCAATCGAGCAAGAGCTATTCCCCTTCCTGTTTAAAAATCCCAATAAAACCCCTCGGTTAGCTTATGAGGGTCTGTGGAGCGGTGCAGGTTTATTGTGCCATGACTGAAAGTTGGGTTTCTCATTAAAACTTCTTTTTTTTTTTTTTTTTTCCCCCTGAAATAGCTCATAATGGTTGCATCTGATTTATGGCAGAAATAGTTAGATCAAACACTGATGAAAATGATATTTGGATTCAGAGAAACATCCACTGAGTTTAAAAAAAACAATAGTGCTAGCAGTAATTTTCCTCTGAGGAATCCTTCACTGGAGTTTTGTTGATGGTGGTTTCATTAGTACTGCAGGCCTTTTTCTGTGCGATCCAGTGTACTTCCAATGACCTTTTGATGGGAGAGGAGAGCACTCAGTTGCTTCCAAGTCTGCAACTTTGAAGATTTGGATCATTTTGATTAGAACTTGCAAGTGATAGTTAAATTTGACTTATATTGCTCTATAAAAGCCAAAAATCCTGTGTCAGTTGGAGCTGGAAGGCTGTTTTCCTCAAGAACAGAGAACAGAGTTCCTCAAGAACTCTGAAATGTTTGGCTTAACTTTGTCACCCAGGGAAGAAGATGCTCAAGTTCAGAGGGATTTGTGTTGCTAGGAATGGATGGAAAATCCTAGTGCTTAGTCGGTGCTCTCTGACTTTTGAATGTCTCCTAAGTGAATGTGGAGCGGGGGGGGTCTGTATGTCAGACGCTCAAGGGGTGTTGACACAGGTAGGGCTCTAGTAAGTGACAGCTCTTCCCTCCCTGAAGTTTTGGGAGGGTCTTGGTTGGAGCAGACCCTCCTCGGCTGGTGGCCCCAGCGTTCCCGGGGAGGCAGCAGGTTACTACCAAGGCAAGCAGCCACCTGGGCAGGGCCCCGCAGTCCTAACGTGTTGGGTGAGGGGGTTTATGTGCACCCGCCTCAGCTGAGCTCACCTGGAGGTGGCATCTGGGGAAGCTGGTGGCACCAGACAAGCTGGAGCTGCTCTGTCCCAAGTGCTTTAATTGTGGTGGAGATGGTGGGCAGGGCTGCAACCTGCCCTCCCGCTGCGCAGATTTAGAGAAAAAGGGAATTCTGTGGCATCTGTGAAAGGTATGAGGTCCTTGGTCCTCTTCAGTTTTCAAAGGGAATTGAAGCCGCTGAGGTTGTAAATGCGTTAGGGCGAGAGCAATAAGTTTATTTCACTGCTTTATTCACGGGTGAAGTTGCAGCTGGAGGAAGGACACATTCTGTGGCATTGTGTGGCTTATCTTGAATAACTTCTAGTTTATTCAGTGTATTTACTTCTGCAAACTATTTCTGCAGATCGGTGGTGTTTGTGAGTATACATATCTGTATTTATTTATTTATTTATTTATTTAACTGAGAAGTGGCTCTGTGCTAGAGGGGAAATTTTTTAAATATGACGTTTGCTTAGTTCAATTTACTTTTATCTTCAAAGCCGTAAGAAATTTTACTAGTTTTTTGCTTGCATGTCTCATTGAGATCAGAGTTTGGGATTGAAAAAAATCTGTTGTTTTTAATTAATTTTTGACTGTTTCACACAGATCCAAGTTGGAAATTATCATGTTAGAAAAAAAGAGGACTTCAGCTTTCCAGTTTTATTGTAAGGGCCATTTAGTGCTGTTGATCCTCATCTCCAACCCGAAATGATGTCAATTAAGAGTTCCCTGTCTGGTTTGGGAGGAATCTGGTGTAAAATGCTGAGGCACCTTCTTGCTTCTGAGGTGGAGCTTCTCCCTTTGCCCTGTCAGCCTTGCTGCTCCTCCAGCGGGTCTTTCTTAAATAATAGTAATAAAAATCCCGAAGGAGCCTTCTGCAAAGAGCTTTTCTAGCCCTCCACTGTGGGAGCATGTGGGTGTGCGTGTGTGCCCGTGGAAACGTGTGGCCCTAGGAAGGATTGCTGTGTGGGTTTTGTATCCAGAATGTAAATCATGAAACACGTCAAAGACTCCAGTGGTCTGTATCTGCTGAGCTTTGAAGGCTGCTAAGTGGAAGATTTGATTGTAACACCACTTCAGGGTCATTTCATGGGTAGAATGGCATTTGACAGACTGTTGCCTTATTGATATGGTGACAAGATCAATTAAAAATTTCCTTGGGTGCTCTCTTGTGTGACTACTTTAAGGGGTCTTTTTAACGCAAATGTTTTCAAGTATATTAGTGTAGGTATTGTGTAGCTAATTAATTGTACTGACTCTGAGGATTAAAAGAAACAGTCGGCTTGGCAGTCCTAGATATTGGTATGACTGAAAAAATATTTCGATATATCAAATATGCTGTATCTGGTGTTTAAAATAAAAATGCAAAACTTTGTATGAGAGAGAGAGAGAAGCAGAGCCTTATGTAGTGCTGAAGTTTGGTGCCAACAAACCAAGATAATTTAATTAGGAGTGCACATAGTACATCTTGACAGCTATGGTTTGGGTAAATTACAATATGAATATTAACACTCAAAGAGTCTCTGCAAGTATTAGTGCCATGGTGATGAGATTAGTGAATTGGCCAATACTGCAGCAGAAAGCTAGATTCCAAGGGAATTATCCTTGAATGATACCAGTTGGTGCAATTAAAAGCCACAATTCAGTTGCCATATGGAAAGTGTTAGACATCCTTACATGGTTTCAAAGCAATGTGCTGGAGGTTACATTGACATATGCAGAAAAGCATAAATTAAATATTTTGTGTTATGAAATTAAAAGTTGACTTTGCTTGAGCCATATGCAGGAGGTGGGTGGACGACAATCTGCATTTAATCTGGGCTTGTTTTAAAGGTATTTTAGGTTTAATGTGGTGCGTGCTTAATTTGGGGAAGTTGATTAGAAAGTTGAATGGCCCATGAAGTTTCTGCAAACAACCTAATTAAAGCAACTCTCTCAATCTCTCACAACCCTCTTTCTCCTGCCCACTCCGGAATGGATTACTTAAATTGTAAGAAGGAAGCAGGTTCTGACCAGCAGCTAGTGAAGTCCTCCTCTAAGTTACCTTAGAAAGCTGTGTCTCTTGGGCTGTTGAATACTTCCTCCTGGCTTAGCTTAACCTTAATTCTCCTAAATGAGAAGGCCTTGGCTGAGGGTGAAAAGTACTAACAGCATGTTATATTCTTTAATGACTTCAAATGTAAATAATTTGGTCCAGGTTTTACACTAAATTTTGCTTATAATAAAAATGGGATTTTTTTTGCATGTGATTCTTGACATATGGGAATGTTCTTCAGAGCAGAATTCATTAGCAGAAGGTTCTTCTGTGGCTTTTTGTGAGATCTGTAATAAGACCCAGGAGGAGCTCAGTAAGTGGATAGTTGTAGGCACTCCTCAGAAGATGATCTTAGATGACTTTTATGGTTTCTTTTGAATTGAGCTAGGAAGAGAGGAAAGAGAAGTCTCCTGAGCACTGAAACCTTGTAAGAGTTTTTCCAAAGCTGGGAAATAATTGTTCGATGATGATATTTAAATCAAAATGAATTATTGCTCCCCCTGCTGCAGCTGTTGGCCTTTATAGAAAATATTACGGATGAGTTATGTTTCCTTAATGTTAGCATCAAAACCTGGTTGAGAAGCAAATGGTAGATGTTGAAATGTAAATTACTTAGAATAATTTTCCATTATAATTAATTGCTTTTTTAGTTTGTATTAAGCATACCAACTCTCCTGAAAACTCGGGAGTCCTCAGACCATGTGATATCTATAAATAATTTTTACTGTGAAATAAGGTATAGTTTTTGTTTGAAAATTGAACATGAAGAAATGGTCAAATAGACTTCCCTTGCCTATTTATTTAGTTACATCTGCCAACATTGGCAGCAAAACTAAGCTTGTGTTTACTCCCACAGAGTAAGTACAGCGATGGGAGGTTGAGTTGGGCTGTATTCCATTCAAGAATTATTAACCAAGTTCCAAACGCAAAATCTTCGTTGTGTCTGATTTCTGAGCCAGCAACGCGTGTTTGTGTTGGAACATGTCACGACGTTCGTCCTGCCGTGGTGGGACACCAGTGCTGTTAGCCGTGCTGGAAGGGCTGTGCTGGTGCAGATACTTCTACTACGGTGTAATCCAAGAGAGAGGGGAGACAGCTTGGGAAGGTTCACGTCTTGCTGTCCTGCTCCCCTAGCGTGCCCATCGAGAGATCCTTTAGTCCTTTAGATCCTTTCAGGCCTAGAGAATCTAATCCTTCAAGGAAGGGAGTGTTGTAGCGTCTTGTTGGGAGGTCCTCCAACAGCTGTTGAGTGCCACTGATTTTCTTCATGCTGTGGTCTATGGTGTCTTGTAGGGCAGTAAATGGTCCTGTTGTTATAAGCTGTAAGAGTTCTGGTAGATTAAATCCTCTTGCTCCTTAGAAGACCGTGGCCGGGAGAGATTGAAATGTTATCAGTGCCTTAGCTCTCAATGGCCAAGAAGAGATTAGTAGTAATGTACCTAGAAGATGGTACCAGGCCAAGGGAGCGCCCCCTCCTCTGATTCAAGCCGAGCGCCCTGCCACACGTGTCTGAGGAGAAGTTGCTGCTTAAGTCTGAAATTCTTGTGAATTAGACTCGCCAGGCAAGCAGTGCTCCCGCTCCTTCTCCAAACCCCAATGGCTTGATAATTTTCTCCAAGGTCTCTTCTGCAGTAGTAGTCAGCCTGAGCGTGCAGTGGAGCTGCCAAGCTCGCACGTCAGACTGCTAAAGGAGGTCTCCAAAAGTGCCGTTTCTTTTCAGAAAATCCAGGGAAAGGTTGTTCCTTCCTGGTTAGTGCACAGGCCTGGCTGAAGCCTGAGATTTGACTTCATTAATAGAAAGACTTCAAAACCATTGCAGATATGTGGAAAGCGAGGGGTTGGCATGAGGAGGGCCGTCGCTCGCGGGTGGCTGCACTGGTGCCAGCGCGTGCCTGCCTGGCAGCGCGGTGCTCCTCGCTGCGCGCTCGGCCCCGCTCTGCTTGCAGGGGAGTTTGGACCTGCATCAGGGCTCCGTCGCGGCAGCCCCTGGATCACTTGCAGTGAGAATCCCTGGAGAACGAGGGAACCTTCTTGAAAACGTGGGGAGGAAATGGGTTAGGTCCTGAGCAAAATTTACAGCAGAGAACTCGTCAGCCATGTAACCTTGGGCTTCCAGCGAGCAACTGTACGCAGCCCGTGTAACTTTAGCTCCTAGATGGATCAGCATGTGGTCAGAACAGCCTGGGCACTGTCCATCCGGAGAAATACTTTGTGTTTTGTGATTAGGGTGGAATTTAATGCATTTGGGGGCATTACTGTGGCAGCTTTAAAGGGATTAACTATGTTGAGGTTCCTATTAAAGTGTAACGCTGCGATTCAAGATCTGTGAAAGAAAATCAAGCATGGGTGTTTGATCTTGGGGTGCAGCCACACACGCTGGGAGGCATAAAATAAGGGGATAGACTCTGTGGGGAAGTGACAGAACAAAGTACCGTCTTGCAGGAGAAATGGGATTTGGGAGCAGCCTCGGATCTTTTGATCCCGGCTCTGATGCGGAGGATGAGTGGTGCCGAGGTGACAGGTCTGCGCCGGGGGAGGCAGGCGGACGGAGGGTAGTGTGTCGTGCTGCCCGTGCGGAGCTGGCCGTCTGATTCCCCAAGGATTCCCTGGTGGTACAGAAGGACTGAGGCGCTTCCTGGTATCCTGTCTTGAAAACCTTTTATTAACCTCAAAGGTTAATTTCAAAAGAGTTAGGTAAAGAGTGTAGCAGCTGTAAAACTAGGTCTTACGCCCCAAATGCCACATAAAGAAGAAATGCCTGTTTGGGGGAGCTGACGTTTTCTCTGAGCACAGAGTGCCCCAGTCCTGAGCTTGCGGAATAACAAGCAGTCTCTGTATTGCATAAGATGCTGTGGTTGAGCCTGTATCAGTATTTCTGTAATAAACCACTCTCTTTTTGAAACAATAAATAATAATTTTGCTTGTGAACTTTCCAAGTCGCTCTCTGCTCACATAGAGTACGTGTGTATAAACTACAGACACTCGTTCCCCTATAAAGAGAACATCACAGGCCAGCAAACAGAATATCTGTCATTCCAGCTGAGCAAGGTCTAAGGCAATAACCCAGAATGTCCTGGAAGAAATTCTAAAAAGCACTGAAGAAATCAATCGTCTGATCCTAGAGGAAGGCCTTTGATGTAATCCTGGTGAGTTTATACTGGGAGCCTGCCTATTTCTTTATGGTCAGCCTTAGACTTTCTATATGAAAAGTGGATCAAATAATTTCATAGGCTTCTGCTTGTTTTTGCCTTTTTTTTTTTTTAAACAAAAAAGATGGTTGATAGTTTTCTAAAGTGTACACACTGTTTGAATGTAGATTGTGGCTTTTAGCCGAAGCCCAGGTGGGGAGGAAGGGCTTTTCAAAACAAGTACTTACAGAAAAATAAATAATGTTTTGATATTTTCCCATGGAAAAAACTGTGCCTCATTTAACCATGCTGAATATTTAATTTTATTTTGAGGGTAAACCTCACAGGTTATCTCAGTCAAAGCATTTGTGTTTAGGTAAAACTAATGTGCAAGGTCTTGTTCCTGGCATGCATGCGTGAAACAAGTTTTTCAGAATAAACTACTACATAAAGTACTTTAAAGAAGCATATTTTTAGCTAGCTCAGTGCAGTTGGGCAAGTAGTTTTGTATCATCTTGAAAACTTTTGCAGTATTTTTCCGGACGACATGTAGGTTATGATTTGAAAGCCCTGCTGCAATAGAGGGGAAACCTCTCATTGCTTTCAGTGGTTTTGTATCAGGTTTTTTGCCACATGAGAGGATGAGGAGGGAAGTCTCAAGTGGTGCAGCTGTCTGGAAGCTCCAGTGGAAGTGTAATGCTGATGTACACTTGCTCTGAAGAGCAAGTCTGGTTCTCTTCTTCTTCTGACAGGTTCATAACAGTTTTCACAACTTTATTGCCACTTAAATAATCATCTGTAATTACCCACGTAATTTTGCAGATAGGTTAAAAAGCTTGTTTTGAGGAAGGCTATTCCTGCAGCATTGCTTAGTAATTATGAAGGTACCACATGATTTTCATCATTTGCAGAGTTTTTTTTTTTTGCATGAAGGAGTAAATGAGATCTGTCACTGTGTAAGCTATTGTGCTGGGCTTTGCACTGAGAAGCAGTCTCTCCTGGGTTAAAACATGGTGGCAGATCACGGGGAAAAAAAAAAGGGCACCAGCTGAGGGGGCAATATTGTATCTACTGATGCTACAAAGGAGATGTCATTGAAATGTAGCCATCAGCCTTAACATCTTGTCCAGATGTGCTGTTTTAGCTGTTAGTTGGATTTGGTATTGCTTAGCTGTAATTTTAGAAGCCTGAGCGAGCTTGATGCTCGCGAGAGCCGTGCGACAGACATCGCAAGTAAAGACGATGTTAAGTTGCCCAGCAGCACTAGCCAGGAGGAGTAGCCAGGCTTCAGTGTGCGCATGGCGCAGCCGTGTGCAGGGATGCTGGTCAAGCGTGTCCCCTAACCTGTGGTTTTCACCGTCCGGGAGCAATGGCGACTGAAAGCCGCGTTGTGACGAGCCCCGGGATTTGCTGATAACCGCAGAGCAGGCGGTGGGCAGCGTCGACGGGAGCCCGCGCGGGCGCTCCTCCGACAGCCGTGGTCGGGGGAAACGAGGCACGTGGTGGGGAGACCTCCACCGTGACGAGGGCGACGCAGCCGTGTCCCCGCGGGGCTGTGCTCGAGCCAGGGCAGGCCCGCGGCCTGCTCGCCGGCGCGGCCCAGGGCTCGCGGGAGCGCGTGGCGTGGAGCGGGTCGCGGCGCCGGCGCCAGCCCACCGGCACGCCGCAGGTGATCCCGCGCCAGTGTTGTTTAAAGCGCCTGTCCCACGGCTTCGCAAATGTGCTCCGACCAGAGGATGTTTTTCTAACTTCAAAGGGCTCCTCATGCTGGCTCGGTGCCTCGCCGACTGAGTCCGCAATTCCTCCCTGCCTGTGATGGGCTCTGCCATGTGTGAGGGTGCTTTTTTTTTTTTTTTTTTTTTTTTTTTTTCTGGAATGTGATGTTTTCTTAAAGCGGCATTGACCTGTGTTCAAATGAAACTTGCTCTTAAGCTTGTAAACACAAACTTGGCATGTGGGCAGTTTTCATCTCAACCTGATGTGTGTATTTTTATTTATTTTTATTTATTTTTTTTAGACAAGAATACACATCAAAAGGAAGAGTAATTTATAGGGAAAGAAAAAGGGGGAGAGGGTGCACAAAGCAAAATGAGCAATAAACTTGCAGCAGCCCCGCAGAGGCCTTTGGTGAAGCCGGGAGTGAAGGAGCGACCCCTGCGCTAGCCTGGGAGCAGAACCTTCCTCCTCGCGCTCCTCGGCAGCGCGGGTGAGCAAAGCCCAGGGGAGCAGGAGCCGAGAGAAGCAAGAACACGTAGTGCTGACCTGATTTTTCTGTTTCTTTTTTTTTTTTTCCTTTTAGCAACACTATATTAAGACAGACTTTTAGGAACCTGTTTGTTTATTTTTAAATATTGAGGATTTTCTTTCTCTGTAGTACTTTGTAGTGTGGCTTCTGAAGGGGACTGCTTTCAAGTTAAAGTGAAAATTCTCTTTTTTTATTGCTGAGGCTTGGGAGTGACTCAGTCTCTATGAACTCGGGGCTGGATCCCTTCCCCGCTGGAGCGGCCTGGGGCTCTGCCGCGGGCCGGGGACGCGGTGCTGCCGGTGCCGGGGGCTCTGCAGCTCTGACACGCCGCTCGCCCCAGGGTTATGCTGCTGGGCACGGGGCTGGGCAGAATTGCTGTGATCACTGAAACCACCATGAGGTGACTCGCACTGCACCCTCTCAGGCTTTGTTCAGGGTCATAACCGCTCCGGGGTGTTGGGCTTTAAAAATACCTTTCACCAAAGAAAGCAAAACCTTTCCAAGGAGGCCACGATCCTTCCCATGTTCCAGGTGAGCGGGAAGGAGGCTCTGCCATCGGCAGCGCGGCCGTGCCGCAAGCCGTGCTCCCAGGCACCGCAGCCTCTCCCAATGCTTAACCCAGCCTCCCCGTGCAGCCTGCTCCCAAAATCCTCGGCCAGCCGAGATCCTGGAGGAGCCGGTGATCTCCAGGCTCCAAAGCTGTAAGAGCCGGTGACCTGGGCTCTCCTGCCACGCCGTGATTATCGGCAGGAGCCCTCCCGCCACGTTTATTTTGGCTAGTTTTAAAGCAGGTGGCCAGGATGAGTTCCTGGTTTCAAAGTCACAGCTGCTGCTTTGAAACTGTGTAAGAAGGGCTTTGGTTTCTTAACACAAAATAACTGAGCTGCTGTTTGGTATTAGAGCATCATTATTCTGGGAAATGTACTCTTCATTTTAAAAATATCTTCTGTATGGAAGCTGAAAGTTTATACTTCATGGTTCTAAGGGCAGAGAGCTGAAACGGCTCCTTGTTTGACTGATGATTGCAAATACTTAAGAATTCCTCAGTGATTTGAGTCAATGGAATCTGATGATAGTATTAAAAATTAATAGCAATATCAAAAACACAGAGTTACTGCAGGAGTCTCTTGTTAGGTGTCATTAAATCATTTCTGTGTGATTTTTTTTTCCTTTTTTACTGACTACCATTTTAATATTCTTACCTTATAACTGGGTGCTTTTGTGGAAGTCAGTCCCCAAATGTTATGTCTTTATTGCTAAATCGGTTAAAAAGACCAAGTGGATTCTATATGGTCATGGTAAGGATGTTTCAATTAAGTAGAAGGAAATATCCCAATTTCCTCTCTTTATAAAATTTTATTCTAAAGTCAGCCTCCTTGGATGACTTTTTCAATAGCATCAGCAATTGTGTCAGCAGAATGGTGCACATTTGTCATTGAAAGTATAAAGAGAATTCATGAAGGAGTTGGTTACGCATTTTTCTTTAGTATGCGATTCACTGATTTTTTTTTTCCTTTGTATTCCTTGCCGCCTTATGATATTATAATGTTTTTTTCTACTTTCAAAATTTCATAGATATATATTTATAAAAAAAAATGTCTTGTAAGCCTTTTTCTAGCGTAAGAGAAAATACACTTAATGCAAGGCACACAGCATGGGGTTTTCTGGGCCTTCAGTCTCAGCTGATCCTGTCTCACAATGAAAATACCAAAGGTGAACACGCAGGGAGGCTGGAAAGAGGCTGTGGAGGGAGGGCTGGGGGTGCAGAGCCCGGGGCCCTGTCTGCGGGCAGGGAGGCAGCTCTTGGCTCGCGTTGTGGCTCGGGCACAGGCTCCTCCTTGCAGAAGGAGAAGGGCAGGGCTAGGGCCCTTCTGGTAGGGGCAACCAGTGAATCCAGGATTCACAGACACAGGATGCACCAACTCCTTTGACCCATGGCTGTGGGAAGGGATGAGGATCAGGGCAGGTCAGAAGCAGAGGCAGTGCAGGGGGATGTCTGGGCATATTCTTAATCAAGAGTATCCTTAGTCCTTTTTGCTTTAATCATAAAATCTCTATTTATTTGTATTTTTTTTCTTCCCGTGGTGACAGTTTATGATGTGTTGTCTGTAGGAAGCTGTGTGTTTTAGTGGTGTATTTTTTTACATTTATACCTTAACAAGTGCTGAACCATATTGTGTGTGAGGCAAGGCAAGTAAATTCAGTGCAAGAGTAGTAGAAATGTAGGCATGGAGTGCATGGCTAGTGTGTGTATAAATTGTAACAGATAGTTCCAGGCAAGGGAAAAGCCACCCTTCCACTGTAACTGGTTGAGATGGACGGCACAGACACAACTGAAGGGGGAAGAAGAACCTTTGTCAAAAATTGATCCTTGGCTGAAGACGGTCACTGCAGATGCAGCTGCCAGACCTGAGGCTTTGCAGGGAGATGAGCTCCTCTCTTGTGTTCGCTTGAGTAGTGACATTAGCCTCCTCTCAAAGGTTATTCTTTGGAGCAGCAGAGTTTGCACGAGTGAGATGTGTGTCAAAATGTTTACAAGGGGCTGGAGTGGTGAGCTGAAGCAGTAGCCTTGGGTTTGCACCGGCTCCGTTAACAAGGCTTCTACAACGGGGGTGAACTGTGCCTCCTTGCAGCACAGAGTGGGGCAGGTTAATTAGTCTGTGTTAATTAACTGTCCTCCCTCCTCTCTGCCATGCTTGGCAGTGATGTTTCACCCACCTTGGGTTCAGAAGTGGTGGGTGATGGTCAGGGCAGGAGGGATGCTCCAAGCTTCCAGCTGTCACCACACGACTGTTCTTGGAACAATGGCGAGCACAGGTCGTGGGATTGTGCCAGAGACAATGGACTGTCCCATTTTGCCTTTGCAGCGCAGTGGCAGCGAGCACACCTGCACAGGGAGCACAGGGATCCAGGCACATCCTGGCCGCTCTCTCCCGCCTCCCCTCCTATAGATTAAGGGATAACAGACAAATTCTGCCTGGCTAAGGAGGAGTTAATGGCCCCTATAAACCCCTTGTTGTGTATTTAAAGATGAGTGCTCTGAATATTGAATTAAAATAATGGGTTTAATCTAATAGACCTGTGGTTTTGGAGAGTTTCATCAGTCTGACTGGGATCACTGCGTGTTGGTTTGGGTGTTAGGAGTGGGTGAGTTGGGCATTTGTTGTTCAGAGAGTTTGTGTCCACCTAATGCCAATGCTCTGCACTTTCGCAGCACTTGTCCCATGCTGCTCCCTCCCAGCTCCAGCTATTTCAGCTCTCTAATGCTTCATCTAGTTGTATTTTAAGGGCCATTCCCTTTGCCGTAATGTGCCTTACAGGGCACATTGTTCAGAAACTCACCTTGGTGGAGAGACAGAGCTGGGTGGGGGTGTGAGCAGTGGGTGTGCGGGGCCCCCACGAGCAGAGGGAGCCTCTCCTCAGACCTGCCACTTCCCCCTGTTTGTCACTGGGAAGCTGTGGAGCGGCTCCTCATGCAGGAGCGTAACTATTTACAGGAGAGGACATGCAGAGGCCCTGCATGCACTGGTGAAACGGGAAAGGAAGAGGAATGTGGTGCTTTGGTCTGCTTGCAGGCTGCTTCAGGGCCCGGGCAACTCTCAGTTGCTTGGAGCGGAGTTCAAGGTTGTAATACCCAATGTGCCTAAGCAGAAAAGCAGTACATTAATTCTCAGGAGCTGCTTTATACTGTTCTTGAATGAGGAACTGCTCTGTAAAATGTAATGGGCTTTATGCAGCTCGCCATAAGTGCACTGCATGGGCAGTGTGCTTCACCGTTCCGATGCCGTGAGGAGGAGGAGGACGTGTACGAA
This sequence comes from Tinamus guttatus, assembly GCF_059628265.1. Lineage (NCBI taxonomy): Eukaryota > Metazoa > Chordata > Aves > Tinamiformes > Tinamidae > Tinamus > Tinamus guttatus. The sequence goes on from NW_028288923.1 coordinate 5,398,324, forward strand.
GGCCCTCTGCAATCAATGGCCTGTGCAGTACAGTGACCTGTACAGTTAGAAAGGATTGAGGTGAACGACCATCAGAGTGAGGGAGGCATCTCAGCAGAAAACGTGTCTGTTTCTTTGTAGCAACTAAAATGCTATCTGCAGACCTCGAATCAAAGGTTTGAACATCTAAACAATCCCCAAAGCTGCATTAAACTCATTTCCTGTGCATGGAGCAAACATTGGAGGAGTTTTTGAAAAGCCTTTGTTAAGAGCAGAGCAAGGGTGCGAGCTCCAGTTCTGATCTGAATTCAGACTTTCTTCATATTTGTGGTTTTGGTTTGAGCCTGTCTCTAGTTAGCAGGGATATAAATTTTAAAATTTACCCATGTGGCCCTAGGATTCATGATTGTGCTGTGTTAGTAGTGTAAGTCTTGCTTTTTCAGAAAGTATTTCAGAAAACATTTCTTCCTGCTGGGATCAGATCATTTCTTTTGCTGGGGAAACTCTGGTGACTCTGGCAAGGAAGAACAGTTTGACTGGGCCTAGCACTGAGGCAAATGTAAAGTGTAAATTATTTATGTAAAATAATGCATTTTTTTTCTGTATTAACTTCTCTGAAAGTGAAACCTCAAGTTTGTGTGCCCTCTGTGGAGAAGAAAGTAAATGTCCTACCATTAAGTGTTACTGTAATTTCAGACTAGCTTCATGCTAAGCAGAGGCTGATAATGTGTGAACATGTGCTATGGTCTGGAGGTGATGGCAAGCCCATCAGAGGCTGGATGGTGTCTGTTTTCAAAAGGGATTTTAGTGCTGGCTTCTCTAGAGTTAGGTTCTGACAATCATAATTGTGTTAAAGAGAATGTTATAGAAACTGGTATACAGACATTCTCAAATGCTTGGCACTTAGTCATAAATTTAATCTATTTACATATTTCCTGTACTACTGTACAAACAAACCAGTGGCAGAGTGCTGAAGCCATTTTCTCAGGCAAAGTTCCAGTTGATACCAAAGAGGTCAGCACCAAAAATAATCATTTGTTTAGAATCATTTGAATGTGACCTTTAGAGAATTTTTCTTTCCTTTTGCTGACTTTCTGAACCCTCCATTGGGGTCTTACTGAAAATGAGCAGGAAATTTCACTGAATTTAGGGAATTTAGGTGACAATACCAGCTCTCACTTGTTCCTCTGGAGGCATTTGAGGCCCAGTCCAGACTGGCTGAGTGCCTGTAGAAATCTTCTCACAAAAGCAACATGCAGTTATGGTTCTCTGTAACTCTTACAGTGGAATATTCTGTAATTCCCAAGGAAGCCTAACAAAGATACTGGGCAAACCATAAGAAATTCATAGAAGAGCTAAAGGTTGTTGAACTAAGACTGAAAGAGCAATTTATTTGTTTTGTGTATACATAGGGGAACTGATAAGAAAGGCTGTTCCTAAATAGTTGTTCTTATACACATAAATAAAATGTCCTTTCATTTCTAAATAATTTATGTGCTTACTTATACAAACTCATATTCTGATATGGTGGTCCCACAGCAGCTATGCTGGGAAACCTGTAGTAGTCGTTTGCCATAGGTGAACATGCCAGTAAACACTGCTGAAGCAACAACCGAGTGAGGATGGAGTCTGTCTGGGTGAAGGTTTGACAGAGGTGATTTAAAACTGCAAGAGAGTATGACTGGGAATGGTAATGGGAGAAAATAAAGGAGGATTTGATATTAAAATGTACTGATGAATATCTTTTTGATTGTGGAATACTATTGGAAAATGGTACATGCTCTTTCTCTGGAATTGTTAAGACTACATACTTTGCCTTTTCAGTAGAAAAATGTCAGTTAAGTGGACCCAACTTTGAAGACTTCTTTCCATTACATATTTGAGCAAGTTAGAGATATAATTGTGTGCATCCACGTTAGTGAAATGAGGTTTATAAAATTCTTTTCTCTCTGAGTGATCTTTTGTGCTTGGTACCATTCAGTGCAGAAGTTCTGTTACTTTAGGAGTAGCTTCATCAGATTGTGCTGCGAACAGGTTACTGTAACTTGGAGATCTCTGCTTTATAAAGATCAATTATCCTTGAAATAATTAAATTAAATAGGAAAAGCCAATCCTAGAACTAATTTTCAGTTTGCAAATAGAATTGCTTGTGCTACAGTGGACATCTTCCCCTGCTATTTCCTACGGCAGAATAGAAGTAAAATACTAGAGCAATAAGGTTTCAGTATCTCAAAGGTTCTATTGGAGAGAAAAGATCCCTTCAAGAGGGATATACATGTTGGGAAGGGCAGGGAGAGGGTGATGACAAGGTGTTTTGCAATATCATATTTGCTTATGGCTTATGGGGAGTGTTGCAAAGAGCTTGAAGCTGTTAACACATCTGAGCCCTGACTTTCTGGTTAGCATCACTGGGCCGGCAGAGCACGGTCCGGCAGGGGCTGTGGCCTGGGGCTGGCCTCCGGCGGGTGGCATTGTTTTATTGGGAGAACCAAAAACTTATTTTTGTTACAGGATAGACGTTGCCGTAAATTAATCATGATATTAAGAGGGAATGTATACATAGACATTACTTCACAGAGTTGTTTTTAAGTTCTACCCCTGCCATATTTTAACTTCCAAGGCTTTTGAACCTCAGACAAGGTGCTATAGATGTAGTTATTAAATTCTGCAGGAATATTTATATTGGGTAGAATATTGCTTGGTGATGTAGCTGTGAAAGCCAAATTCAGAGACTAGCAAAAGTTTCTTTATGCAAGCATTTAGGAGGAAAAATATTGTTTTGTAGCACTCACTTATTATTGAAATACTTGTTTTAAATTTACTTTCTCTTTCCTGAATATATATATATGTATATATATACACACACATACACACATATAGAAGATACATAGGCTTAACAGTTTACTAAATTATCTGACAACTTGCTTTTACTGCAGTGCTCAGTTCTCTGGACTGCCACGGGCCTGGTTTGGAAGGGCAAGATGAACTGCAGCATCTCTCAAACAAGAGAGGTGTCGAAAGCCAGCTCTGGAAATGGTACAGATTCTCACTTCTGTGGCTCAGCCAATACTTGTTTTTTACAGAGTGACCTGGGGATGTGTTGCCCTTTCTTTTTTTTTTTTTTCCTTCTTCTCCCCAGCTTTTTTGAATACCTGAAAAAAAAAAGATGCTGGGTAGATGATAAGCAAAAAAAATTTTTAAAAACCCCTTTATATTAGTTATTTCTTTCTGTGCAAAACTTAACTTACATGGGAGCTGAATTAGATTAAATACTATTTTAAAAGCAGTGTCTGGATTTCAACTTTGCTACGACGTTTCCTTTTTGTGCCCTGGAAGGGGAAGCAGTGTTTTCTCCATCTCTCTGTACCAAAACATGTGTTCCTAATTACTGGCTTTCTCCTGGGGGCTTTCCTTTGGGTGGCTGGTTGCCTTTCTCCTTAAGGCAGAGTCCAAAGGAAGCTGTAAATAGGCTGTGTGTGCTGAGGCCGTGTTGGCAAGCGGGGAAAGGCTGGGATGGCAAAGCAAAGGGTTAAAGCCCACCTGGTCCCACCTGCCCTGGGCAGCAAATCTGGGCCTGCCATCTGTGCAGATCCCATAGGATTTCAAGTATCTGCACGACTGGTGCGAGTGTGGCTGCAGTTTTGGACAAGCAGCTTCTGGGGGAGCGAGGCAGGGAGGACCCTGAGGAGCCGGCTCGGTGCCTCTTTCCTTGGGGCAGTTCCCGGCTCTCGGCCAGCCGCTCCGCGAGCGCCTGCGCCTCTCCCCAGAGCCTCCTCCAGGGCACGTGCGGAGAGGGGCTGTGTATCCAGCTCAGGTGTGTGGTGCTTTGCAGGGTGTAAACACACCGGACAGATACTGGGTTGCTGGAATAAAGCAGGAGCGTTCAGGCATGGAGAATTGCTGCCTCTGTGGTTAAGTGCGTGCTCTTGCGTCTGCACTGGCGCCGCTGGACGTGAGCGCCTCGGCCCCGAGGCGGGTGCTGCGGGCTGCCGGAGCGGGCAAGGGAATGGCGCTCGCGCGGCCCTTCAGGCGTGCCGCTCTGTGCCTTGGCTGCGCACGCTGTGTGAGCCAAAAGCCCTCAGTCTTTGCCCCTTAGATGCCATTTGGCTTCAATTTCCGTGAGAAAACCCTTGGCAATCATGAAAGCCTTTGTTCTGGGAGGTGGCGGGCGTGAAAGAGCGGCCTCCTCGTGGCGCGGCCTCCCTGCGAGGCCTGCGCCCGTCCCTCACCCGCCACCGGAGGCTCCTCTGCCAGGAGGTTTCCTTGAGCTTCTGCCGCCAGAAACGCCCCTGGTAAGAGTCAGTCCTCATCGTAGTCTGGTGGCTGTGGCCCCAGAGGTTTTTAAGATTTATTTTTTTGCATGAGGACTGTTGGTCAGTTGGTATTTGTTGTTTTGTTGCATAAAAGTTCAGGCGAGGGTTTATCTGTTCTCTTGGAGCCGTATGGCACCAGCCCTCGGTGGCTCCCAGGCTTACAGAGCAGAACTGTGGTTTAGACTTCACTGATAAACGTTTTTTGTTGTTGTTGTTGCTGCCGTTGCAAAGTTGGATCCCATTCCTGTTGTCATAATGGCTGGCGCACTTGGCAGCTTGCTTTTTAAATAATTAGGAGATAAAATTGGACCGTGTTTGAAATTCAGTATGTCTGGTATTTTCTTGTTTTACTTGGTGGTGTTTTTAATCCCCCTTTTAACTTTGAAGGCAAATGCAAGACAGCTAACAACGAAGGCCTGGTCTTTTCTTCTGGTCCTTTTTGAAATCCAGATCCAAGGCAGTTTCGCTTACAGTATTTCAGCCTCACCCTCCCAGGACACTTTGAGACAATCAGTGTCTTTATCAAAAGGAATAGGCCTTTTGTGGCGCTAAGGCTGTAACATTAAATATTCATTCCGATTTGCAGAGTTAAGACAATGTTCATGGTAAACTTTGCTTTGGATTTTGAAGCTTTAAAAGTATGCCACTTTCTTTAAAGAATCACCTCTCTTGATTTCATGCTATAGTAACCAATAAGGTACTTTGCAATTTAGATGCATCAAAGCTAAGACCATTTTGGAAGGTGCAAGGAAAATCTTCAACATCCTTCACCTTGCATGAAGCAATGTGACAAACTGAAAGGCAGACTTCTTTCTTTATCTTTTTTTTTTTCCCTTCCTTTTTTCTTTCCTTTTTTCCCTTTTCATGGGACACAGCACCCTGGGAGTGATGAGGGAGGAAATGCAACCAAACAGGCCAACTCAGGAAACTTCTTCCCATTTTAAAGGATATGCACAACTTTGTTGCATGAAGCAAATGCATTAGAAATATTCATTAAATTATTTTGAATTATTTTGAATGGGGAAGAGGATCCTCATTTGCAGTGTTGTCCTGCATCTCTCAGCACTATCACTGCCGCTTCTGCTCTAGAAATGCATTAATTTTAACATCTAAGAACTGATATCATTACAGCAAATTTTGAGAAGTTACCAATTTGGCCTAATTACCTGTAAACTGGTAATATACTCTGAATTTGTGGAGAAATAACAAGGCAAAATGTATGGCAGTGTGACTCCGGTTGTATCTTCCCAAGGCTGGGCAAACAGAACCACGTTGGAAATAGGCCTGGCCTGCAAGTGTGGAGGTTTAGCTCTCACTCAGGTTGTCTTCCTTTGCTCTCATCCTAGCAGAGCCTGTCCTGAGTATGAATAGTCCTTCTTCCCCAAGGTCTCAAATGAAATCCCTTTATTCTCCTTACATTTGATATTTCTGTAGAGGTTGGGCCTCCCATTTTTTTTTTTCCTCTGGGCAGCATGTGGGAGGAGATGCAAGTACATAGGCAGTTTGTTTCTGCTGGTGGCCTTAATTAATCATGACTAGATTAATTAGCTGATGCGTTTGTGGACACAATGTTTGGGGACGAAAAAACAGTGCTGTGGGACAAACAGTTAGGGCAGTTGCCCAAACGTGAATAAGAAAACGCACACTAGCACATACTGTCTTTGGAGAACTAGAGACTTTTGCATTTGTTAAGCACTGTGTGTTTGCTTGCTCCACATTACGTGTGTGTGTGTGTGTGTATATATATATTAAGCTTAAGAAAAAGTGAAAAAGCTTGAAGAGTAAAAGAATATATGTAAAATGAAATTGTTTCCTTGTGGAATGTGACTTAAGAAATGGAACACCCAAGTTTTAAACTTCCTCCTTTCAGAATTTATGGAAGCCTCAGAAATGCTTTCCTTTTTCTTTATATGTCAGGATCTGTTTCAGGATTTAACTTTTTTTTACATGTATAACCCCAGTACTTTTCACAACTTGATTTAATGCCGCTTCCATGTGTCTTGAATACAATAGTAACTTCTGAAACCAATATTTCTTTAGAGAGCAGTAAAGTTGTTTCTTCATGACACCAGTAAGTAGTTTTCTTGCCAAGAAGTATATTGTAAGATTTATTAGACTCTCCATTGCAGTCCCCTACGTAACCCAGATTTTAGCTTCAAGTAAAGCAAACATGTTCAAAAAGTACTCTCTAACTTCAGGCTAGGCGGATACAAAATAAAATCCTCTAGGGGTACATTACAACTAAAAGATTCACAAGTCCTCCAGGGGATTTAACTTTTTAAGTAGGCATTTCACGAGTATTTGTTGCATAAACCATTCTATGCTGCAGGCTGGGGTTTGTGGAGATTTTTTTATATATAAGACATGCAGCAGTAAATGTATTTTTGTGGAAAATAATATCTCATTCTTGCTCAGACGCGGTGTTTTCTTTGCTTTATACTGTGTGTGTGTGTGTTTTTAAGTTTGATATTTAATATCGAATTTCTTGGACTGTCATTTTGGCACATTCGATACTTTGAGGTGCTGCTGTACGCAAAAAGGAAACCTTACATTCCATTTAACTCCATTTACTGCTTTTTGTATCCTTGCTGCTTTTGGCCTGCTGCAATGCCATCTTCAACATTTGGAAAAACAGGTTCTGGGGGCATCAAAGGCAAATGACACCCCTCTGTATGTTGTCCCAGCATAATTGTGTCCTTCAGGTAGGTACAAATGCCCTAGAGGAAAACACATCAGGAAGAGGACAAAGGCTTAGGAGATCTGGCTTCATTTTTCCAGATCTTCCAAAGGTTTCCTTGTAAGGCTTCCCTCTGTTATCGGACCCTCTGTTCCTCCTTCCCAGCAGGATAATCACTCTTTGTTTGCTTTAATTTTAAACTCCTGAGGCAGAACCTCTTGTCCGGGGGCTGTAATGTGCAAACCATCGCCTGCAGTTTCACTGAGACCTCCAAGTGCTGCTGAAATACAAACAGTAAATACAACTACGAAGAATGAAAAATAAATGTCACAAAAAAGTCCCTTTAAAATCCTAACAGGAAGTCACATAAGGAGCTTAATCCAACTCAGAGTACTGTAGGAATAAATGAGGAGCTGTAACTCAGAGATTTTGAGAGAGAAACCCATGAGTATAACAGGCTACTGAATGACAAGAAAATAGGAAAAAAGCTTGGTTGTCTTTTTAGACAAGGTGCTAGTTGAAATCTTGCATTTAAATAAGAAAGATGATTAGTTCTAAGCAGAAGGAGTCATAGAAGCCCTCATACAGAATGGAATGATGCATCTCAGAGCAATGATATTCAAATGATCGGACATGAAAGATAACGATAATATACTGAAGACTTCAGAAAAACCGTGAATACAAATCCCAGCAAATGGCTTTCTTTTCAGATCTGAGTCTTTTCCACAAGAAAGAGGAGAGCCCTGGTACCGCTAAGATTGGCAGAGGGCTTGAAGCCACGCAGTTACGTGCGTCAGAGCCAAGTGGCATTTAATAGAAAGTCTTGGATGTTTGACAGACTCAGAGCTCTTGGTGGACAAATGCAGTCATCCTATACCCAAAGATATTTTGAGATCTGAAGGAAGAAGGGCACCTACTAGACACTGCTTAAGTAAAATAGAATTTATCTTGAGCTTTAAGATTTGGAAAGGCGCTTGGTAACATGAGCTCTAGAAGCAGTCACTCGCTGTGCTGCCATTTCCCAGAAGAGATCCAATAACGGCACTAGTTCTGCCTGTTTTTTGCATCCTTATCTGCAACAGAACTCGTCAAATAGTGCCAGCAAGACAGCTATAAGTTTTCACAAGTGTAATGCAAGAGCAAGCCTTGCTTTAAAGGCTTGAGTTGAAGGAGGAAGATGAAGCTCAGCGTTATGGTGTGATTACTCTGGTTACATCAAGTTCAGTAGTGTATTTTTCTACCTGCCAAAACACTCTGCTTATGCTTTACCTCATGCATAAATTTAAAGACTATTCATGGGAGAGCAGATTTGCTCAATTATTGATTCATTTCACACACTTTATGCTTTGTAGATCTTATTTTGCATAAAAGCATGTGGCATTAGGCTGGTACCATCAAGGTGACATCGCTAGCTAATCTAGCTGACAAGATAACCATTCGTGCATAGTAGAAACGCGCTCAGCGCTGTGCCTGGAGAAGGAGGAAATCTGGCCCTGCAGTGGGGCTGTCCTCACAGGGGAGGAAGCGGGTAGCAGAAGGAAATTGCCATTAATTAGACTATGGTTTGATTCTGTAAGCAGAAACATTATACGTGTAATAAATCTTTTTTTTCATATATAGGCTTTTGTCCTGTGTTTTAGCTTTCCTGTGCTGGAAGAGTTAGTCGTATTAACAGACTTATGCTTGGTTATTCAAGGTTGTTTTTCTATAATTTCTGTAAGTGTTTTGATGTCTGTCGCAGATCCTCTTTGAGGTTGGAGAGTTCTTTCTGTCATTTCCATTCACTCTCTTGCCCTGGGTCTTAACAAATTGTATCCATTTGTCTTGCGGTTATAACTGATGCTGGTTTTCCATTTTCTGGACCAAATACAGTCCATGGATGCATGTGTGCTGTTCCTAGTGACCTCAGTCTTCTATATATTTTATTTGTAGTTTATTATTGTTCTGCGGTGCTCGTCATTTCAGTATCTGAGAGTGGGAGGATAGCATCTAAACGCTCCTACCTCCTAATTTCCTATGTCCTAATGAAGTGGAAATGAGCTAAGTTCTGTTCTCATTTATGTCAGCATAGCCTCTTCCTTGGGAGCTGAACATGCAAACGAGAGATTTATTTCAGCATGCCTGCACCTTTTACTCTCTCTGTTCTCTCTGTTTTTACTCACTCTGTTCATACAACGTACTCAATTTTGCAAAGTCTTAGATCCATTAATGGACAAAACTTATTTGAACATTAGGAGGCCGAGCTCCTGGTTGCATAATCCACAGGAATGACAGGACTCATACTGACACCTGATAGTGATTCCGCTCTTACTGAAAATTAGTAACATGAACTGTAAGTTACCTTAATAAAATTGCTAGAGGGACTGCGAGGGCATCGTTGTTATAGGCCAGTTTGTTAATGGTTCATCTGGGATAAAAAGACCTCGGTTTTGAGGGATGTGTACTTTATAATTTAGGCTCTCCTGCTTCATGGGTGGATGGGTATATAACACAGCCAACTGCCACCAAAGTAGCGCAAATACAGGATTTGGGCTGATCTTGCAAGCAGTGCAGATCAGGAAGGAGAAAGGAATAATGTAGTCCTGGGAGGGGATGAGAGGCTGGTCCTCCAGAGAGCTGCAACCTGCTGCCTGCAGAGCTGGAGGTCCACGGAGCAGAGCACTCTGCCCGCTGAGGCCCTCTTTTCACCGACCCTCCAAATATGCTATTTGCCATCCTGATTTATTACTGTAGTTTTATAATTTGTATGTCATTTATGGAGGCTTGACAGATTTAGAGTGATTAAGTGGGAATGGCATTAGGAAGGAGAGGGAAGCAAACTGTCCGTCTAGTTTTTCAGTGCAATTGGGAAGTGGTTGCAGTGAACCTCCCGTGGGGAGCAAGATCATCCTCGAGGGTTTGATGCTAATATTCACTATGTCTCAGGACGTTGCTAAAGGAGCCTTTTACCTGAAGATCATCACTCCAGCAGGGGTTCACAGGCCTTCCACGTGTACTGTTTTGTTTTTGGAGAGCAGCATTCCAATCAATTTTCCAGATTTCACAGAATTTAAATTTTTAAAGCATTTTTGACTAAGATCTTACTTGTATGATGTAACTGCCATTGCCCCTACAATTGCTGTGCTTGCTCTGGACTGACGCAGTAGTGCAAGTGCATGGAAGAGGTCCTTGTGGGTTTCTGTGTGGCTTTCTTGTTGAGGGCTCTTTTACTTGATCAGAGAAGCATTCCTGCTTTCTTACTGATGCTCTATTGATACCTTAATCTTTTTCTTTTCTTTTTTTAACCAGGCTTTTATGAGAAATAAAAACCACTAATAGATGACTCTGTATTTACTTTGGAGAGACTGTTGTTCATGAGACAGTCTGCAATACAAACAGTTCTCCTGCAAGCCATCTGGAGACTCACAACAGAGGGTTGGATCATCTCTGTCTGTAGGGAATCCATTGAGCATGGACATGAGAAAAAATCCGAGATGCTTTTCTGGTCAAATCCATGGTCCATGGGAGTTAATTTCTGAAACAAAGTGAAGGTCTTGCCTCTGGCCCTACTGGGAGCCTTGGAGGTGGCAGGAGAACTTCCCAGCTGCTCTGTAGTGGTGTCCTTTTGCTTGTGACAGGCCTCTTGGAAACTTGATGGAGAACCTAAACCAACATTGGGTTGAGTTACCTCTTGTTTTGGGCAGAATGAGATTTGGATGGATGTCGTGGTGATCCTCACGAGTTTGCTTGGTCTCTTCCTGCTTGTGTGGTCTGAGGCGTTTCCTTAGGACTGCAGAGCCGCATTCAGGACTGCAGAGGCAACTAAAACTCAGTTTTGTGTTGCAGGTTCTGCTGGACTCTTTTCTTCATGTGCTTAGACAGGAAGGCAGCGGGGAAGATTAACCTCATTTTGCTGCCCATACACTACCTTGAACAGGATGGAGTCTGTGTGGTGTGCCTGGTTGTGTTCTTGCTAGTTGATTTCTGTGTACAGATTGTATGCTTCATATTAATTTTTCTTCATTTTTGATTTTTCTTTTCCCTTAATTCTTCCTATTTTCAGTTATTTGAAATAGGGAATGTAGCTCAAAACTGGAAGCAAAAAATTTGCTTTGAGAGATCAAGAGTCTCTTAAGCGGCTTACTGGATCAGCAGTCGGAAAGTTATCATGAGGCCTGAACTCTTTCTATGGGTTTAGTGGGAGCAGCACAGTGCTGGAGCAAACATCACAACTCTGTATCCTCAAGGGAAAACTTAGTGCTTTTCACATACAGGCAGAACTAAATACTGTACTTTGATGTACTCCAATTATTATTTTTTTTATTACTTTCAACCTTTTCGGGACTAAGTTTCTGGTTACAATTTCCCTTGATGTTGTGTGAATCTCATGGACGTTATAAAACTGGAATGAAGGACTTTGCTCGTAGATAGGAACCATCCTAATAGCTGTAAGCTACGCAGCTGTGTCAGTGTGAGGTTTATGCAGCTCCATGTGTAAAGCAGCTGCCTTGGTGTGGCCAGGCTATTGCAGTGTGTAATATTTAGCGTTTGCAGGGCGCTCCTTGGGCTGCCCAGCAGCCTTTCAGCGCACGTGCGCCGAGCTGGTGCCTCGCATCGAATGAGACACAGTGGGTCTCACAGATACAGCATCAGGACTCCAGTTTTCGGACTCTGTGGTTTGTAGTTACTGCATAATCTGCTGCTGTTCTTTGTATTATCTGTGTGTAAATCTGTGTGTTGACAGGTGGGATACAGTGGACTTCACTCCTGTGAAAGCTTATTTTTGAAGTTCGAGGCACTTGCACGAGCTATCTTGAGTTAAGAGCACAGTGAAGACAAGACGCTTAAGCCTCACTAGAGGGTTGCCTGTGCATGGCCAGCAGCGGCCAGGGCTGACCGTCTAATTACATGTGTTTAAACATAAAAACTCTGTATTTTAATCTAGGGTATTTCATGTGCATTAGAAAAATAGAGTCAGAAGACTGGAAAGATACTGTGTGCCATTCCCGATGCCATGTTAAGTGCATATTTCAAATGACAAAGGTCCATTAATACAAATAAATATGAGCAAACGTCCAAGATTTGTTTGCTTGTCAGAGTTCCTGATGAAAGGGTGTTGCATAGCCCAGTTTTGATGGGTAGGAATCTACTTCTAATTTCAGCCTAAATTACTTATTCTGAGATACAGAAATACACCTTTTTGGCAGCAAAAAACAAGGCATCAGAATAGAAAAAATATGGCTGGTGCATGGAAGCATCAGGTTTCAATCACTGAAATGCCTTGGCACAACAGATCGAAATCCTGGCAGGGCCTGTGTTTGTCCTTCAAAGGTAGATAAATTAAGTACCATGGATGTCACCGTCTGGAGATTTGTCATGTGAGGGAGGGTAACATTTCTTTTTGTGCTTCTTTAAGACCTCAGGATGTTCTCCTTATTAAATATGGCTTGTCCTGGTGTCCTCGATTTAAACTTTAAATTCTTTCTTGTTCTCTACTATACAGCTATACAGTGCACTAAGGTGTTTTCAAAACAGTTAAATGCTGTCTGTCAGGGACACACGTATCAGGACATCTCTGATACGATGCTGGCATGCTGTAAGCTAAAGTGCATGTATGTTCACAAAATAAAAAGGTGTCTTGAACTTTTCCCAGGATTTGTGTGGAAAGATGTACAGTAAACATCAGTGTGTACCGCTTGTAAGATGACTGCAGTAGTGGTTCATATCCTGGAATAGATTTAAGTAAAATTTCTACTGAAGTCACTAACTTGGCTTAAATAATGGCAGTAAAGTTAGTGTGACAACACAGAGCAGTTTGGGATCCTCTGAGAATTGTATTTCCTAGGCAAAGGATTTTTCAATATAGAAACACTGTGTGATCAAGCTTGTTTTCAAAAGATGTCTTATTATTATTTTTTCTTAATGCATGAAGATTTCCAAAACATATGTGTGTGCAGGGGGCTCTGTGTTTGTTTTATGTTTTTGAAATGAATCTCTGTTTCTCAGGCTTAAACAACTTGTTCAGGAATTTCATTTATAGCAAATAAGCAAGCAGGAGAAGTTGAAATTAAAACAAAAAAAGATCTGAAATAATTTGTGGGTGTTTCAATTGATCTATTTTTTAAAATGAGTATTTATTTTTTAACTGTGCTTAAGGCATGTGAAATTTCTGAAGTTTTAAAAATTTTAAAGTCACTTTGACCTTCCCTTTTATATAGAATTGCTAACACTTTATAGTGAGGGTTTTTTGGTGTGTGTGTGTGTGTTTTTTTTTTTTTTCCCTCCAAAGTAATTGGGACCAGCAATAATAGTACATCCAAGTGCTTTGTAGGGAAATAATGCTCAACTTCCACATGCAACACAAATGTTGCCTCAGATCTGAAGGTTCACGTGACATCTCTTCAAGAAGGTTTCAGCTACACTTGGCTTTAATGGGTGTCTTAGCTAATTAGAGTATTAGAGCTCGTGGGCCACGGCTTGTGAGTTCAGAGCTTCTGCTAATTAAGTTTTGAATGTAATTTTAGTTAAACTATTAAAGCTTTGTCCCAGGGCTGTTCTCATTAAACAGCACTCCTTTTCTTTGTTCAGAGCTCCCTTGCAAGTGCACGGCGGCACATCTGGCATTGGCTGCAGCATTCACATGGGTCTGAAACTGCTGCAAAAGAAACAATGCAATGAAATTTATCTGGGAAAATAGTGAGCTCACACCATAACGTTTCCCTTGAGAAAAGTGTGAACCTTTTTTACGAGCTGGCTTAGTACTTAATGTGATACTTTCAACCATCAAACTTCAGGGCATATGAAATCCCCAAGGATGGAAATGGGAAAGGCCAGAGTACATCAAGAGAACAGTTTCATTTCCCGCTCCAGGTTTGGTTTAGGGGGCTGAGCCCCCGCAGCGTAGCCCATGCGAGGAGGATGCAGCAGGTGGTCGCTGCGCACAGCTAACGGGTCACACCTTGCGAGCAGCCCGAGACTCAGGTCGCCTCGCTGGCTAACTAATGTTCTGGTGTCACTTTGTGTACCAGCTTTGGGGCTTTAATTAAATTTTACGGAATAGTTGCCTGCAATATGGATTAGGCCCTTTATGTTATTTGAGGAAAAAAATAATCATTATCAAACATGAGGCTTTAAAATTGGCAGTTGCTCAAATTTATTTTTTCTTCAGACTTAATAGGCATGTCCAAATGAACATGGCAGTTCCTTCAGACCAGAAATGAATGCTGTGTTCTGTTGCATCTGCGCTCTACGTGACAGCTGGTGACAGCTCCTGCTGTGCTACCAGGTGAAAACACCCTTTGGAAAGGGCCAAGCGCCGCCCTTGGCCTCCGCGGCGGCGTCTTGTGGCTGGTGGTGGCCGGCGGCTCCTGGGCAGGGCTGCGCTGCGTGAGCAGCGTGTAGGGAGCAGCTGCCTGGCGGGAGGCACCGGCCACGGGGACCGCAGAGCTTTGTTCAGTACAACCATTACTTTGTAGAGCTGCTAGTTAGCACTTCGCTCGGTTTTATGTACTCTGAGGGCTCTGTGTCATGTGTTGGTACAGACAGCGTTGGCCATCTTATGTGCAGAGCAGTAGTCCAACTGAACTGTAGCACAACATGCACTTTTAAAGCCTAGAGATTTGGGGGGGGGAAAAAAATCTTTCTGAAACAGACAAACTGGTCGTCGATTTCCATTACAATGAAATTCTCAACCAAAAGAAGATCTCTTCTGAGCTGACACTGAATGTTTATGAAAAAATCCTGTAAAACAGGAATAAATGAGGAAGCAAAGAAACATTCTGGTCAGGGTGAAACTTGGCTTCTAGACCTCTGGTGCCTTATAGATCATTTCTCTGTTGCTCTAAACATTTGTCTGCTATATAGGAAGTCCTTATAGTTAAAAGTTGTTTTGATCTTTTGTACTCGGGTTGCTCTGTGTTCAATAACTGCAGACACTGTGCAGTTAATTTTTTGCTTGACATGGATGGACTGTCCTAGTTTTTCCTTTGTAAAGTGTCGTGAATTTGTCAGCTTTATTTTCAGGCAGGGTGCCATGGTTGCCCTCCTCTCACTGGTCTTGGTGAATAATGGGGTTGTATCCATACATGTATATGGAGGGATATATGGAGGGACATGGGCACCTCTGCACGGAGATCCTGCCCGGAGGGATGAGGACAGATGGGCGCCTCTCCTGACATGGCTTGGCCAGGGCCTCCTGTGGCCTTTCTGTGCAGGCCATGTGTCGACCTTGGCTTGGAGCATGTAGATGAGGCCAGTCTGAGGTGATGCTCCCTCAGCAAGGCCCGGCCACAGCCGTGGTTTATCCACACGATGGGCACCCCGCGTGCTCAGCCCCCAGTGTTTGTTACTGAGCACGTAGGTCCTCTTGGCACTTTCCATGTGGGTCGCAGTCTGGTTGGGCCTGTGTGGGACAAGGAGGCTGCCTCAGCACTGCCACTGCACCAGGACCCGGCTCTTCCTTAACGCTGCACCTCGGCAGCGAGCGCTTGTCGAGACTGCGGCATGTTCCCCTCGAAATGGAGTTTCCTTCCTACCAAGGAGAAACCACACGGTTTCCCCAGCTGGCTTGGCAGGCGAGCACCGGCAGTTACTCGGCCAAAGGCTCCTGTTTCTGCTGTTTAACTCCTTGCTACCTGCCTTCCACAGGCAGGATGTGCGGCCACTTCAGAGGCGCTCACAGGAGAGCTCGGCCTTCATTTTTTCCTGCCAGCCTAGTGGGCTGGTTTTGCACAGTGCTTGTTTCCTCTAAATTGACAGTGGCGAGACCCGATTTTGCAGGCAATGTATGAGACCAGGTATGAGGCCAAACAGAAGGACAATATGGACACGTCTGAGAGGAACAAATAGGAGGTCTTTACAAAATGGGTTGGTCAGCATTTGTGATGAGCCTGTAGTATTTGGAGACAGCAGCAAGTCAGCTCACATTTCCTGCTCAAGCCTTAGCACCATGTGGCAGAAAGCGAATCCCGTGGCAGACCTGCTTTATAGGAAATCCGGTTATTGTGTTCTTAACTAATCACTGTTACAAAGGAGTGTGATGTCCATGCTGGAGCCGCAGCTTGCATTAATTTAGTACTGGTAAGATTAGTACTAATAATATTAGCTGCATGTAAATGGTAGTTGGCACGATCACCTGAAACTGCCCAAAAGGAGCATAGGTCTGAGTGGCTGTGAGTGTGGTCAGCCTGGCCTCACATGCATCTATACGCCATCCGGCCATTTGTAGGTAGACAGTCCTGTCCATGAGGAGAGGAAGGAGAGCTGGGCCTGCTTCCCTTGGCTTTCCACTTCTTCCTCTACCCCCACACCAAACATGATGTGTAGTAGTGTGTGAGCAGGGCTGTCCCCGGGCTCAACTGCCGTGAGCCTGTGCATGGCTGAACATGCTCAGTGCAGAGCTGTCTCGTACCACAACCTCAGGTTATCTCCGTATTGCTGCAAAATGAGCCACAGGAATGAAACACCTTGCTAAAGTTGGCTTAGGAATCCAGTTTCAAAAAGAGAAGTTCCCCTAAAGCTGTGGACATAGACTTTGTTTAGCTGGATTAGGTCTTTGAACTGACACATCCCTTCCTTATCTCACCCCACTTTTTCTAATTCTTTCTTTTTTCCAATTCAAATCCTAATCTCAGCCTCTGTGAGGAAATTCCTTTTTCACCTCATCATCCATGCCTGGTCTCCATGCTTACCTGTCTCCGTATCTCAGCTCTCTGAAAAACAGCCATTTTTCATTTTAATTTCTACTTTTAGAGTAATACATGCACCAGGAGAGCTCTCTGCTTTCTGCAGCAGCACAAAAGCTAGACCTGAGCCTGGCTTGTCTCCCTGTTCCTTTTAGATGTAAAATACACAGTCTAGAGATTTGGGAAAGAATTAAAATTTAACTTACCCTTGAATAAAAGCTAAAGCTGTCTGACGCTATGGGCATTCAAAATGGGTGTCAAAGTGAATATTATATAGACCATTTTACTGTACTTGAGTAATAGTCATTGCCCAGAGGATGCGATGGAGGGACTTAGGTGCCATGTTGGGTCTTTTGTTGAGCCACTATGTGACTGGGAACAAGTAGCTTCAATTCTTCTGGATCTTTTTTTTTCTACTACTCTTTTCTTAAGGCTGTCATCTATTAGACTGTGCAGGAGAGTCTTTGTATTTAGGCTCTGAATATTATTTAGTACACAAGAAGTATTTTCAAAGTTTTCTTAATTACCAACTGCACTTCTATGAGCATAGCTATGAGCATGGCTTTCACTTAGCCGTAAAAGATACCTCCTGAATATCTCACACTCTCTTCATTTTAGAAAAAAAATATATATTCCTTTTTGGATATATCAGACTTGTTTAATGGAATTAGCTGTCCTCCTTACCAGAATGATTTTGATTATTTAATCCTCATAGAATTTGATAGGAAATACAATCTTGTTCTTGTATGTAGCACTTCAGTTCGCAGCTGTGAACTGTGTTTCCCTCATGCCCATCCTGCTCCCTCTGTCTCTGTCAGTACGAATTTGGCCAAGTGTGGTTTATAGTTGGATTTCACGCTCGTTACAGTGTGACATGAGCTGGTGGCCTGCTGAAATGAGCATTCAGAGGCTTAGGAGGAGGGAAGGCTTGCTGGTGGGTTTGAAAAATAAACACCGGGAGGAAGTTTCTTCAGTAGGTGGAGCTGGGAACTGTAAACCCTGGGAATTTGAGAATTATCTATGTACATATCTGAGCACTTAGTGCTCAGTGCTCTAACCCGAGGAAGGTGTGAGATTTCAGGCTTAAGTCATACCTGTCAAGGGTTAATGGGAGTTGGAGCAGGGCTGCTTCCTTTGCAGCAGTATCCCTTTACATTCATGCTTTTAGAAACCTGCTAACCAAATACAGTCTGGCCCCTGCTTAAAAACCCACTCTTGCTTTCCTAAGATTTAACCAGGGCTGTCTGTCCAAATCTGCTCACATACCATTTGCTATCTTATGGGAGTATCATAACAACCAGTGAAAAAGGCCAGAGATTTATGGTAAGTGCAACATCTACCAGGAATTCTCCATATCCTGTGTGATACCTGAGCTGCTACGTCAGGGTTGTACCCACTTGGAACAACTCTTTTCCAACGCAGTTTCCTTAAATTTGATAGTTGTCTTTGAATATGACAGACCTTATATAAATACAGTTTTTAAAAGTCTCTTCCTTGTGGAATTTGCCTTTACCGTATCTGTTGCTGCTCTTACTTATTTTAATGTGGACATCTGATTGTTTGCATGATTAACGCGATGTAAAGAAACCTCAGGCAAAGCCTAAAAGCACATAAAGAAGTGGTTTAGAAGATAAACAGTTTGGTTTTTTTAATGGAATTTTCATTTGGGAAGAGGTTTCACT
Organism: Tinamus guttatus; assembly: GCF_059628265.1. Taxonomy (NCBI): domain Eukaryota; kingdom Metazoa; phylum Chordata; class Aves; order Tinamiformes; family Tinamidae; genus Tinamus; species Tinamus guttatus. Next base: position 5,416,637 of record NW_028288923.1, read on the forward strand.
GAATTGGTCATAGATACGTCTGCTGCAGCCTCTTCCTATGATTAATTTTGCTAGAGGCAACTGTTCTTTAAATCAGACCCATGAATGAATATATCACATTGTTGGCCTGGAAGAAAATCAGATTGTAAAACTAAAGAGTCCTCCAGGTTATCAGGCACTTGTTGCTTTAAAAGTTCTAGGTTTGTTAATACGTTCTCCATGACTGATATGAATGAGCCAAAACCATCTGAGGGATACAAAGTTGGAAGGGAATGTGAGGGGTTTTTGTTTTGTTTAATTTCTACACAGTGTGGTAGATAATGGATAAAGTTCTGAACTCTGTTATCTTAAGACCAGTCCAGGGTGGGCAAGATAATGTAGTGTCTTAGCGTGTATCTAACCAGATAGGGGTGAGAGCTGTTTTTCTGCTTCCTTGTTTTAATTAGATAGATTTTTCTTCCTAAATTGTGTAACAATTTTCCAGACATTGAGTTCTAAAAATCTGCTCAATAACTGTAAAACAGCAAGAGGTAATTTGGTTCCTTCATTTAACTGAATTGCAGCAGATACTGCTGCCTGTATTCTGACTCCCAATGAAGTAATTTACCTTCAAGATTAGGAGTAGCAAGTTAAAGTAAAAGCATATTGTTGAAACAGCTGACTTGATTGCTCAGAAATGAGACTAACAAAAATTAGTTGTTCACTTAACCATGTTGTAGCTTATGACTAGGTTATTAACCAGAGCTAAGTATACAATAATACTAGCTGCCTGGGAGAATCAGACCTCAGGAACAGGTTTCTTGAGGATAGTTTATGAGTATTTTTTTGAACATACAGGCATGCTGTATCGAGGCAATAATGAAAATGATGTTGTAGTTAGTAAACCTAAAAATTACCACGGGAGGTCAGAAATGAAAGTAAGTGAGGGAAAAACAGCAGACATGAAAAAGAGGATACTGCAGGCAAAGAATGCTGACCATAAAAAAAGATTAATGTGCTGTGTATGATATGATACAGAAAATGATTCTAGAATGATTAATCCCCTGAGCTATCAAGAATTTTGTAGATCATAACTGAACTGGAAAATTTTTGAGTTCTCTGTCTACCACTCACTACTGTTAGGGTCATAACCTACAGTGCCTACTTGGATATATTGCCATAGGCAACTTTCCTAAGTCATTTTTGCTTTAGTTTCTGTCATCATCCTTAAGTAAAATGGACATAGATGGGAAAACTTCTAGATTTTATACTGTATGTATTCATGTGCAGAGTCTGCGTTTAGTTTATGGTTGCCCTTTGCCTGCCTCATAACATGGGATATTCTATACCTCTTGGGACATCTTCAGCCCTGTTCATCTCCACTAACTTTAAATGTCTGCAGTGTAAATATCAACATCCGAGTGAGTCGCCTCATCTCCCATCTCCCTTTGTCAGTGGAAAGAAGCAGAAATTTAGGTGAGATCAGTTTTGAGGCTGTGACTGTTGCTGTTGAGCCCTGTGACCAGCAGTGTCCGTCTCCACGCGGCGAGACAGCTGGCTGGGAGGGCTGCAAATTTCCTTGCAACACTGGGGACATTGCTGTGCTTGAGCATGCAGCAGCAGGTAACTAAGGTAGGATTAGCTGCCTGTTTTCTAGCTGCTTTGACATTTAGATTAGTTGTGCTGTTTTAAACAGAGAAGAAATATCAGGTTTCCCCAGTAGACTCTTGTTCATCGTATGTACTGTGTCCAAAACTGTCATCCTCTTTCTGGGGAGGGGAGAAACATCATCAAAGGCTGAGAAAGAGGAAGTTTATTAAAAGAAATAGTGTAGTAGAAATCTAGGGGAGGACATTTGTCAGAGGAGAAGAGTAGATGACAGAAGTAGAGAAAGCAAAGCTGCCTGCTGTTCTTTTTTCCTTGCTGCTTTAAGGGAGGCCATTAAGTAGGAGAATAATCTGGAAAGTCAGAAAGAACATGCCAGTGCTAAGCTTGAAGAACCAAAAGGGGCAAATTTAGGACCCTTTGAGTGTGGAGCTTGGCCTCCTGCACTTTCGATGTGTGTTTGTGTGTGCATGTCAGAGAGAGAGAAAGCAGAGGCCCAAGGACTTATCTTTGCAGAACCTGTGTGCAACACCCCCTATCAACAGTGGGCCTGTCTTCCCTGGAGGCAGAGGATTTCTGTGCATTGATCATCGTGTTCTGTAGGTCTTCGGTGCTTGCCCGTGTGTCAGAGCCATGGATGAGCCGTCATCGCACAGATCAGCTTGTGCTGACGTGACTTAGCCGCGTCGCTCCATATCTGCTTTCTACACTGAGCACGCTGAGGAGATCCCTTCTCCTTCCCTGCAGCCCCATTACGCTGGAGGTGAGGTGTGTGCCAGTACGAGGAAGTGGAAATAACTGTAATGACCTTAAACGATATATTTTTTATTTTAGGGGATCAAAATAGTGTCTTGCCATCACTGCCCACTGTTGCAGATCTTCCTGCTTCTTCTTCTACAAGGTTCTGGTAGTGTTTGTCAGGCACTTTGTACTTATTTTCAGTCACAGATCTCTGCATTTTGTTAATATTCTCTCAGTGCTATGAATTTTAAGGGTGAGATTTTGTATCCTGAGTGACCCTTCCCTTGAGTGTTAGTAATGCAAGCACACGAGACATTCCTGAACAAGAGATGATGTCAACCTGGTGCAGGAAGGAAGACAACGTGCCTGCATGTTAGTGGCATAGATAAGGAAAAAATCCCTCCCTGAAAATTTGTGTTTGAAGTAGGAGGAGCTCCTATCACTCAGATCTTCAGCTGCCTTTTTGTAGCCTGGTCTTCCTCTTTGATGATTTTTTCCCCTTTGGGGACCTGTAGTTAATTAACTCAGTTGATTAAAAGCAGAATGTCGAAACTCACGGGTCAGCACACTTGGGAAGCTTAGACCTCCAGTTTAAAAATAGGCGTCAGCACCTGATAGGCCTTTTGAAGACGGCGGGAGCCAGTCCTGCAGAGCTGGCTATGTATAGCAGCATTCCCAGCATTTACTGGAGAGATTCGTGAAGCAAAGAAATGCCGTTTGGGCAGGTAGGGTGCAGAGGAGCCAGGAGATCTCCCAGCTCCACTGGTTAGTGGCATGGGCTCTTAGCAAGAGGAAAATTGTTTTGACTCTTATTTTTTAACATAGTAGTGTGGAGAAACTTACTCTGTCAGGTGCTGTCAACTTGTGAGCAAGAAGGATTTTAAATGCCTTTTATTCAGTTGTTACTTGGACAGAGCAGAAATGCTTGAAAATTACTTTTCACTTTGCAGTCACTTGCAGAGATCAGCCCTGCATGCAACCTTCACTTACTGCAGTAATAAGAAACTGGAGTGATCCTAATTGCACAGTGTACCTTGATGCCATTTTTCAGCTGTCCTTCATTTTATTTTCATGTATGCTTCCATTGTGCACAGACCTGTTGTTTGTCTCACACATAAGTTGGAAATTATTGGATTCAGCTAAAGGGGCCAGGAAGTTGAAGCTGGAGGAGTTAGACTAGTGTATGACTTAAATGAAAGTTTCAATCCACAGGCACACTTCTTGTGTTCCTCAGTTTATGTATATGTCTTATGTGTGTGACATTTGGCAGATTGGAAGGTTTTGTTATACGTTGATTTGTTGTGTATGAGCACAAGGCACCAACCATACAAAAGGAAGAGATGCTAATCCAGTAAAAAGGCTAAGATCCAAAATGGGAAGTGGAAACACAGGATAACAGAGGAGAAAGGGAGAGCCTAGCACAGTTAAAGGTATGGGAACGAATTATGAAGGCTGCCAGCTCACCCTTGGAGTGCTTTCACATGCTCACTGTGTAATCCATCTCCCCAAATAATGCCTGGAAAATTTCCCTCGCATCGGCCAAAAGAAAAAGCCTTAACTGAAAGGGGGGAGGGAAAAAAAAGCATTGTGGAATTTTTGATCCATTCGATCAATATAAACTTCCTCTGACTGCAAAGTTAATCTAACCTTCCAGATTTGAACAGAGTACAGCTGAGCATAATGTTTTAATATTTGCCTCTGTCTGCAGGCAACCCCAGAGACTCTGTCACTGCTCCAGTGCTTTTAAATTTCAGCAGTGAGAAGAGTAAGTGTCCAGTACAGCCTGGAACAGCATCAAACAACCCTCTGCTGCTTAAGAGAAATTTGTAAATCCTTCATATGTCACTGAAGGTGGAGACTGAATTTAGTGTAGGCCAGATTTTGACACACAGTGTGGTACAATAGTCCACTGTCATGCTTCAAATTCATCCAAGATCTGTCAAATGCAATAAATTGGAGCCAGGACGCACTGAAAAGGAGCCAGAGAGGGTGAACCTCTGGCAATGCAGCACTGCAAGCAACTAGAAGAGTCGGCTGGCTATTCAGCATGATGGTGTCTCTGTAGAGTGGTGCTTTATGTGTCTGAAACTTAATCTGTAGCCTCCACGATTCCGAAGGTGACATGTAGGAAAGTGTTTGGAGTAAAAGGGGAATGAGAGATGAATGGATGGAAAAGGCTATTAAAAGAGAAGAAAGGTATGAGACAAGGGAAGTACAGGGGCTTGGAGGCTGAAGATGACTTGGGTGAAGGTGCATCATGACCTGCCGCAGCAGCAAGAAGGTGGTGTGAAGTCACATGAAGCAAGATGGTTGGGGAATGGGGCTGGCTGGATAGTTAGAGCTGACACAATTTCCAACAAATTACACCGCTGTCTTAAGTCATCTGAAAATACTTTTTTGTACAATACAATACAGAGTTTATATACAGAGTATTGTAATATTGTAATACAGAGTATTGTAATATTGTAATACAGAGTATTGTACAAATACAATACAGAGTTCAGTGGCTTTGGAGCAGTCTGTAGCAGGTCTTAATTTACTTTGCCAAATATATTTTTCAACAAATAGCAGTGGATTTGTGAATAATAGGATTGTGATTTGTCTTACGGTTAATCTTGGTGAAAAGAAACAGTAAGTTGATGCAGTGTCATTTGGCAAGAGTGTATTGTTACATGCAGTGTATAGTGAAGAGCATACAGCTGCTGCGTATTCCTTTAAATTATAAAACTTTGTATGTGCAAATTACTTCCTTTTTCCTCCCAATTATGTGTAAAGATACCTAACTGATGTCTGCAGAGGGTAGGATCTGGGGACCCTCCTCAGGTGGCAGTTTGACAGAGGCCATCCCTCCCTGCATCTCTGTGTCCACCGAACCTCCGGGCACTCAATGGGCATTAATGTTGGCCAGGTAAAAGCCAGCTGGTGTCTGAAATGGCAATTAACCCTTGTGTCAGAAGGGACATTGTTGCAAACTTGGAGGGAGAAAACTGTCCTTTTCAGACAGTGTGTGCAAGCTGGCAGCTTTACTCGCCCTCCTGACCTGTGTAGGGGCATTGTTCCCCTGCCTGAAAGGAGGTTAGATATTTTTGTGTGTGTGGAATTTATTTTTTTCTTAAGAGAAGAACATATAATTGGAAGTAATGGGTATACAAATTTTCAATGACTTTTAGTAGTCATTTCTGTTCTCTCAAAACATTGGTGGCATTTCTAGTAATGGCTCAATTTTTACGTATATTGTGTATATGTGTGTGTATTTACATGAAAAAAAAGCCAAAGAACCCATGAGTACCTTCAAAACTGCCCCATCTCCTGCATGCATTTCACTTAAAAGCAGTTGTCCACTTCTAAAGCAGCAGATGAGTCATTATGGGAATGACATCTTCTCCTGAGAAGATCTTTTCTGTTGCCTGAGCTCTTAAAAACAGTGTTTCTCTTTTTGAACTCTTGAGCCACTTTTGCTGTTTCTGGAAAAACTTGGCCCCGTCAGTTTTGAGAGAAGGATTAGCAAACTAAAGGGATTGGCAGTGAAAGAGGGAAGGAGAGCGTTTAACTGTGTCACTGCTTTTAAGAGCCCTGCACAAAGATCGTGCTGCATCCATCTCTGTGCTGGCAGGTAGTTTCTAAATATATGAGCTTACAGTCAGGAATCTATGACCGACTTTAATGGGAATTGGTTATTTCCTGGGGTTCTTTCCCAGTGTTTTCTAAGTCCCCAAGATGGTGGTCAGAAACTTTTAGAAATGCTCAGCATTGCCCTGTGCAGACTGTGGTGTAGACAGGTAAATCCCGATAGACCAAGACAAATTACATACACTTGCCTGTCTGTAAGAGACAGTAATAAACTGGAAAAAACAGTTCTTTGCCAGCACCTTTCTCACATTGATTCATCTTGTTCCAGCGGCTTAATCGTGGCCATTCGAATGTGCCATTGCAGATATTAATGCAGTTTGACACATCCATTTTCCATACGCTTGGGAAAGGAATCTCTTTCTACTGGTTCCCTACATTAAAATACAAAGCGAAAGGGAAAACAAAGGCGCACTGCGTGTTTGGTACCGGTGCTCTGCTTGTTTGCAAATTCTTGTTCTTTGGGAAATAAGCTTCAGTGGCAAGAGAGACCTTCATGTGGATGGTCTGGAGGGGACACAAAGTCTGCGCTTTGTTTATACCAAGCAGAAATACTTGGGCTTTGCTGTTGCCGCCTGAAAGCCGCGTCTCCCATTCCCAGCTCCCCGCGTGCCGTAGGGAGCCGCGGCCGGCCGGGACTCCCCTCGCCGGTCGGCGCTTTCCTTTTTTCTGCTCGGGCTCTGGAGCCGCGCTGGTATGCCCCAAACACCTGCCGGATTTGCATATCATTCCTGCTTGGCTGGAGCAGCCTCTGCGAAGTTGGCATATGAACTGTGGAGAAGCCGGGCTAGTGTTTTGATTGCGCGCCAGAGGCTGATACCGAAATAGGCGGTGGGCCGCAATCCAGTAATTGTTGGCCTCTGATCAATGAAAACTGTCGTTAGGCCAGTAAATCGTCGGTATGTGGGCTTAGTTCTATATATCATCTTTGGGCTGGTGTCACCCTGACTCCAGGACGAGAACATTATCAACATGTCATCAGGTCTGCCGGGAGCTTTTTATTACTTTTTCTCCCTTTGATTTATACCCGTTCTCGGGTTTCACGCAGGTCACTCTGGACGAGGCGCTGGTGGGGCGTGAGGGGGTGCAGAACAGCCCCCCGGTACCCCCGCTCCCCTCGGCCAGGGCTGGCTGAAACCCGTGTTTGCTGTGAGGTGCGGGGCAGAGGCCCCGCTGTGGGCGTTAAGGTTCCCAGCTTCTACCGTCGACTTACAGCGATTCGGGGTTGGGTAAGCGGAGTTAAAATAAGCTGCACAAAATAGATGTCCGTGTGGCTCTTTGCAGCACAACCTCCCTGGAGAGACGGCCTGGCCCCGCGTGCCGAGCGGCGGCTCCCTGCGGACCAGGGAAGCTCCTGGCGCGGCAGGCGGGAAGCTCGAGCCGTGGCACCTTTGCTCGCTGCACTGAGTGAATGGGCATTACCATGGCAGTTGTGAGATACAAGCGTTTCTTCGGGATCATTTGTTGTGAAATCAGAACTTTCTATTCTTTTTCCTGCAATACGATCCGTGCAAGGGACAGAGATTATTACAGCACCAGCGGAATAACCATGACTGTGGCAAAGCCCTAAGCCTGCTTTGAAACAAACCATCACTGTTTTTCACAGTGTAAAATACTGGCGTTCTTTGGGAGCTGGAAACTTGCATTTCTTCAGTAGCTTTTTCCTCTTTTCTTTACTGTATCAAAGTAAAGTTATTTCTCAGTTACTGCTCCCAAGAATGATTGGTGTTCAGAAGTATATGGTGTATGCAATTCCAGCTTGTTGTGGCATGCGGCTTCCAATGTCACTCCTTTTGCACCCATGTGCATTCTGAGTAATGTGAATTAAATTTGGAAAAGGTCATAGCTGGGAACAATTTGGCCAGAAAATAATGTTATTGCCTATTTGACTCCAAAAGCAAGACAGCATCTCCAGAGTGCAGGCTGGGTGCCCCAGAGATTGTGGTATATGGAGGGATTATACCCTGCTGCCTTCTACATATAGGCAGGGTGAGCCAGGATACGGCTGAGAGTCCAGATCCGGATTTTTCCCACATTTAACTAAACTCGAAATATTCTTTTTAAAATAACTCTTTGAATTCTTTCCTTATAGGTAGGGTAGGTTTATTGAAAGGCTAAGTTAAATGGAAAGTTGCTGGTTAAGGTGAGCAGTTAGCTTTCTGAGGGCTGAGTGGCTTTTTTGGAGGCCTTTTATGCTAATGTGTAAATCCTCATTAAGGGACACTCTGTTTAAATCTGATCATGGCCCCATTTCAACAAAGCACTTAGCATGTGTTGAAGCATGCGGGAAGTCAGCAAGATTACTTGGATGCTTAAAGTTAAGCAAGTGCTGTACTGAACTGAGATGTGCATGAGCACCAGATTAGTTGCTGCACAAGTACAGAACTTACTAGTCATAAATATTTTGAATTCTTTTTTAATCTTCTTAATGGTAAAGTGAGTAGGCTGCCTTGAAACTTGCCAAATTCCATTTCCTAAATCAAAGCTCCGATTTGAGTTACATGACCACAAAAAGCATTTTAAAGCAATAAACCTCCAAATTTGTTTACAGTTGTGTAAATTCAAAAAACAAAAACAGACAAAACAGCCTAAGATTTCTTTGTTCTGTTTTTTTCCTTTTTTCTTTTAGAATTGGTGCTCGGGCTTTGCACCGGGCCCTTTCCCTGTGTTGCGCAGGCAGGAGGGCTCTGACAGCTCCTCTCGCCCACTGCCCGACCGCCCTGTTACATCTGTGTCCACAGACTCCCCTCAGAGGAGCCACTGTTTCCCGTGGGCGCAGTTTAGTGTGTCCTGAGTGATGTGCGTGGCCCGCTCTGTTACCAGAAGGCCCAAATGCAGCGCCGGGCGCCTGTGCGGCCGCTGTCGGTGTCCCCCCCGTGCCCTTCGGCCGCTGGTGGAAGAGCGAAATGCGCATTGCTACGTGCAGAGCTCAGGCTCTGTGTGCGGGAGTGTAACAAAAACAAATGCAGTGGTAATACATTGGGGGAAGAAAAAAAAAAAAAAAGGCAGAGCAGAGGTCTCCAAACAAGCTTTTGCGTGTTATCTCCAGCAAACTCGCAAGAGAATTCGCAGCGTGAATTTGTCTATGTGTGTGATCATTGGCTTGGGCAAGTCGCCTTTAAAGTCTGGTACAAATTGTATTTGTTAGTATTGCCTCTTGTCCTAAATTCTATCCAGCAAGTGAGATCTTGAAGCTATGATAGTTTTCTGTTCCATTTATTTATTTATTTTGAGGTCTTTTAAGTTTGTTGCTCTATAATGGAAAAGACACCAAAGCAGAGGAGAAGGAACTCTGCCCATCAAAACAGGCCTCTGAAAAGATCCCCAGCTAAAATAAACAGAGCAGTTTTGGGCACATTTAGGATTCAGGCAGGATGCAAAGTAGTACCCAACCCAGGACAAGCGCGGCGGCCCTCGCGTTTGCTTTGCAGGCATCGTGCAAGAGATGCACAAAATTGAGCTGTTAACTGGGATTCTTCTGCCATGTTACAACTGGCAAATATTGGGTGTATATTGTTGTTTATTTGCTGAAAAGCTGAGGAACTCCAAATGAAATGGCTGGAAATAGCTCAGTGCAAGTAAAGGGAGAGGCCTCATGCTTTGTGCAGAAGGGATGTGCTGCGGGCCCCGGGAGCCCCCTCGGTCCATCCTGCGGCAGCGGCTGCCCTACTGCAGCTTGTGCACTGAACGGGCTGTAGCTGCTGCCTTTTTTTACCCTCAGCCACGTTGTGTCCCCCTTGTTTGAAGTCAAAGGCTCATCCCATGCTAACGGGTACTTTCCTAGACCTGCTTCCAATATTTAGGAGTCTGCAGCGTGGGGCAGTTGCAGGGGAGCTGTGTGAAGCTGTGCTCCTGCGCGCTGCAGCCTCCTCCGTGCCTCGCAGCCTGCCAAGGGAGGCTCCGCAGCACGTAGTCCTTGAGCCCAAACCACTGGGGCTTCTACTTCACCCTGGAACTTGTACAAATGAGGTTAAAAGGGAGCTCTTGAGCATTTACATCTTCCAGAAACTTGGTGTAACTATCAGGGCCTCTCTTTCAATCATTATATGTTTTGCTAGCCTTCCTCTGTGTGCTTTTCCCACTCTTTAGACTTTTTTTCCCAATGCCCTTGCATGGATTCTTGCCTTCAGCAGTGCCCTTAGAGGCAGTTCCTCCCTCTTGCCTCACGTGCTGCCTCTGAAGGGGATGTCTATCCTGCAAGCACCCATAGGAGAGCAGCTCATACAGACGCTTGCCGGGCGGCTCAAAAGGTGGCTTCCATCTTGCGCAGTTCAGTCTTGCCTGGATAGGGCTCTGGTTGCCCCAGTGTAGGGCAAATACAACCTGAGGGGGCTGTGAGCTGATGAGCGAATCCTGCAGATATGCCCAGGCAAGTGTTTGCTCGGGAGAATAGTTCCTGGGACTCCAAAGTTATGAATATCTTTAAAAGTTGGACCTGAGGCACTGGACGTGGCTTGAGTCTTTTGATCAAGTCTTCCTTCTTCCTCTCGTTTTCATGAGAGGCAATAGTCATTGCCACCTTGCTTGTTTTTTGCTTCAGCTTTTCTGATTGCTCCCTTTTAACTTATATTCATATACTTTAGCTTATTTCCCACCTTTTAAATCCTATTTTATTTTTTTTTAGTCCCACTGGGAAGTGTAGTTTTTAATGAGGAATAGTTAGCAATAGTATTCCTGTGATACTATTTTCCACGTGCAATTATTCAGTAACAGATATCACGTCTCTCTTTTATTGTTTCTAAGCATTCATTTTAGTGCTTGATCCTGCAAACTCTTTTTTTCCATTTAAGTAATCACCTCTGTTTCAAAAGAATTGTTCATTTGAGTAAGCTTTAGTGTTTGTGCAAAGATTTCCATGACTGAATGCCTTTAATTTCCTTTGTGCATCTGTTTTCCAGTCTTCTTGTGCAATTAAGTCTTGTCTCTAATGTCTCCTAACCTCAAAGTGTTTTTGTAAAAAGATATGTGACTTTCCTGAGATTTCTTACTCCTCCTGTTGTTGTTGCTGTCCTGGTTCTATATGAGATCACTTTTCTCCTTCAAAAGAAGACAGTTGGTAATTTCCACTAATAACTATAAGGTAATTGTTAAAGTAAATAAAGGCAAATTTACAGCAATTTGTTTGGGATGAAAGATAATTACAGTCTAAAGTGAGGGCTGCAAGGCATGACATATGGTCTAGGATGTGCATCCGCCAGTGGCCCAGTGCTGTGCAGCGCAAATGAGGACTCCTTCCGTAAAAATCAATTGCAGAACTTTAATTTACTTGAATGGGAGAAGTGGTAAACCCTCAATGTTTATTTAGTCTAATTACACATGTCAGAGAGGAGTGACTCAGACTTTCAGGCTTGTATTTTAACTTTTTGTGGGAGGTTTTTATTTTGCAGTGCTGTGCATAGGTGAGGTCATAACAGCAAGAAGGTTGAACGGGCAGAGCCTGGAGATACTTGAACTTCCAAACAGTGTCTTCCTTTCCCAAAGCACCCAAGGATCATCTTGCTCCACTTGGGCATTCCTCTTTCTACCTCTCATAACTTTCTCCTTATAAAAGAGGGGAGGAATGGAGGCATTTATCCTAACTAGGCAAGTAGAGCAAAGTCTGCGATACTCCAGGGCCGGTTGTAGCAAAGAACAGTACCCCCCATAACACCCTCTGACAGGAAGTTGTCTTCACGTGGTTGTCTTCAGGTTGCTGTCTTGTGGTTTTCTAGGACATAAAAGTGGATTATGTCTAAGAAATGGAGCAATTGGTTAGGTGTAAGCATTAATGTCAAGCCATGGAGCCAGGCCTAACTTGCTGCGCTTATACCTCAAACCTCCTGAAAAATTCTTTGCGCTTATATAACACTGTGTCCCCAAGATGAATTGCCCAGTAAAACCCTTGGTTGCAATAGATAGCAAGGCAAGAAATGTTTCAGGTGGTCTAAGCTTCTTTGCTCAGCATGGGGAAGAATGGCCAGTCTGTGTTGTGCTTTTCCATAAAAATCCTCATCGTTGTTACTTGTTTTGTGATAGATACTGCCCTTTGTCACTACCTGGCAAGCGTCTGCTGCGGAAGAAGAGTCCCCAGGAGGACGGTCGCTGCTGTGGGCTGCTCAGGCCTGGGAAGGCCATCGCTCGAGGCGCTTTTCGCACCGGGCAGGCAGAAGGCCCGTCCCGACCCAGGCCTGCAGCGGCCACGGTGCCAAGAGCCGCAGCGGCCGGGCAGGCGGCTCCGGGGGACGAGCGTGTGTGCGCGCTGGTGACCCGGTGCACACGCTGGTACCAGCTCTGTGTGCTGCTGTGTGGCACAGCTGCCTCAGAGGGCTCCTCCACCCTCGTTTTAGTCATTTAAAATAAGAGTTTTTTCTGCCGGTTGGGTATTGTTGGTTCCTTTTGAGTGCACCTATTTCCAGAAATGGTTTCCATTCTCGTCTGCTTCCCCTTGCCCTTTGTTGTTGTTGCTGTTGTTTTTTGTTTCGCTTGTGACTGAGACCTTTTTTCTTAGCAACTTGATTGATCCTCCTTTATTTCAGTCCAACATTGGCTGGCTGCATATGGAACCCCGCTTGGCTTTAGCTGAGACAAAATCGACTGCACACAATTTCCCTCTGACAGCTTGTACAAGAGCAAACATTTCCGAAGAGCTGAAAGTCTAGAAATTCAATCAGCGGAAAACCTACTGTGTGGAACAGCTTTGCTAGTGCTACAGCTCCCTGCTGGGTAGAAAAGCAATCCAGTTACAATAAATCCTTAAGAGTGGAGTCATTTGGGTAAAAGGAAAAACAAAAGCTGGTTTATACAAATTGATTGAAGTCAGACGTTTTGACTTCCCATTGAAAAGGGAGTCAAGGCCCAGCCTTGCTTGGTAATTTAGAGGGGAGATTGGCTCCTTTCATCTTTCTCTAGGGCAGGGTTCTTAATATTTTGCTTATGGAGAAATGTAAAGAGTTTTCAACTTAACTTAAAATAGCTACTTTGATATGAAAGGTATTGGTGCTGACCAAGCCGAGCCCCTCTACAGTGCTGCAGCCGAACGCCGGGCGCGATGCTGCTCCCGGCCTCTCCGTGTGCCCGTGGGTCAGGAGCTCCTCCGCGTGCCCATGGGTCCGTGGGTCGGGAGCTCCTCCGCGTGCCCATGGGTCCGTGGGTCGGGAGCTCCTCCGCGTGCCCATGGGTCCATGGGTCAGGAGCTGCTCCACATGTGCTGGGCCGTCCCGAGGGCGCCTGTGAGGGGAGGGATCTCCCACCTGCACCGGGATCCTCCTCCCGGCATGGAGCACAAGCAGTTGAAAACTAGCGGTATTAAAAGCCATTTAGCATTAAAATGTAAACTGAGGTGCCAGTAATTACTGTGGGGAAGTACTTAGTCTAGTTTATATTTTCAAAAATTAAATGGGTAGCTTGCGGCAATGAAGTCTCTGTCATTTTCCTTTATTTTAATGCGTTATTTGCATCAGTTCATGCATCTTTGGGCTGCAGCATAGGAAACGAACCAACAGGCTTGAGGCGCAAAAGGAAGCCAACGATGTTCTGTAAAGGCCAGGGAGCAAAGTAAACTGCCTGGAAATGCTGATATTTTCTTTGCTCTTTAATGCCTTTCAGGTGATGTGTAAGCATAGGTGAAACTTCTTTCCAGGCAAATGTGTGTTTTAAGGTGTTGCTGTCCCTTTACAAGCTGCGTGGGGCTCGGCCTGGAGAGCTGCTCTACATGTGATCTGCATTCGGCTCCCGTTCCTCCCTCTGTCCCTCCCAAATGCGTCTTGTCCTCATGGAAAATATTAAAGATTGTGTAAACATTATAAAGGATTTCAACTGGCCTTTCTGTTTAGCTAAGATGTTGTAAACCATAGCGAATGTGTATAAACCCTTGCCACAAAGATGAAGCAGCAAAAACAAAAGAATCCACGATGGTGACCTGATAAGAGTCCTAAAACTCCCACTTGTGTCCCCTGCTAGTCCCTGCCCAGGTACTAGGATTTCTGTGCCCAAGGAGAAGTATTCCAACTCTTTTCCTTCTATTTTCCCCGCAGTCTTTATGGAAGTGGAAAGTATCTGTTGTCCCTTAGGGATGCCACTTCTGTCAAACCACTTTGTGCTGGTCCTGGAGCTCCTGAGATAGCTCCAGGACTTGGCGAGGTGGCTGGGGGCATGAGGCCCCAGCTGGCTGCAGTGTCGTGGTTGTACCCGCTGCGGTTGGACCTGCAGGACGCTGACCATGGGCTCCCTGCTGAGGTGCTCGCTGCGCCGGAGCGACTCCGGGAGCTTGGACAACTGTGGTGGGTGGTTGCCCAAGGCCTGTGGACCCACCTTTCCCTGTGCCTCGGCCACCGCTAGAGGGGAACAGAGAGCTGCCAGGACAGCAGTGCTGGGGGGCCGTCCCCTGCAAGGAGGTGAATGTGCTGGGCCCGGGCTGGGAGCTCCAGAGCCCTGGGGCAGCGGGCAGGGGTCCCTGCTGCAGGCGAGGAACTGGTAGCTGTGACGGGTTAGTGGAAACGGCGAAACCCACAATAAAGGAGCTGGAGAGAGATGCGCTCCTAGAAATGTGAGTTCCCACAGTGCTTTGGAAATGTCGTGTTGGCCTTGTTTCTGCAGGATGAATTGTTTTGTTTCAGGCTAGCTATGGAGCTGCATGTATGTTTCCTGAGATTGGATTAAATTTTTCCATTTGTCTCTCTTGACAGGAAACTTGAGTTTTGGCAGAATTACCTTTTTCTTTTCTTTAAAAAGAAAAACTATTTTTCTTGTAATATAAAAAAGCAAACAAGCAAACAACCCTTCCAAGAACAGAAGACCAAACGTTTTCTCTGAATTATTCCTTCAAGCTAATGCTGCAGAGAACCAGAGCAAAAGCCGTGTCAAGGGCTTTGGACTGTCCTCGAGGTCCCTCATGGCTCAGGAGAGGAGCTGTACCCCAGGCCCCGGGATTGCCATGTCCCCAGTGTCAGAGTTGCAGCAAAATGAGCGTCTCTACCACCCCAGGGGACCCAAGTTGTTTTCTTTTCCTGTCTGTAGCCTCATTTCAGTAGCATTCCTGGTTGAGGGGGATTCCTGCACATCGGGAAGATTTCTGCCCAGACCCGTGCAGAGCAGGGGGCACTCGGTGTGTTGCTGAGGAATATGCATTGCTATAGTGCTGGTTCCTGGCGGAGCATGGCTATAGCCTCATTGGCTTCTAGGACGTTTTCTTTTTTCCTTTTCCTTTTTCCTTACTGATGGTGATATTTTGAAGCTTTTGTTCGCAAGCACAGCTGTTACAAAATCACAGGATTCCAGGAGGTCTTTCAAAATCCAGATACTCTTAGGTAAATCTGAAGTCTGCAATACTGAGATACATATCAGTTCTGTCTGTAAATTGCGCGCCAGAGATTTATGATTGAAAATACATTGATGGTATCTTTGGCAGTTAAAAGAGGTGTTGGGAAAAAATCTGAAGAATTTGAATTGTTTTTAAATTGTCTGTTTAAACTTGGGAAGGGATTACAAGTAGCAGAGCGCAGTCGATAGCACTGGGCACACAAGGGAAATGCATGCGAAAGCCCTTGTGCTCTGGCTTGTCTGTAGGTTTTCGTCTGACTCCAGCAAAAGTAACTTGACCTATTGAATGCAAATTGTAAGTGTATAGGAACAGCTAAGAGTCCAGCAAGGTTACTAGAGAGCTGGATATATCCCTTCCTTTTTAGTTAATGCTTGAACATACAAAATACCATGCTTTGGCTTTCTAAGTCAAGGGTGTTGTTATGGGTGCAGAGTTCCAGGTCTTCATTCAGGTGAAGCATCCATCAGCCTTTGCAGAAAGCACTTTTACTAGCAAATGGAAAGACTGTAATCCTGCTATTTTCCAACGTCAAGCTTCAGTGTCAGTGCTTCTGCTGTGGCGGGTAGCGTTACCCAGCGATGCCGTTGCCGGTGTGGCAGGCAGAGCGCCCTGCCCGCCCCCTGAGCGCGGCGGCCCGCGGGGGTTTGGAGA
This sequence comes from Tinamus guttatus, assembly GCF_059628265.1. Taxonomy (NCBI): domain Eukaryota; kingdom Metazoa; phylum Chordata; class Aves; order Tinamiformes; family Tinamidae; genus Tinamus; species Tinamus guttatus. Next base: position 5,432,517 of record NW_028288923.1, read on the forward strand.
GGCCTCGCGGCGCTTCGCCCTCTGCGAGCACCTGCTCGGCGCGCGGGGCCGGCCCGCGGGACGCGCTTGCCCCTCTGCTTCGCCGTGGAATTGGGGGTCGGTTTGACTGGATTTTTCCCTTGGAGACTTCCAGGCTCAGCTGGGTTTGTCCTGTGTTTTGCGGAAGAAAGAGCTTGTTAAAGAATTCCCTGGCCACTTTGAAGCGAGCTATTTATTTTCTCTCCGGGGTTGCGCAGCATCGCCGCTTGCCCCCTCTCCACGCTCGCTTCACCCGGGTGTTTCCTGAGCTACAAGCATTCTTGGAATATATTAGTTGTAATGAGTTATGCGGGCATCAAAAGTTTTCTTTGAAACTATATGGCATCAACATCTGTTAGCTCTTAGAGAACAGAGCCGCAGACAAAGGGGCCGAGGGGGGCAGGGAGGAAAACGATATTAAATTCTGGAGTACGAAGCCCCAAAGCCTTGGGGGGAGGGAAGGGGAAATCTGCTCGGCCCGGCCGCTTTGATGTGGTGCGAGGGGCCCGCAGGTCCTCGCAGGGCGATGTGCGTGGCGGCCGGCCCTGCTGTTGCTGCAGTAACGTTGGTGAGGGAAACGCACGGCGTTCCCGGGGTAGCTATTGAGGTGGGAATTGAAATTCCAAGTTTTTAGAGGTGACTTTCAAGTGAGAAATGGTTAGAAGGGGACTATTTACTCAGTCCTAAGCTTCCTGACCCTGCGGGTCAGCAGGCAACTATTGGTCTAAATCAGGATTTTAAATGGTGTGTGTCTGTGGTTTTTTATTGCCTGTAATTAAAACACATGTGTCTGTTCCTATGTGCATAGCATCCGTCAGCGTGCCGGCACCGTCGCGGGCTCTCTGCAACTTGCAGGAGTGTGTGGGGATGGGGCAGCCTCTTCTTTCATCTCTTGCTCCAGAGCCTGGCCGTGTTTGCCCTGCGTGCCAGGGAGCGGAGGGGACGGGCACAGGGCATCTCTGTGTCCCCTGGCTTGGTGGCCCAGGTCCTAATGACATTGTCCAGCACTGGGCCCAGGAAAATGGGTCCAGAGGGATTAGCCGACATACCTGGGCTTTGGGGACAAAGAGGTGGCTTGCAAAGGAATGTGAACCATCTGTTTTGCCAGCACCTCCCGCTGACAGATTTACGGACCAACATTAGCATGGTGTCCGGGGTCATGCACCTGTGCTTCCCAGCAAGGTGGTGATGTTCAGCAGCGCAGGCTCTCGTCCCGAGGAGTCAGAGCTCTCTGCAATGGTGGGCATCAAGAATTCCGTTTTGCGCTTGAAAAATGAGGGCACGGAGAGATTTAAGTGACTTACCCTGCACCACACATCGAGTCTGTGGTGGAGCAGTTATTGAATCCAGGTTTCGTCCAGCTGCATAAATACACGTCATCCGTTTGCAGGAAGAGACCTAGAGCCATGAGCATAATAGAGGAGCATTGATTATCATTCTAGAGGAGCCGCAAACCCCTGTGCTCTGGGGAAGCCCGAGACAGATACGAAGACATTGGATATTATCATGGGATACATCCAAAAGGCAGCACGTTAGATCTGTAATGATCTCTGAAGCCAGGGGAAAGAGAGCCACAGATTTCAGTGACCACATGTTAAAGGAGCGAGTTATTTTGTAGGTGAGCCTTGTACCTGCTTTTGTGCATGTGTGGTTCCCAGCATGTGTCTGGTTAAAATCACCAGATTGCCCTTAAAGTCTATCTGTTAAAGAGCTTCTTGGTAAGCAGATCTATTCTGAAAGCAAATCGAACAGAAAATCAGATTTATTGCACAGCTATACCCATCTGTTCTCTGTGCTGAAGAGGCCCAAAATACGCAATTTGGACAAGTTATTGAGATAATCTGCTCTAGGAGTTAGATATCCCGTGTGTTTCTAAACTTGTTCACCAGTATAATCTATGTTGAAGAGTGCTGGGGGACAAGGGGCGCTTGATTTTGCAGCCAGAAAAGAGGTTAGAGGTTAGCTAGAACAACAAAGTAAAGTAAATAGCTGAATCTGTAAAGTGAATTCATTTATCCTTCTGAAGTAGCTTCAAAGTGAATTTAAATATAGCAGAAAGCAGTCATTTCTTGTTTCAGTCCCATTTCATTTCAAAGACTGGCGATCTTTTTTAGCTGGAAATGCTTGGACCCTTCAGTTGGAAAGTAACTGCTGAATCCATTCATACAGCTGCTTTCAATTACATTATCTTTTATTTGACAGAAGTCTTTGAATACCCATGTCTTGCTATATCACCTTGAAATGTAGAAGCCGCAATAGTTACAGAATTCCGATAATATTATTAATGGAAGATGTCACTTTGGAGCACTTAGCAAGAGTTTCTAAAAATCCATGAAATCCAGGGTCAAACTATTATAGAAATAACAACAGTCTGCCTTGAAATGGGATGATTTAAACCAAACCCTGTCCTGAACAGGTGATTTGACTCCCACTTTTAATTCATTTTGAATAATCTTAGCTATTGGTACTTTTTTTTTTGCAAGTTACATGTCCATGTTACTTAAAGCTAGTGGTTTTTGTTTCCATTATGGGTTTTTCCTTTTGCATCCTGTTTATTTGCACTGTGCCATGGCACAGAGGAGTCTTATTTTTTCAAGCTAAATGAGCAGGTTGGCAGCTTTTGTTGAATGCGCCTTGGGGTGACTTAACCATTAAAATTTTCCCACTGTGATCTCATTTACCCCCTGAAACAGATATGAAAAAGCTACCTGCAAAGATCAGGTTTCTTGCAATCACCTGTTGGTTTTTGTTTGTTTGTTTTTGTTTCATAGACTGGAAGCGAATACATGAAAAGAATAAGGAAAGTGTTTTATCCTTTTGGAAAGGCTGGTGCAGGTGTTGGATTGGGACACAAGAGGCTCAGCTGTGTTGTTTAATGTGCCATATTCCTTTTTCCCTTGTCCAGGAGACACGAAGGCTCTTGTGCAAGTGTCCTGCTTCGCACTTGCTCATCAGCCTTGGTCTATGGATGGGGTATCCTTAAGAGCACATCACACAAGTACTGCTTGTACCCAGTGAAGGTTTGTTATAGGGATATTGGGGAGCTCTTTTTGCCTCATAAACCTGTAGTTCTCTATGTTGTTCTGTGACTAGAGATCTGTTGGGCCTTGCAGCTCTGGTGCCTCAGACGCAGGGATTTCAGACGCTGTTACCCTGTTATTTTCATGCTCCTTTGCTAGAGCAGAGGCAGCAGGACTGAACGTATTTATTATTTATGTGTTTCGCCATCTTTTTTGGAGCTGGTATCTGTTGTGCTAAGAGACCAGAGGGTGTCAGTAGCTCTGGGCACCTGTTGTGTTGGGCCGTCTGTGCGGAGGACGGTGCCTTCTGACTCAGAGGTCAGCATGGCAGTGGAGGGCAGTAAATCTTCAGCTACGGAAACTTAATCCCAAGATCATCTCCGAGAGAGAAATTCCTGAAGGATCTGTTTTCTTAGCAGCTTTATATGCTGTGATTATATTAAGGAAAAAAAATTGTCTGAGAGAAGCCTCCATGCTTGGTAGAGGAGGAATAAACCTGCTGTAATGGACCACAAAGCACCAGGTTCCTATTTCAGAGAAAGAAAACATTACAGATATTGAGCTGAAAAAAAAAAAAAAACATTATTACAATTGCTATGTATATTTTAATTTTGGTCTAGTTAAAGTCACCTTGACTTCTTTCCCAGCTGTGAGCTGCTTTGCATGTGCTTTACAGAAGGTTGAATTGTAGTGAATTGTATTTTTATCAAGTTATCTAGAATGGCAAACTTCCAATTTTTTTTTTTTTTTTTTTTGCTGGCAGAAAGTAAAATTTGTTTATACCAAGGCATAAATACGTGTTGCTATGTAGTTATGCCTTCTCAACTCTCTCCTTTTTTTGATATGGTGTATGCTTTAACTGTTTATTTTATTTACCTTGTTTCAGTTTTCTTTATAGTGAGGCTTGAAATATGTTGTATCTGTGTAAGGCCATACATTACTTTATGGTAAGTATGGGAAGGAAAGAATTGTCCTAAGTAGCTCATAACTGTAATGCAGAAGTATATCATATATTCCAAAAGACTTGTAAGGGGGATCCTCAAACATGCTTGAAAAAAGATATTAATTCAGCATTTGATATTAATACAGCAATTGCACAGAATTGATGTGCACAATCTTCTGTTTATTATGTGTATTTGACTGCATAGATTTCCACATACAGAAGCTGCTAAGCTAGCAGAAAAATCATCTCCAAGTATACTTGACTACAAGCAATATTAAGAGCTTTAAACTTGACTATAAAGCTGTATTGGTAAGGAATGATGATCATCGTCTTGGATACCTGAACATCTGATTTTTTACCTTCCTTTTTCTAAAATAAATGTTACTGTTTGTGGGGTGTGTTTGGGCTTTCTAGTAGTGAAGACTAAGCTTGAGTTGTGCACACTCACACATGGTTATGTTTCTGAACCATGGGAAACTTCAAATACCCAAAGGGGAGCTAGGCACCTCCCATTAGCTGGTCTTCTGAAATGTCTTAAACCTTTTTCTCTTCAAGTTTGGACAGGATTAAAAAGAAGAATAAGGAGGGGGAAAAAAAAAAAGTGCTTCTGGGGCTCGGATGGGTTTCCTGAAACATCTTCAGGAGACTTGGTTTTCAAAATAGGCAAAGAACTTGCTGTATGAAAATCAGACTTCGGGTAACTCCGTTTCCCCAAAGTCGAAGTGAAGCATTGGCAGAGCCCTCCATTGTTTGAGTTGGACCAAAGGGACCACTCAGCTTCCCACAACTCTGTCTTGGGGTCGTGTTTTGTTTACACCAAAAGTGGTAGTTAGTGTCTAAGGGACACAGCATTCTTGTTGGCAGCCACTTTAAAACCCCTGTAAAATGTACTCCAGGAAGACACTAGAGTTACCACATTTCCCTCATCCCTTGCAGTCCTATTATGAAATATGTGTCTTCAACTTTGCTGTCTCAAAAAGTGCTGGAACCTTAATTGCATCACTATGAGAATAAAGAGAGATAAAATACATAACATATTCCCTACGGAAGGGCAGAACCAGAAGGCAAAGCTTGCCCTGGTGCTATTTCATCATTTTACATGTGTTTTACCTGGGAAAGTGGTGGATAGGACACACTGAGGACTTCACTAAAAAGAAAATGTGAGCGTATTTCATGCCAAAAACATGGAAATTTGAGTATCGCAAAGCTAAATCAAAGGTTTTTAATGAGATGTTTGAAGAAGGAAAGATAAAGTGACTTGTTTCTACTTGAGAAAAGCAACACCTTTTACAAAAATGTAATTAACACAGTATTGACTGTGATGTAACACTGGGAGTGGGTGGATCCAAACTATGTTTTAAAAATGTGCTTGTTAGCACGATAACCTGCCCTACATCAAAGGTTATCCTTTGATACACTTAACATGTCTGTGGACTACGCTTCTACTAAAAGCAAAATTGTGTTCAACTCGGTGTGCATCTGTTTGCCTGACTTGCGAGCAGCCGAGAGGAAGCCCTGGCACACGGGAGCTGGGTTTCCTCCATGTATACGCTGTGTGTTTACACTGTACGTATGTGCTGGCAGCGTTCGGAGGAGCAGGGCTGACTGCCTCTGCTCTCCGCCCCGTGCCTGGACCCGCGTCACGGCTGGGGCACCTGTCAGCACCGACGTGCGGGGCCGAGCGCCTTTCCTCCTGCAGCCAGCCGGCTGTTCCCGGTGCGCAGCAGATGTCTGAACCTGAATATTAGTCGTTTTGTGTGATTTGTAGTTAACAGAGGCCCCCTTATCTGTCCGGGTGAGGTGCAGACGTGCGCGGCGCTGGCATCGTGTTTGGCAGCCTACAGAAGCAGCGTGCTGGAACAGCCCCGCTACGGAAACGAGCCTTTCCTCGAGGCTTCGAGACGCGCGCTGACCTCATTTGTGCAGCGTTTCGTGGGTCCATCTGGTTTTGGTTGCTCAGGGACTCAGTGCTCCGGGTTGCAGGGTTGTGATTCAAGGTGTCGCGTCGGGCGGGTGATGGACGGCTGGCTTTGCCGTCGGCCCGTTCCCGCGTGGACACTGAGCCTCCCGCCTGCCCACGGCCACGGCTCTGCTCGCCAGGTTTCTTCAGCTGCAAAGTGGTTTCCTGCACTGCTACCCTTGCTGCACGCTCAGGACCTCGACAGCGGGGCCGGCATCCGGCTACCAAAAAGAATCCAAGTCATAATCTTGCTGACGCAAAAGGACACGTTTAAATGGAAGTTGATTAATTCTAACTATCTAAGCGGGTCACTAAGACGTCCGCACGGGTAATTCACCAGTGGCTGGCTGAAGTGTCAGGTCAGAGGTATTGCAGGTCAACATCACAAAAGCACTTTCTAGAATTTGGTAATTTATAATCATTTGGTTTAAGGGCAAAAATACTTACTGGCAATTTTCTGGTATTAAGTTACTACTTAAACTTAAATGTGTAATTTTGCTAGGGAAGGCCCAAAACTAGAGTAGAATATAAAATATTATTTACAGACCCATGTAATGATTAAAAGTGAGAAAATAAGAGACTTTACTTATAGAATATTAATGCCTGCTGTTTTATAGTTTTTTGCTCAACTCCTTTTCACTGAGCTATTTGATGATGTATTTTACATTAACAATGTATTCTCATTTTTAAGTGACATTTTTTGGAAATCATAAAAATTAATGACTCGTGGATTTCACAGGAGATGAGATTAGTAGCAACAGTTTAATGGGCAAAATTTGATACGTGGGTGCACCGCTTCTCAGGCTGAATTTTCAAGAGGTGAAGCCTAACAGCTAGATAGTAACCTCATCAGAACAGCCCAAGTAAAGCCTACTAACTCATTGTGTAGCTGCTGATTAAGTTAAGAGTAGGTATTTATGGCCCTTTTCTGAAAGAGCAGGAAGGAGCAGGGACATGGAGTTTAGTAAAAGGCGTTTGTTTAGTACCTAACATTGTGGGAGAGAACAGAGGTGCCGAATGTGCCTGTGCAGCCACTTCAAGCATTTCATGATCTTTGGAGCGTGGTCGAAGGTAGTTTCTCAGAGCTTCACACAAAATGATGGCATGAGGACTTTGATGAAACAAAAATAGACTAAACTTTATAGTCTTCTGGAAACACCATCTTCTTGTAGAAGTGTGGTAACTTATGTGAGGATTTAATAGCTTCTTTTCTTTTACTATGGCCCTTTCCTCCATAATTTTTGAGATAATGGTTGATATTAATCAGCAGATGTTCAAAAATGGTCTCTTGAGTTTTTATTTTAGCAGAAAGAGTCCATTAACAGCTCTAACTGCAATATTGTGCTGTGTAAAATGGGTGACAGCAGTGCTCAGTGACAGTCAACTGCAAGGACTAACTTTATTTCAGTGTGTCTGCTCTGGTATTTTCAGGGTCTATGGTCCCACCTTGGGAACCATGAGAATACCCAGCTCTAACTGTCCTTGACAGTTAACCAGTAGAGTTTGTACAATCTACTTTTGAAAAGGCTGTAGCAGAAGCTGGCAGTGATGCATTCCTTGGATTTGCTTTTGCAGTTTTGCAGTTGCTTTCTGCTAACTGATCTCAGAGAGTAATGTGTAGGGTTGTGGAAATTGGAAAAGAGCATCTGTCAGCCGCTTCAAGAGATGAAGTGCATTTATCATGATTAAATTGCTTAAAAGTCAAGCTGATGAATACAACCAGCCATTCCTTTTCGTGGGCTAGTCTTTCCTTCCTACTTGGTGCCCAAAGCTCCCTCCTGGCTATGGCCCCTTCCCAGGTTGATGCTGCGGATCCTGGCTCTGCATTCCTGCCCTGCCTCTGCGGGGAAGCTAAAATGGCCCCAGACGTTGCGCTGGAGCCTGCCAGGCCCCCCTGCTCTTTCACAGTGTCACAGATAGTTATGGGTGCAGGGAGTAGCTGTGGGGAGGCTGGGGAGGGCAGCGGCTCCGCGCGGGGCTGGGCGCTGGGCCGGTGCGCGGCGGGGTTCGTCTGCGTCCGGCTTGGCCGCGGCGGCAGGGAGGACCTGCTCGTGATGGCGAGAACGCTCTTCAGGCTCTTCATAAGCAGGATTAGCTGCAAATCCCCCTGCTGCCCTTTACTGCTTCTTCAGCACCATTAGAGAAACGTTTTTCGGGCCTGAGATAAGATCACGTGCAGACGTATGGCCTCTGTGCCTACATTGCGCTAGACATGCTGGAGCTGACAAAATTTCATTAATTTTGGGACTGAAGGATCAGGCAGCTCTTCAGAGTCTGGTATCTGCTTTTCTTGGGTGACCTCTGGCATATGAAAGTTTTCTGTTTGTTGGTGGAACCAAGTGATAACATTCCTCTATGGGTAGGAAGGGCTTATTTCTCCTTTATCGTTTCCATTTGGAGTTTTTTTTATCTTGCTTGATTGACAGAACATTGAAATGCTAAATACTAATCTACCTCATAAAAGGATCTGAATATCACCACTTTTTTTTTTCTTTCCCCTAGTCTAATCTGTTAATCTCCCTTAAATTTTGTACTAAAGTATGTCCAATGCATTCTAAAATAGTATCCATTGACTACCTCTAATAAAGTGATTGACATCTTCCCTGGAAAAAAATAATGTTTACAATTAATTCTGATAATGTGTGGCTTAATGTCTCAACATTTTGCATATAGTAAATTTACATTATTTTTTCTTTCTTCCTTCATTTTTTTTTCTTTTTCTATTTCTACAGGATCTCTCTGGGGAAGGCTACCGAGACACAATTGGAGATGAACACTTTCATTTGGAAGGTATTTAAAGATAAAACTTCCTGGTTAATGTTAAGGGATGTCGGACAAATCGGCTGCCCTGAGCAGCCTGGCTCTTGTCTGTGGTTTTGTTGGGTGCCAGGAAAGGGGCAGGAGTGGGGTATTTTGGCCTCTCTCACCACCCTGAGCGTTGCTCAGTTGTATCATAGAGACCAAGTGTAGTAATTCAGGGGCTCGCATTATTTTTTTCCGACTGCTTCCATCAGCAATGCTAGCAGTGGAACCTCGCTGTCACCAGCAGTGGTGGTTGCTGGAGATGGTAGCACCAAAATTTGTGCTCGGCCCTTCTGTGGCTCATGTGCCATTTATTTCTTAAAAAGATCAGAGAGTCTGACTCAGTTCATTTCTCTTGAACGTGGCAGGAATCCTTATTGCCTTGGATAATTTCTTCTTCCTGAGGCTAAGCTTGTCTCTTCCTCTGTGGTCAGGGCTTGCATCGCAATGGAAGCGGAATCACTGTTGTGGTGGGAACAGGATTTTGGGACCTCAAGCGTGGGCACTGCCTGAGGCACGTTGAACTGGAGTGGGGCATGTAGGGTTGATGCTCAAAAGATATTGAACTGAGGATGTTGTCCATCCTGCTTGTCAACAAACAAGGAAATGAGGCTTCAGAAAGTCTTTGAAAATTTCTCAGTCTGAGCGAGTGGTTGTGTGGACTGTGTGCTAGGTTTATATTAGAGGGGAATGGAAGCAATTTGCCGAATCGATTTAGAGCAAAGAACCATGTCAAGTTTTGCTTAGAAAGTGCTGCCCTGTTGTATTTCACTCGGTTCTGGGATGGAGACTGCTGTCTAGATGATGAGGATTCTAGCAGACTTCAAAACTTTTTCTGCTTTTCATTTTAAATAATTTAACCCATTTAAAAAGTCTCTTGTCCTGCAAAGGGAGGGACAGAAGCAGTGCTTACAGAGGTTATGGGGATTTAACATGGAATTACAAGCTGCACATCCTTTAGCAGCATCATGAGATATTGTTCAATGCCTATTTGCTGTTATATTTTGCTGAACTGAATATATTTGCAGAGTATAAATATTAGGTAGGGTTATCTCCCTTTTGCATATTGGCAAAATCCAATTGCCAGAATCGAATTGTGAATTTAAGCTCAAAGTGTAGGCAAGGATGCAGCTTTTTGCATTAATGACCTTCTCAATGACTCATTGCCTGCTTGCACATTAAGGGAATTGTGTGTGTTGGTGAAGTGTGGAAGCAAAAATACTCTTCTCATGCTTAAATGTAGTATTCTGACCTTATTTTTATTACTGTTACTACTTTTTTTTGTAACTTAATATACTGCCTAAGTTACTAATTTCTTCCTTCCCCCCCGCCCCAGTGGTTAGGCTGTGTGATTAGCTTCTGTTGTTCTCTTCTAGAAACTGAAAATACACCTTTCTTGGCATCTTTACTTGTGTTAGAATGAATGCCGCTATCAAATTCCAGTCAGGGACTAGTCATTGATTTGTAGCACAGAAGTCAAGCAATTGCTCTGCGTATGTGGATCTGTTATCAGGACTTTAAAGAGACTGCAAAAATGCACACTGTTGAATCAAAATTGCTGCAGCTCTGGGAGCTGCCAAGACTGAGCTAAGCAAGGCCAAAGAACTACTGGGAAGAAATTTGATTTTAAGCATCAGCCTCTGTACAAATGACTTTTGAATTGAAATTGAATTGAAAAGTGTGTTTCAGTGAATTGTGGCTGCATCAATAACATGGCTGCTACAGTGCTTAGCATTGCTTAGTGCTTGTATGTATTTGTAACATATTGCTCATACCAGATGAAACACAAATGTGAGCTTAAAGTTCAGGGAAATAAGGAAAACAGAGGTTTTTGTAGTCAGGGTGCTAGAATAATCTTGACATTCCAGTTCCTCTCCTGTGACTTGTGTTAATACACTGCATGTTTCAGTGGTGTGTTTAGTTTACAAAGAATATACTCTAATACTGTTAAAGTTGATGTGTAAAACCTTTAATATTGTTAGATGATTGAGTTTGTGCTTGCAGGAGTATTGGCATGAAAGGTGCCATCCCAGCAAAGCTGAAACATGTCTGGAGACCTGCAGTGAGGCACAGCTTGAATCCTTTGTGGCTTAGGTACAGGATGACCGCGTCATAGCTCTTCTGTATGTAAATATAATTGGTAATGTAGAAAGTATATCAAACTTTCCCTCTAAAATAATTTTACTACCTTTATTATGCTAACCCACAGCCTTTCTGTATGTCCATGCATAACATATAGTCTACAGACATATGTCATCTAGAAGGTGTGATAAGTTTACAAGTGGAGAGTAGTGATACCCTGAAGTGTGGTTGATTGGAGTAAGCCTATAAAGGACATCAGTGGCAAAGCAAAGACTTGAACCCAGAACTACCAAGTACCAAGAAACATTATAGTCATTGGAGTATTTTCTGTCTTTAGAAATTTGAAGTAAGGATGGGAAAAAAAGTGAGCAAAAGAAGGGCAGAAAGGTCTTGAATTAAGTGCTGTGCAGTATTAATTATTTGAAGTTGTTTTTTCTCTTACCTTTCCTCTTAACTGCCCATCTGTTTCCAAAGTGCACATTTGTTCTTCTCTCCCCTCATGGTCTTTTAAGCTACAATGGTTAGTTTAGTTTAGTCTTTGAGTTTTTTTGTTGTTGGGCTTTTTCTTTTTTATTTAATCAGGAAAATGCCTGATGAAAAAGAAACATTTCTCAGATTTTCAGAAAAGCACAGCAGGTGCCACAGTTCTTCTGGGTTAGAAGAGAATTACAGCATTCACACCCAGAGCCTTGATTGCAGAATAAATCTGAGTTCTTTAGAAGACTCTCACTGAAAAGACAAAGTGGCAATAAGAGAAAAAATTGAATTCCTGATTTTGTTTTACATAGCCAAGTTCATTACCTTCTTTTTTCTCTCTTTTTTTCCCCCTCTTAGCCGTCTGAGCAGTACAGATAAAAAGAACTCTCTTTGCTGGATTTAACTTCTGTGTTGTTATGTAAAGCTTGATCAAATCCTTTCGTCTTAACAGACTTAACTGGCCAACAGCAAAAGGCTCGGGATTCTGGGATTAAGATTGTATTTGGTAAGAGGACTGGTGCATTAGTGCTTTCTTTTGAACTATAGAAAGAACAAAGTAAACATCAAAAGCATTAAGCCATGAGAGCGGATTGTTGACTCAATGTTGCTGCATGACAAGAGGTTAGGACTCAATAGCGGCTACTCTGTTTACCAAGTGCTGTGCAGAAAGAAACAGTTTGACCAGCATTGCTTATTATATCCAGCACCTGCCTTTGATTTGCCTGCTGGACAAGTCACTGTAAATTGAAATTTTGGGATTTTCTCTTAGATGGTCACTGACCTCCTTAGATAAAAGACAGACCAATGGAAACCTCACTCTGTTATTGTGCTACTCACTCTTACTCTATTTCTCTCCTTCTTCTTTCACTAATAATTCAAAGATTGGATATGCTGAACAGAATTTGTACAGTGGATTCTGTTGCAAGTTTTTCTCCAAATTTAGCAGTGCTTTTCCTTCTTCGTTTCAGAGATTTCCTCTGGCCTATCTTGCAGTGCTTGTGCCATGTGCAGTCACTCCCCTGTGGCTATGGATGCTCATGTGCTTGAACACAGAAACGTTCTGGTACATCAGGATCTGGACTTTTGGACATTTATCTGGACATTTTTCATCTCTAGAGTAACAGAGCTTGAATTTCCTTTTCCCTGTCCCTGTATCAAATAGTAGCTCACCTGAACTGAATGACTGCAGGTGGCACTTGTGTAAAAGCAGCCCAAATACTGGAGGATGGTCGTCCTTTCATCTCAATGAGGAAGCCAAAGTGGCAGGCAGGAGCGTTTGTGGTATCAAGATAGCATTCAGTACTGGCATCCATGTTATCCCTCTGCTCTTCAAGGCTTACCAAGCTTTTTAATGAATCATTCAAGAATCCTGCTCTTATTTTTTAGATCCTTTTTTAACCTCCTTTCCTCTGAGTAAAACCTGCAAGCCAGCAGGGCTTTCTTAGCTGACCACTCCAAGTTCATGGGCTGAATGAACTGGGGTTCCTCCCTCTTCTTGCTGGGATATATAGAAGAAATATCTCATTGCAGCATGTTTTCTCTGTGTTCGTGATATCCAGACCGGTGATGTGACAGAGGAATGTGACACAGGTTGGCCCAAGGAAAGAGAGGCGATTCCCGGCCTGCTGCGTGACCACGCTGTCTGCTCGCCTCTGCACCATCTGCAGCTGAAGGGGAAGGCCTTGCGCTCAGGAGACACCTAGTTCTCTCCTCAGTTAGTGCCTGTGATAGTGACATGAGAAATGACATTACTGTTCTGAAAATTTGACTAAAGTGTTTCCACTAACAAGGAATCTTGCCCCTCAAAGTGAGCTCAGTCTAGTGCCGTACTTGTCAGAGGTGTTCCCCCTTTCGTTTGTCAGCTAAGGGCAATGTCTTGGTTATTATCCTCTCTGCAGAGGACTGCAGGAGATCCAGGCCTTCCTGGTGTCTTATCTGAACAGGATATCCAAAGGTCCCGCTAAAGGTGGTGACACAGCTTTACCTGAATCAACAAATCCACTCTCTGATATTTTTTCGCAGACTCCGTGCACTGAGATTACTGTCAGCCTTGTAAGCCCTGGATAGAAGACATTCCTTAGTCTGATAGCAGAAAGGACAAAATTATTCTGGTCATCTCTTCGCCCATAAATATTAGAGAGCCTCCAACAGAGTTCAAAGCACTTATTGGTGCTGGAAAAGTCTATCTCAGATCTCCGTAAAAGAGCTACTTGAAGCTCTTTTCTCACGTTTACAAGACGTTATGGAATTTCTAAACCTTCAAGTAAGGCATGTTGTATTGAACAGAGCAGAATTTCAGTCATTGATACACCAGAGTTTTGAGACTGAACTGTCAAATAGGCTGTTTCTGTCATGGAAATACTACATGTACGTAAGACATTTTTTGCCGTGCTTTGGTATATGAGTTTCTGAGTGGTAATACTTGAAGTATTGTGCTAAGCTGAATTATGAATGTGTAACAAAAGGCAATTATTTGAAACTACCTGCGCCTTTCTAGTTAGTGCCTTCAGTTGTGACGGTTGTTATTGCTTTTATGTCCTAAAGCTTAGATAATTTTCTAAGCATTATTTACATGAAATTTCAGTGTAGTTACAGAAAAAAAAAACATGGATTGTTTCTTGTAAACAAGCTGTTTTGTCTCAGCACTGCTGCTGTTGTGGATGTGGTAGGCATGGTGCCTAGCGGATCTTGAAAGTTCCCTCTTAAACCAAATACCTGCTCATCAGCGATGCTGCAAAGGGAGCGCTAACAACTCTGCCTTAGAAGTGCTCTTGTGGTTGGTCTTCTGGGATGTCATGTGGGAACTCTGCGTTTTAAGGGGTTGTTGATAATCCTATACACTTAACATATACTCGTCTAAAGCAAACTCCTGGTATGTGGTCTCTTCGAACTGGTGATCATTTGCTGCATTTTTTTTTGTCTATCAAGAGGTTTGTGATCTTCCCTTTCCTACTACTCACACTGAAACAGAGCCAGCTCTGGCTCTGAAATATGTTGAGCGTCAGCCTGACCCACCGGCAGCAGCCCCCGTTACTGGGGCAGTGGCCCCTACCTGCGCGGGGAGCTCTGAATTGCAGGGACTACCAAAGAACATGGAGGAAAAAAAATAGCACTGGAAAGTGCCAAGAGAAAACTGCTTAGTTTGGCAGTTAGAATAAAAGTCGCCAAAGAACATGAGACTGGTAGGATTAGCAGAAGTTTTCCTGTGGTCATGCCCAGATCCAGGAAATTATAAGAAGCAGGTAGGCTGTGTGCCATGAGTGGGAGGAAAATCTTATGGCATAAGGCACTTTAAAAAAAAAAAAAAGAAGTACAAGTGTTTCTTAACATTAGCCGTTCCAGTTGAGGGGGGTTGGTATTTGGATCAGACGCTTTTGCTCGCAGAGCTGCCGTTTCAAGTGCTGCCAGCTCTGTAGTGATGAAAGGCTGTTGCCATCCCATGGCTGTCCCTGGCCTGTGTGGAAGGAGTTAGTGGTCTCCAGGTGTTTCCAAATGGACCCTCACGCTGCCTAAGAGCTCCAGCCGCGCTGGCGAGCGGGGCGCCGTGGTGGCGGGCGGTGAAGAGCGAGCGAGCTCCTTGGCCGCCGTGAGGGACCCTTCCTCGTCGGTGCTGCACGCGGGGTTTGCATTCCCTGCCCACACCATGCTGGTTTCTGAAATGTGGGATATAGGCCTCTTCAGCTGACAACCCACCCTCTCCTACCCGGGCTGGATGATATTTTTTGATAAACGGTGTGTTTTGTCTGTGGTTGGAGAATTTTGTTCTGGGGTATTAATTCTCTGCATTGGGCTGGGAAGAGCCTGACTGCTTTAAGCAACAGTTTCATACTCATCTCTACGTTCAGCTGCTTCTGCAGTGCTGGAATGATGTTATGAACAAAGACAGGGAAGATGGACGTTTGGCTCAGGGACACAGTGGCAGAGCTGAGAACACAGCCTGGAGTGTCCTGATCTGTCCCTTGCACTGTGATGGACAGGGGTTAAAGGCATAGCACACAACTAGCCTACTAGATCCGAAGTAAAACACTTCAAAACATGTAAAGCTTTTAAAATATTATTATTTGGCTGTTTGTTATTTATAGCAACGTTGTTTTTTCCATACTGCTTGCTTCCTCTTAAGATCAGCAACTCTTCCTGCTTGTCTGTGAAACAGACAAGTTAGGGGTCTGAGTGGTCTTTAAAAAAAGAATCATTTGACACTTAAGCATATTTATTTACCTTCAGCTAGGTGGGAGCCAATTTGCTAGGGGGACAAAAAGGCTCTGGAGGGGCAGCTGTTGAAATGAGGTCTAGCAGTCTCTTTAGTTGCTGCCCAGACCATCTGGGCACTGTGGGGAGCCGGAGAAATGAAGGGTGGAAGGAGGCAAGGCAGGTCTCATCAGTTTGCCTTGCAATCCTGGAGGTCCCACGTGGCATCGCCGTGTGCCTCTGCTCTTTCTCAGCAGCTCTCAGGTCCTGCTGGCCGTGTGCACCTGCCAGCGGGAAGCGGCGGCACTGGCCGGTGGTGGAGAGAAATGGGAAGCGGGGACGTGAGCCCTGTGCTCAGCACATGAGATTTGGCAAGGCTGGGTCTGAGTAATCAGGACTCACCAAATCGGTGTGGGCTGCTGATGTTTCTCTTGGGCTGTCAGCATCAGAGGAGGACTTGTAGCAAGTGTGCATGAATCTGAGCTGTTCCCCTAGTCTAGGTTGGGTAGCAGCTACAGTGCCTAACTAGTTGCTCACTCTGGGTAGACCTGTTGTCAAGCCTGTATCATCGTGTAGTCTGGCTGGATGTGACCAGCTGGGTTTGCCTCTTGTTAAGGTTTGTAGGCCAGATCTGCACCTCACCAACTGAGGGGCTCAGGAGCATCTGGGGAGGCCGTTGATAGGTGCAGAGATAAAGATACGTCACTGTACGTGTGCCGCAGCATAAAAAAATACTTGAACTTTGCTCCAGGACATCCATCTCCAAGAACAAAGACTGAAATATGGGAACAAGTCAGTTAGGAGTTTGAAAACAATCTCTCTGGAAACATGATGAATACCAGTGGTTTCATTTATTCTACTTGAGGAACAAAGGTCCTTTTCTACTTTTAATTTCCCAGCAACGATTATTACCAGTTATTTTTCTTGTAGCTTTGACCACAGTTCGTGGAGGTTTTATTAAACATGTTTTTGAAAAGTGAGTCAAAATGCCATTCTTCTCTGACTCTCTTGTGACTCTCTTTTTTTTACCCATGTGAAACTGGAGCATATTTCCAGGCAAAGATTTGGGGCCAGATAATACTCTCACGCTGGTGTTCATGGAATCATTCCAGTTTTATGCTCTTGTAATTGCAAGAAGTTTTGGCCCTAGCTATTTCAGAGGACAATATATTCATTTCAAATCCATTGCTTTTACGTGAAACATAACATTCATTTTAGGAACCTTGAACAGTGGCTGCATTTAATAGACAATATGTCCTGCTGTGACTTGTGACTTCCAAGTATCCCTAAAGTTACCTGTTCTCCTGCATGTGACTTGATCTTGACACAACGAGGCATCCAGGTTTTCGTATTGCTGTGTTTGTGACAGCTTTCTGCAGTGGGCTTTTGTTTAGATCCTCTGTGTGCTCCTGTTAAGTCCTTTCTCTCCCACCTGTAGAGGTTTCACCTCTCTGAGCATCTCAAGTGAGGATACAGTTTATGACAAGATTAAATATTTCTTGCTTTTCTGTCGTGCATTCAAAAGTAGAAACCATCTAGCCAGGTTCGAATTTAGGAGCCGTCGTTTTATGCGGTTTGTAAAGCTAGAGCGATGCCTGAACCTTAAGGCTGGAGATTTTAGACACAACAACCTGTCATCCTGCTGAACTGAACAAATACACAAGCACGTACATGCAGACGTGCAGAGGCAATCGCACTGAAAAGCAGATTGCTTTTGCCAGTTGCTATTGCAAATTCAAAGTGTGTATCAGTCAGGGTGCTTTTGTGTGCTGTGACTCCACTTCTGCTGCAGTAGCTACAGAAGCCCAAAGTTTTACCTCACCAGGCAGAACAAGTGCCCTTTGTTACCTAGACAGATTACAGCCTTCTCTAAAGTCTGCTCTTCATAAAAGCCCAGCTTGAACAGTGGAAATTCTGACTTGCCTCAGATACTGAGGAGACTTTTATAGTTTCAAGTAGCTCCAGGGTTATATTTTAAAAGTTGAGTTTCATCACATGTTTCAAGTTTGGTGGAAAAAAAAAGACATGATATTTTTAGCAGAAAAAAGTCCCCCCACACACCTTTTTTCTTACCAGATGTTTCATCTCAATCATATCCAAACCTCAAAGCCCAAGTAGCAGTCAACCTTATTCTCCTGTGGAGAAAAAGATAAAATGTCATTTGTTTGGGAGAGGGTTTTTTTGTAACCACAACTAGTTTGTGAGTGAAAGCAAATAATAAATGCAGCACTATAGGGTTGTGGAAATGAACCTGAAGCAACATTTCTGCTCTTGAAAGAGCTTGGAGTCCAGCTTTTCTTATTAGATGGAAAGTCCCAACCCCCAACCCGCCAAAAAAAAACAAACAGTAATCAGATTTTTCTTGCTTTATAAATCTGATCCTGCAATGTAGGTACTTTCACCAATGCAAGATGTCATACGAAGTGCCCAACTCTGTACTGAAAGCGACTGAAAGCTGTGAAGGTAACAAAAAGAGAGAGAAGGAAGAGCGTGGAGTAGTGTAAGTAGAAGAGCTGCTGCCCGAGGAGCTTGTGCCGGCTGCAGAGGAGCTGGGCAGCGCGGCCGCCCTGGTGGGTGCTGGTAAGGCTGGCCCGGCAATCTGGACTGTGTGCCGAACATTTATTAGGGACAAGTTACATTCCTGAGAGGCCCACGGAGCCTGTGGCCTCCGCACTTTGGTTTTCCACCAAAGTGACAGCTCAGGGATGCTGCAGCGAGCAGGTAACGCTTCAAAACGGGGCTGTCGCAAGATGCCTTTGGGTTGGGAATGGTCTGGGGCACAGGGGGCATCCACCCCTGGCCGAGGTCTTCAGGCATCACACGGTTATTCCTAGCGAGCAGTTACCTGCGTTTCCTGCGTGGGAAATGTTCAAGCTGCGTGGCGGGTCCAGCGTTTCTGTGAGTTCATTTGTGTGGGTGCTGCCCGTGTGCGCTGCGCACCATGGCTCACCCAGTGGGAGGAACGAAGGGGCCCGTGTGTGTGCGCACGGGCACAGGGAGCTGCCCGTCACCTGCTCAGCTGGGCGCTATCGTGGGGGTGAGTGTCTCCTGCCTCACGGCAGCGTCGCTCAGCAGCACGGCGCAGGGCGCTGCGCGCGGGAGCGCTCTGGAATCGCTACCAAATATTAACTCTCCGGTCGTCAGGTGTGCAACCGAGTCGTAACACTTAAAATAATGTGACAATATAGGTCCGCAACGCTGCTTTCTGCAACACATCAGCTTTGGGAGGCTCTTGGTGACTTTTTTTCTCATGGGAAGCAATTTTGATGCAATGATTCTTGCAGTTCAATTATCTTTAGAGGCCCCATTATCATTGCAAAGGTGGTAGAAACACGGTTTTCCCATTGAACATCTAAGTCAGATAGGAGCCAGCTTGATATCAAAGTCTACATTATTAATAACATTACCTGCTCCGTTGTCATTTGAATAATTATGTAGCCTCGTTTTTTTATTTTTCTTTTTTTTCCCCTCTTCCTTTGTGAATCTCAGGGGAAAAGAATCCAAGGAGACGAGGAAAATTAAAGAGAAAAAATTCTGTATGAAAGCACATATCTGCAGTTTATTCTGAGAAGAGATATTAAACAACTGAGTTGTGAGCTGTTGCTAACCAAAATTGGTGTATGGCCATCTTTAGAGAGAAGAGGTCTGTCTTTCCTTGAAGTTACAAATTATCACTTGGTGTCTCCATCTGCCACTTCTCACTGAAAGAATTAAGCACTTTGCAGTCCCATTTAGAGCTCCTGGGATATGTAATACCGTTAGAAATGGGTCCGTATGAAAAGGACGGTTTTGCTTTAAGAAGCATTTTCCTGTACGGTATTCAATGATAGAGATTGTTATAGCAGATTGTGTTCTGATAATGTGGCTTTTGATATGCCCCCTGATCAAACACAAATCTTGCTACTACAGGTATCATCCTGAACTATTCTGACCAGAACTTATGGAGATTTTCCCCCCCTTTTTTAGGTAGGGGAGGGGAGGGAGAAATGATTTCCTTTGATCTCCGATGAGGAAGGGAAAAAAGGGCTGTTCTGTTCGGGCTTTTGGCTAACACAACAAACAGTGTTTAAAATTTAACTTTGCTTAATTAATTAGTAATTCTGTTTAGTGCTGTCTGATCTTCATCCAAAAGGTATTTTGAAGCTTGAGAACTGAACATCAAAGTGTATTGGGTGAAGATGGTCAAGTAAGGCACTTAATCTGGCAGTTGCTGTTGATGAAATACAGCCAGTCAGGGAACTAATTGGGAAAGAGAATTGTAATCTGGCAGAATTCAGCAACTCCCTTGTTAAAAAGAGTGTGTGGGAAGTCCAGGTTTGGAGCATTTAAATGTGTATGAGATAGTGGGTAGCTAGCCAAGGGAGACTGTCTTGTCCTTCATATGTGCAACTGTATTGCAATCCTCTCTTTTTGGTAGAGAGATATTAAAAATATTTCCTTGGGGGGTAAAAAACATAGGAAAAAAAAAAAAAAAAAAGCAAAGCCCTACAAAGCAATGACCAAAACAAGAAGCCAGACCTAGAAAGAAATTTGTTGTGCTTCTGTAGAAAAGCTGTGACATGCTTCTATTTGTATGCATCACATTATTGGGACTGGCAGTAGGAACCAAAGCGTGCAGGAGGGTTCCTGGGACCTGTGAGTCCCAGTATTATTTATTTATTCATTCAGGGGAAAATTTATTGTCAAATCACACTGAAGTTCACTCAGTGTAGCAATTCCCGAATGCCCTAGTGGTGACTAGTCAGTCAGAATCATTATCTGATGCCTGAATGATTCAGACATATTTTAGTTGTCTGTTTTTTGTTGGTTGTGAGTTAGTGCAGGGCCTGAGTCCCAGCACTGCTTTGGTATTGGGTGCTCACGCAGCACCCCTTGGTAGGGAGCTGGCAGCAGCTCTTGGGAATACTGGGAATCTGTCCTTCCTTCATTCTGTGGTCTGTAACTGAATCTTCAACGTGCGTTGTGACCATGAGAAAGCAGTGGAGCAAGATGACTTCTCCTCATGTTCTCAGGCTGAAGTGGTTAACCCAGACCAGTAGGAAGCCCCACTGGTAGAGCTGTTGCTAAATTGGCTTTGCCTTCTCCCACTGCACTTAAAAAGAACAATTAATCTCCCCGCGGTCCGTTCAGAGGAGGCAGCTTGAGCCTTGTCCTTCTGAAGGGTGTGTCGAATTCATCGACTTCAGCTTTCAGCCGGCCAAAGCGGAATACCCGCTCCTGGCATGGAGCCAGGAGCAGCCTGGCTTTCTGTGTGCTGTGGGCTCCTGGGGCTATGGACTGGCAGCAGAACTGGCCTGTTGGCCCCTTCCACATGTGTTTACTTGCCCCTGCAGAAGAGGACCTTCACAGAGGGAAAGCTGTTCCCCTCAGAGATGTGTTTCACCCAACTCTGAAGTAAAGATGCAGTGTGTGCCTAATGGGGGTGAAGTTTCTGTATGCGTGGCCTCCAGCAGAACTTGAAAGTGAAATCTGAATGTGAATGCTGATATTGGACTGAAGGACTTCTTCTCAGTTTGGACTTTCAACGTAGTTATTATTGCTCTGTTTGTCATCATGCAGTCAGCGAGGAGTGTCAGTCATGTTTGTCAAATCTGATTTGCAATGAAAAAATGTTGACAGCAGCAGATAATTTAGACATCAGACTTCTGGAAAAGCATTACAGTACTTTATCCCTTCTGCTGTCATAGTTTCTGGCTTTACATTCTGCTGTAGGCCCATAAATTTGAAGTGAAACTCATACCCTATTGACATCAATAGGAATTTTGGTACTAAGCTTGGTCGGAGCAGCTCTTCGATGCTTACGTCAGGTAAATTTTGCTAATGAAGTTAAATTTGAGCTTTTACAGAAATGCTTCATCTCTTTGTCTTGTTATTTCCATTCATTTCTTAGGTTTTCTCTTATCCTGCTCACCCACAAGCCCCAGATTCTAGTATGTGGTTTGTTGCTTTTGCCCACATAAACATAATTCGGTTGTCCCATTGCTTCTGCTGGTTCTCTTTAAAACATTGCTATAGAATCCAGTCTATCCAATTTTAGGGGAAAACTAATAGTATTTCACTTGAAAGATTTTGTTTCATGTATGCCAGGCACTGAATTTCCTAGGTGGCATTTTTGTCAGTTTTCCAATATTACCTTTATTCTGCTTTCTCTCAAAAATTATATGTGATTGATGCGGGTATTAATTTCATAGCTTCTCCCATAGTTCTGCTTTCTGTGATTCATTCAATACCTTTCTAAATGGCCACCATACCAAACAACCTCTGAAGCAGTTCATCTTTAGCCAGAATTTTCATAAATACTGTGCAAATTTTGACCAAGTAGTTGTATTTGAAGCATCCAGAGAGATGCATCCGTTTCTGGCTTCAAGATCCTCTTAATCCCACCAACTGAAATGCTTAGTGCAGCCGAAAAAAAGAACAGTGAAACTACCTTGGTATTTTGAGAAGGAAGACTGTTTGCTATGAAGTATGGTGCTTTGCTTGAATGAAGCTTTGAGAAAACTGGAATGACAAGCCACCCGAGTGACGGTGAAAGTTAAACACTTTTCATCTTGACTGCAGCTCTATTTTGGCTTTCTGATTTTTTTTTTCCCCCTATTCCAAGATGTGAGCAGAGGTGAGTGAAGAATGCTTTGGCTGTCTGAAGCGTAGTATTCTACACTGACTCAGCTCAGCAATCTGTTTTACCTCATTTCCATGATTTTTTTTGTGATTTCTAGGGAGCAGTTAGAATTATTACCCGCTCCTTTTCTTAAGGATGAATAATAAACCTTTGGAAAAAAGACCTAATTCTTCAGGGATGAGTCTTAATACCTCTAAAATGGTGTTCATTCTCTCCTTCTTTTCCTCCCCCACCTCAATTATGAGCAATTGGGTGGTAGTAATTAAGAATCCTTAGAGAGAAACATCTGCTAGTACACTTAAGCCAGTGAGTTTGTTTTTCATGAAAGAATGGTATTTCACAATTTTTCCAAGTTAATATTTTTCCTTTATTGTCTTTCCAATTTCAAATATTGTCCAGACGCATTTTTATAGTGTCTTAAGGTTATAGAAGTGAATACAGGACCATTAATAATGAACAAGAAAAGAGAACATCATAAAGAAAACATATGCAGTATTTCAATTCATGAAACATTCTGCTATGGAACATTGTTTTTGAGAGCATATGGTTATTCCCATGAGAAGTAATAAATATATTTTTTTTCCAGTTGTGGATTCCCACAACAACAAGGGTAGCTTTCTCTGTGTGTTTGTCTGCGTAGTGTGTTCTCTTTGTCAGGACTTGTTATCGGAGAGGGGAGGTAACTAAGTATTTTTGTACAGATGATATATTGTACGCGGACTTATTTCTGATGGCCTAGACTTTGGAAACACAAGTCTATTAATTCTGCACGGTCCTTTGAGATAGCAATCTTGTCTGGTCTAGTTTAATATCATTGGCAGAGCCGAAAGGAAGTTCACATTGTGAGTATAGCTGAACCTTGGCATGCAGCTCACTTGTGGATCTCTGTTTACAGGCTGCCAGTTTTAACTGTCCCAAACAGACATTCTCATTTTATTTATAAGTAGCTTCAGCATGTGTTTGTAGCCTTCATGAAGCTGAGCAGCGTGTCAATAGTCAAAACTAAGTATAGAAACAAGGTACCAAGTATATATACACTCTTTTCAGACAAAAACACTCATATTCCAGTATGTAGTTTTTAATGTCCATTGGGTTTGCATGAGGCACACAAGGATATATGCACAAGCACATTTTTGATCACCCATAAGTATTACTTTAATATATTCATATTCCCACTTAAAGTTGCTTCATTTAGACCTCTTTTTTTTTTTTTTTCTGAATGAAACCTGACATCAAGATGAGATCACCAGATTTCCCCATCTCATCTGAGCTCAGAAATGAGTAACTGTTTTCAAAGGATAATTCCCCGGAGCAGCAAGGCCGGCGAGTTCTTCAGATCAAAGGTCAGCGAAGCTCAAAGAGGATAATTTCTGGCATACAGTATTTAAACTCTCTGAAGGAGGATCCTGCGAGATGTATCCCCTCCTTCCCCAATAGTTGAACTCTTGTTTTTTGAGAGGGCTAATTTGTCAGAGCACATTTTTTTCTCTGTTACATAAATAATACATTAAAGCAGAAACTTCCTCTCTGAACACGCATACTCTCTGCCTGGAAAGGTTATTGAACGTGCCCGTGGACGTGCAGTCCTTGAAGCCTGAAGGCGACTTGGTGCTGGTGGCTCTGTCCTTGCTGAACCGCCCAGCTAAGGGTGCTCTTTGCGCGCGCCAGGAACTTGCAGCAGCAGAAGACAGAAGTGAAATTCAGAGCATACTTGTTAAAACACGACACTTGGACAAAAAAAAAAGAAAAAGCAAAGAGCATTGGGGCAGGGAACATTCACCTTTTACAGGATCTGCTCCTAAATTCTCTTAGCCTCATGTTGTCTGGGAGGCTGAGTTGCGGCCATCATGGACAAAAGAACAGTGTAGAAGTCTTCTGGCCTGTGTATACCTTTATATGTTGAAAAGTAGGTGTGATAATAGACATAGAAGTTCTTCTCAGCTGGTTATCCATTGTTCCAAAGAGCTAGGGCTCATACTAGCCCAGCTTTCCCTTTGCAGTCCTTAAGGATTGATTGTGACGCTGCAGAAGTCCCTCGCAGTGAGTATTCCTGTGAGCTTGGCTGGATCATGCAACTGTCCTTCTCATGAGGCCCTTGTTACCTTTTCATTTCAAGTTGCTTTTAGAATGAGGCTGCAAGGCTGCTGAGAGGTAGATCATTTAAAGTGTTTCCAGATGTGGTCTTTTTTTGTTTGTTTTATAGGAGTCTTTTTTTTTTCCTTTGGTCTTAGCTTTGAATTACTAAGAACATGGAGCTGTATTTATGGAGAAAAAGAATATAAGATGCATTGCTATGCTTCAGATATACTCCAAAATTCTGTGTCATAAGTAGTGTGTGTTATGTGTATTCATTATGATAAGTGCTGTACAAAAACTTCCTAATAAACAGACTCTGCCTGTCCAGGAAAGGCCCCATCAAGAGGGAAGCCTCTTGCTGACCTTCCTCCTTAGCTTGTGTGTGGTGAAAGGAATCTAAGCAAGGCTCGTAGGAGCAATCAAAGTATATCAGCATGTGAGTATGTTTGTCAGATCCTGACTCATTATTTGCGTTTGCGCATCTGTCTGTGGACACTGGCATTGGTATAACACCAAAACTGCCCATGAGCACCAAAGTCAGGAAAATCAGGTTAATGTTTCTGCCTTCTTGCTCCCTAGTCTCTACTATATATGCAGGGGCTTTGCAGCACCTACAGATTAAAAATGTATATGCAATACAAAATGCAATTGCATTAAACAAAAAAGTAAGACTATAAAATGTGATAGGTGGCAGTCTGAGCACTATGGCAGAAATCTTAGCTTCGGGAGCATAAAGCAATGGTAAGGGAGGTTTTTTAAACTGCTTGCTCCAATACGTGCAAGAAAACGTTGAAGAATGGTAAATACAACTGCCTTGTGTGGGCTGGTCGTGCCGCATTCTCCTGGCAGAGTGTTTGGGAGGCGCCTCTGTAGCACTAAGCACCAGCAGAGCCGGGGAGTAAACCTGGTTTGAAATGATCTATTCTGAAGCAAAATGGATCATATTTCCCTTTTTGTAAGGAACCTGACTTTACTGAATTGGCACTTAGGTGAGATCTGACTTACAGAAGCTTCCCCAAGAAATGATTCCCACATAGCACTAGGATAAATGTGTTGGATAAACGCAAATGCCACATTGCAAGAGAAAAATGCAGGCTTTAAGGCCCCCGTTCTTGTAATCTGTCTTCTGTTTTATGGAGGCAGGCAGGATTACTGTTCTGCCTAGCAGAATAGAGGTATAAGGTTATTGGCAGAAGCCCTTAGACATGAAAAATACATATCTAAAGTAAAATTGAGAGCAGGGTTGAAAATCTCTGTGTATTTTCATAGGTCTAATGAATATAGAATATAAAATTCCTTTTCTTCAGCTATTGTGTTTCATTACCTGCAGGGCTGAGTTTTTGAGCCAAAGGCATAGGTATATGGCTGAGTTATAAAGTTTCTGGGTATTTTGTCTTTTATTCCTCAACTAGACTTGGATATATGTTAATGTCGATACTGTTTCTGAGTGCTATTGAATTATGCAACTGCATAGGTGAAATATATTTTTTCAGGCAATTACTGCTTAACCTTTTAGTGAATGCAGTGTGTTTTTGCAGCATGTCACAATCCTTCAGAGTCTTGCAGAATATTTCAACTTATTTACAGTAGTGGTTCTGTTAATTTATTTTCTCATAATAGTGTGTTTGAACCTCCTGTGACTCTGGTAAGGTTAGTAGGAGAGGCTGGTACCAAAAGCTGGTGGGAAATTGTCTGCTGAAATAACCCCAGATGTGCAGTGAACACAAAGGCAAATCAAGTTTAATGATCCTCTACTACAAGATCCACTTTCACACTAAATAAGGCAGATTTGCAAATAGAAGACTACTCTGACATTCCCTTATAAGTGTTTTTTTCTTAAATATATTTTTGCAGTGGCTTTGCCTCCAGAGAAGACAGATGGAGTTTGCAGTGGAGATGAAAAGAAACTGGAAAAAGAATGTGACACACGCACAGGTTCCAAGAAGCAACTAAAATTTGAAGTAAGTCCTCTGTATTTTCAAGTTTCACTGTACTGACCTAATTAAGGTAGATACATAACCTGTGGCCTAAATAGTGCCCTCTTATGCATGTGCGTAGCTCCTATTGATGTAATGGGTACATGAGGGAGCAGAAATGGCACGAGTGTGTGTCTCACTATCAGTAGAATCGTTCCTTTCAGGATGATTATTGAGTTTTATTTCCAAGTGGGACCAAGCAATGATCCCTCAGCAGGTTCCGAACTGTAGAGTAAGGAAGGGTGTTTGTTTTCATTCTCTACCTGTGATCCTTTCAGAAGTAACTTATTATGCCACCCACTGAATGATGAAATCTTTATATTGGCTTTTGCAGATGATTGTGCTTGGTTAAATCTTCCTAGTGTATAAGATGTTAGTGGGAGCTTAGTTATTCACCAGTGTTCTGTGCCTGGCCATCCAAAGTGAAATAATCTTGATCTGCCAGGCTGGAAATCCCTCTGATCAAATGGGAGGAGGAAAAGGATCCAGGGAGGGAATGAGTTGGATGGTCTATTTCCTTGTAGACTTATAAGCATTATAAAACTGCCAGACATTGTGCACAGTCGGCAGGTCTTGTTTATATAGGGAGCGATTTAATAAATATGAGTATTGAAACATGCTGTCATCCAGCTAGAGGCTTGTCTGTCTTGGTGAACAGAAGGATGCTGTGGTACTGGCAAGTAGCAGCAGGGATTTTCATCTCTGCACTCACAGACGTGGCAAACTTCTCCTTGCAGGGCTGTCAGCCTGTCACATTAATGAGCTTTGCGTTCCCCCGTGCTGTTTAAGGGACCATCCAGCCACCTTGCAGCAGGGCTGCACTCTGTTTCCCTCTCTCAAGAAGGCTCAGTACCTGGAACTATTTACTCCTCACTGTGTTAAGGCAGGTTAAGAGGCATTAGCTCTCCCATACGCCGGTCAGATGTTGCTACAGTTTTGGGTGCCTTAGGATGGGAGGCGACTTTTGCTCAGGCCTTTTTTGCACAGAGCTATCTCTTTTTGTCGGCACGTTTTATAGCGTGCATTGAGGAGCAGACATTTGCACGCAGGAAAGGCATGCTAAATTGCAATTAGCAGTGCCCTGATATTTGGCTGTTGGAGGGCACCTGTCCACACGGTCGGTGCCAGCAGAGCTGGAACTGCAGCGTCCCAGCAAAGCCTGCGTTTGTTCCCAAGTAGTTCTTGGCATGCCATAAAGGTTAGCACTTGGTAGCAGGCTCCATGACTAATGCAGGGAAGATTGCCGCGGCTCTTAACGAAGCAAAGCACATCCTCACGTAAAGATGTTATGTTAGGCAGTGTGGGACAGGGAACTATTAATAAGTGGCAAGAAAACAAGTATTGATATTTTTCCTTTGTTCTACAAATCAAAGTTTTCTAACCATGTCAGCCAGGGGCTAAGAGATTGGTAAACATGTTCATTTTATGACCAAGTATAAAAGAAGCAGAAACACAAGTGTCGGGACCAGAGGTCTAAATCTGAGGTGGATGTGATTTGGCTCTTAAAGGTGCTGGGAATGTTTGTGTAACACGAAACTGTGTTTCCACAGCGGAGTGTGGGGCACTTGGCAGCTTTGCGGCCGGCTTGTTACGCCGGAGAGAAGCCTGCCTTTGAACTCGGCAGGGGACAGGGGGTGCCCGTAACTGCTGTAGGGAATTGGTTTCAAGTCAGAACATCAACCAGGTATTTTGAGCCCTATCACACTGAAGCTATTTGGAGCTGTTTATTTTTCTTGCATACAGTGGCTTTCATTTTAATTGTGCTGTAACTTCCCGCGTTGCCTTGGTGTGGCCCTGGGCGAGCCTGGGTGCCCTGTCTCAGGCGAAAGCGAGTGCTTTGCACCCAGGTGCCCGTGTCCGGCCACACGTGGCCTTTCTCCTTGGCTGACATTGGGGGTTCGGTTTGGGGAATTTTTCTCCTGTTAGCAAATTGTTTCTTTCAGGCTTTCCGCAGATTTCACTCTCATTAGCAGAAGCACAGCTGAAATATGTTGGGCACCTCTCCCAGGTGATTCTTACCTTCCCCTTCCCAGCCAGGCTGTGTTTTGGGAATGGTGACAGCACCATCGTGCCAGTCCCTGCGAACTCCACTGATGTCCAGCGTGTCGAGTATCTGTGTCATGGATGGGGCTCGTGTCACTTGTCTGCTTTGTGCTACTGACTGCTGCTGGCTCTGTGCTGGCTCCTGTTGTGTGCCCACTTCTCTGTCGTGCTGCTCCCGGGCTCAGCAGAGCTTTATCCTCACTTTCTAGTGGTAAATCTTATGATATTCCAATGGCTTCAGGGAGTAGTTTCCTTGCATCTTTTTGTGTTTCCTACAGTGAAGTAGAAGGTGTCTTGCAGGCTGCCAGGAGTGCGGCCCGAGGCGCTGCAGTTGCCACGTGCTTGCAGTGAGGCTCCTTGGGCCCCTTCCGTGAGGCGGAGCAGGGCCCCGGCACCTCTCCTGAGGCTGCCTCCCGCGGGGCGGCCTCCTCGCCCGGCGTCTCCTCTGCAAACAGGCCTTTTGCTTTAGGTAATCAGCTGCTCTTTGCATGTCTCTTAGGAATTGCAATGTGATGTGTCTGTAGAGGAAGATAACAGGCAAGAGTGGACCTTCACACTGTATGACTTTGATAACAACGGAAGAGTCACCCGCGAGGTAAGCAAAGTACAGCCGCCCCTTTGTGTGCGGCGCTGCGAACACGAGAAGTGTTTTATAACAGGAACATTTTTTCTTCTATGAAATAAAGGTATCCTGCCAACTCAAACAGCAGCTTCCATGGACCCTTCCCTCCTAGAAACAATCCCACCAGAAGTTTACTCTTTTCAGACGTCCTGTACCACTTTTAAGCCTGTTGCTGTTTAATATCTGGGATTAGCCTTTAAAAAACAGCACTGGCATTCAAGGGGGAAAATATCTGAAACAACCGAACCGCTAAACACATTGTCAAAATAAACCCCTGCAAATGTATGTTGTTCTGGCTCCTGTCCTGCTTTTCAGAGTGAAGCTAACCAAATAGCAAGTTTGCTTTCTGAAATTCTTTCCAGTAGTACTAACTATACTATTCTGTTGTTTTCATGGATATTAGGCTATGATCTCTGCCTGCTTGCTCCAAATATAAATAACATCGGTGATACTTGCTGGAGGACCATAGCTGTCAGAAGAATACCTATGTGCAGCTTGTATTCTCGGGGTGACTTTAACTTGTGTTTCCTGTGTAAATAAGAAGCCCACATTGCTATAAATATATAGATTAGAGTACAGTCTGTTTTCAGAGCTATTTCTATCAAGATTGAATGTAATTCCCAGAAGAGGGTCTTTTTCTGAGCTTTACTGCACTGTAGTGCCAGTGATTTTTTGAGAAGCCTGTTTACTGGCTCCCATGCCTTCAGCTAACCAGCTGATCAGTGACCGTTTCTGTCTCCAGCTCTTATACTGGTGTATGAAAAATACTGAGTGAAAGGAGTAGGGCAAATGCTGAAGATGTACTGGCGTTGGATAGCAAATGATAGAAGTTTTTTTTTTTTCTGGAAGACTGAAGCAAGTCTTTTTTGGCATTTATGAACAAGTTGACATATGTGATGGTTGCTCAGGGCTTTTGACGTATATTGTGAGCAACATTGAAAAATACAGAGAAGAGGGAAGGAGAAAAAAAAATATTGTCTTTTTTGATGTATAGGGAACCAAGCCCAGAAAAATTAAGTAACTTGCCTGAAGTCACGCAAGAGCCTTGTGGCAGATTGAACCCCCGTTTTTTGAGACCCAAAGGCTAAGCCTTACTTAGAAGATTATCTTGACTCTCAAGAACAGGAAAAAAAAGAACAACAAAAAAACCCTCAACCCACACACATGGGTGTCCTTTACGTTCAGGCATGGAATTCCCATTAATGTCAGTGGGAGTTCCATATGCTGAACATAACAAGAATCTGCTTTTAAGTATGTATACAATAATTATTTGTGATTATGTGGTACACCAAAGAGCTTAATTTGACTGTACTTAGAAAATATATTACAGCCAAATTCTACCTCTCCCTTCTGGAAGAGCAGCCTGCAACTTAAGTGAAACCAAATCTGTGCAGGGATTGAAAATTATACTGCTCTGAGGTCTGGAGCTTGCTATATTCAGGCTTGAACCTGTGCCAAGAAAAATTCTTTTAACCAAGGGACCAAAAAGGTTGATAATTTTCAGCTCCTTACATGTGACCAAGGACAGAAACAAATAGTATGCACCACTTCAGAGTTTTCCAGTTATGTTACACACTTTTTTTGTGAGCTGTCCCAGTGCCAGTTGTATACAACTCGCTGGCTCTCCTTGGCTGAATCCAGATGCAATTGAAGAGTTGTTTGTGCAAGGATGACTGACAAGAGCAGCTCATAGGTAACACTGGTTAGAGATGTGATGTAGAATTTCTCATTTTGCTAACAGCCAAGAGGTGGCTGTCAAAACAGTGGGCTTGATCCTGGGGTCTGCTGAGCAGTCCTGCTCCCGATCCAGCAAAGGACACGGCAGTGGGGAACGATCAGCACATGCACAGTTTCAGTTAAAGCGAGCGGGACGCGTGTTTGAGTCGGATGTGAGGCACGTTGTGGGAGCGGGGCGGAAGGGCCAGCGCTCCCGCGCAGCCGCCCCGAGGCAGCAGCCGGTGCGCGCGGAGCGGGCGCTGCTGCAAACGCCCCAGAGCGGCCAGCTGGGCTGAGCGCAGGGCCAGCGCTCTGGTGAGAAAAGCTTAGGGTGAAACATTACCCCTTCTTTGAAAATTGTACTGACTGTCTCCTGGATTTGTAGTTGGATTAACTGCAGTTATCTCCAAGTACAGTTGGATGTCACGCTCTTAAGTCCATTTTCTCTCTGTAGATTTGGAAGTGCTTTACAAGGGGAAGTCAGCATTATGTGCTTGTTTGTGCTGGAGAAGGGAGAAACTGAAAAAGGGGAGGACTTGCTGCCATCCATTTCATTGGGTTCAAAGTCACTTTGTGTTTAAAAGTTCGGGCTTTATGTCCAGAGAGTTTCTGAAGGGATACACAGCCTTAAGTTAACTTTGTAAAAGGCATGTAGGTGGGGCAAATTTTTGCAAATGCACTGAATGCTTTTTTCATTAAAAAGTTTGAAAATTGTAAATAAGATGTGGATTCAGTTACTAGACAAAATGTCCCTTGGGTTTTACACAATGACAGATCACTGCAAGAGCATTCAAATTCCATCGTAGTGAAATTTCTTCTGGATCTTAACAACATATTCAGAACTTAATACTGCTTTGATTTCCTGCTAGAGTCTGTATGACTTGCTCCCTGGTCCTTATAATTAGAATTTCAGATCTAGTCATGCTTCTTGAAGGGATACACCCATTATGAAAGCATAATTACTGGGAAGGCAATTATAAAAATAAAATAAAATAAAATACTGTTTTCACTGTCGTGTGCCCTTTTGGTGCAGTAGGAGATCACTTCCCTGCTCTAATGTATACATGTTACAAAAGTTGGCTCATAACATTTCCCTTCATTCTGTCGACCATTAAGAGCGCAATTCATTATGTACTGCAAGGGCTCCTAAGAACTGACAGCTGCACTGTAATTATCTTCACACAGATATTTGTAATCAGACTTGAAACTTGGATAATGGAGCTAATGTGTTTTCATCCATGAGGTTTTATGTTGAGCGCTCTGAATGTAATTATGCTTTAGGAACACCAGCCGTTCTTTGGCAATCAGTTCTTTCTTGATAAATTTACTTTCTTTGGTGAGTGGCTGCACAGGAATAAACACACCAGAAAGGGGATTTCTTCTGGACTAGTTGCAGAGTAGTTAGCAAGGGCTGCTTTCAGATTCGAAATATGAATGATTCAAAATGGGCATGATCAAACAAAGCTGATGGTTCAATAAAAATGTCCTGCTGTATGTAAAAATGAGACTACAAGCCAACTGCCAAATGAGGTATTTGTACTTTTCTTTTTGCTGCGGGAAAGATAACATATATTGATGTTTCTCTTCATCTATTTTTAATACTAAAAATGTTCCTTGTATCTCACTTTAAATACCCAATTTCTCTCTTACGTGATTGAAAGGTTTGAGGTTACTTCTGCATTCAAAACTCAGCACTAAGTCTTAGGCTTGGGGAAGGGCACTGGCTTTTCTGGGGCTATGATTTATCAAGCTAGCCCTTCTCTTGAAACTTTTTGTGCTGCATTTGTCACTATTGTGTGAATCCATGAAGGGCAATGGACCCGACAGCCAGAGGAGGCTGTCTGTATCAGATGGCCCATCGCTGGAAGCCATTAGATTTGGTGAATTTGCACCAGAGAGAAATATTAAGAAATAAAATCCTACTAACTTTTTTTGTTACAAAGGACCAAATTGAATGTTTCTTCTCAGTGTTAAACTCATTGGTTATTGTTTTTTGTGCAAATGTCCTGTTCTGTTAAATTAATTCAGCTGGAAAAGCCTCTTAGTTTCCTCAGGAGAATCCCTCGTTTGCTCACAGCTAGTCCTCTGCTCAGAAGCTTTGCTAAGGCTACAAAAAGGGGGTGTTGCTCTGCCGTTAATATTTTAGAAGCAATAAATTAATAACCTGGAATGAAGGTTTTCTCAGTAACATCAGTTACTGAGAAAGAGTGATAAATGTCACTCATTCTTTCTCTTTTTCTGTGGACACATTAGTGTCCCTGGGTGTTCTGAGTTCCCACCAGTCTCCCACTGGAGACTTGTGATGCATTCTGGCATGCACTATATATGTGTGGCCTTAAGCATATGTTTTGGGTTGTTTCTACAGCAAATATTTCTGGCAATCTGTTAGAGTTGCTCTTTTTAATATACTTTGTTGTATTAGCCCTTTGATAAAATAGATGTGAAAAACACGAAGATGAACACTGTTAAATCCTGCAGGCCTAGAAGAAACAAGTGTAGTCTTCAGTGAGCAAGACACAAACAGAACTGGGTATGGCATGTGCTGGCTGCTTGGATGCTACCCAGAAAGCCTTTGCTTTTCTCTTTGAAGAAAAATATCACTGTTTCACTTGATTAAAATAGCTATTCCAGTAGAAATTCTGCACATCAGAAGCCCTTCAGAAGTCATTTGGATTCACACAGGCTACTTCCCCACTAAATGTAATTAATTTGCTATAAAGGAGAAATTTTTATTCCCTCTATAAAATACTTTAAAATCAAATGATTTCTAATAAAACCGATTTAAAATGTTTAAGCAAAAACTATTTTTGGCAAAATGCAAAACTGAAAATTATGTGCTTGTGTATTTTTTCATGAAGAAAAGGGAGGAAGTTTGAGAAATGTGAGATTAAAGTTCTTGTGCAGGAAGTGCTGAGTACTCTTAGTCATAAAAAGCAGTTGCAGAAACATGCAACTAGTAAAATTCTAGTGCATAGTGCAGAAAAGCTGATTTCTCTGGTAATAAAAGAGACATGCTGGTTGGTGTCCCAGGAGAGAATAAAAGTTAAATAATTTTTATTCTTGATTCTTGATGCTGAATTTTTTGAGGGAGGCAAAACTGTTAGTGCACAGGCTGGTGGGTGGAAGGTAAAGCTGCATCAATAGTTGTAGATAGTTCAATTTAAATGTCATTTAAATGCAGCTAGTGTTCAATGGGACAGGTTTGAGGGAAGCCTGAATTGCCCCACTCTCAGGGCAGGCCTGCTAGCAGGTGAAAATTCCTTTGGGGGTAATTATAGACACAGCTATAAAACAAAATTTTTGTAATGTATACTGTAGTTGTCCAGGTCTGTTAATTTGGCACAGAGCTGATACCATATTAGCTGCCCAGAAAAGGGCTGTGGGAAGGTGGTTTCAGAAAGTTGTTGAAGAAAGACTGTTTTGATTCCTACCAGATCAGTGCCCCAGGGATTTGGATGTTATAATTGCGAAGAAATACCTAGAGAGCAGCAGGAGGTGCAAGCTGCCTAGTAGCTGGTAGCTGCTTGTGCAGAAGCCTGACTTGGGGGATAGATGGGTCACCTGAGAAGACTTCTTTGACCAAAGCAGAGTTGTTAGTTTACTAGAACTTCCAACCCCAACTTAGGACCACAAGTAAGTGAATCCTATAATAAAAATGTTGCTGCTGGTATTTAAAAGATCAGCATAAACATGAAGTGGTTGCCTGCATTAAGTGGTATATTCCTGACCTCGATCTTGGTATATATCCAGTCCAACAACCACATTTGTTCGGTTCCAAAACGTGCAGCTGAGCAGACTGTCATGGAGAAGGCTGTATGAAAAATGGAACAAAACATGAAAGCAGCAGAGTTGTAAAACCATGAGGTGTTTCCATATCTTTGTGCAGTCTCTTAAACCTCCTGGTGCCTGACCATTGATTTGGGTTAATTCAGGCCCGTTTGGCTGCGAGATGCAAATTGTCCTGATGCAGTGTGTGCGCGGATGCCCGTCGGACTGGCAGTGTGCAGCTCACACAGTTTGCATCTGGCCTTCCTTGGGAGCAGGTGGGAAACCTTCTAGACTGCTGAGACAAGGGGCTTGTTGGGAAAGGCCCCCACAGAAGAAAGAGGAGGTACAGGGACAGACTGTAAAGTTAGCAAGTTCACCACCAGGAAAATGAAGGACAGCGGGAGTAAAGGTTTCTACTCTTTGCCTACTGAAGTAAAAAGAGAGTAGATGGTTGGCTTATACAAACCTGGGGTGCAGTTCTAGAAAGGAGAGGGGTTTAGATGCTCACTGAGGAAGGAGCTGTTGAGGATAACCTGGTGC
Source organism: Tinamus guttatus (assembly GCF_059628265.1). Taxonomy (NCBI): domain Eukaryota; kingdom Metazoa; phylum Chordata; class Aves; order Tinamiformes; family Tinamidae; genus Tinamus; species Tinamus guttatus. The sequence goes on from NW_028288923.1 coordinate 5,467,370, forward strand.
AGAAAGCTGCAGCCTTGGCTGAACACAGCGTGGAGAGCAGGGCGCAAGGGATGAGTGCTTGCTAAGTGCATAAGGTCCTGTTAAATATAATCATATCACATAAGTGCTCTGCTGAAAGGGAAGATTTGGTTTGTTAAGGTGCAGGATTATAGCCCAAGGCTCCTAGAAGGTGTCAGAAAGTGTTTTTTGCTTGTCTATTTATGTTTGTTTATTGCTAGACTGAATTTTTCTTTCAAATATAATGAGGCTGGTCTTTGAAGCTGCCTGAGAGATAGTGTGGTCTCTGTGTGGAGGTCTGGCTAGGTTTCAAATTAGGGTGGAAGCGTGAGAAGTGCAATGGGTTAAAGAATTGTGAGGTGACCACCAGGTTGTCACTGAGCAGCCTTTCCTCATACAGGCTGCAGACAGTAGTTCTTGTCAGGATGATGGAAAGCAGCTATGGGCATGGCAATGACAGCCTAGAGGGACTCTTGCAGTATTGGTAGAAATGATATTTCAGTAGGGGAAAAAAAGGAGACAGTACAGATTGTTTTCTGTTTTGTGAATATTTGATCTTCAACTCTCAAGTCTGGAGAAATTCCACTGAGTTTAGGAAAGTTAGATGGTACATATTAAGACAAGATCTGGGCCCACCAGGATTTAGTCATTCCGCCCGTTGAGCTGGAAATCATCAACTTCAAAATCATTTGTGGTGACCATGATGTCAGTATTTCTCTAAATGTCCATTGAGGACAAAATATTCTGTGTGAAAAGAGATGAGCATTTCTGTGTCTCCCTGAAAGCTGGTCAGATAAGGAGGAGCGTAAGGCTTGTGGGCTGCCAGTGCTCATTAGGGCCTGCTGCCCTTGGAGGCTGCCATGGGTAACTCTGTGACCCCTGAGCAAAGGAAAGCCCTGGAGTTTTGGGATCTAATCTTCCTCTGAATTAGTTATATTTAGCAAAGAATGATGTGGATGTTTCCTCTGTGCTTGCAGGCATCTGGAAAGAGTATAGGTCCTAGAACCAATCAAGGAACAGTAAGACCAGCATGGGTAACTTCTCAGTTATCCATTGAATTGCATATTTATAGACGGCAACAACCAAGGGCTTTGGCCCTAGGTTGGTGTCCAAGATAAACGTGGATGAAGTCCCTTTGGGGAGAAATAGCGAACCAAGACATCTCCTTTACGTACTGGCAGTTTAAGGTAGTACGTTATTGATACCTGGCTGGGCTAGTTCAACATAAGAAAGCTCCCGCGCGATGAGGAGCATGGCATTCCTCCCGCCGGCCAGTGGAGACAACAGGCTTCTCAGAGCTGGCTACAGTTCCTTCTGATATAGCTGGCCACTCTAGGAGTAGTTCATGTCCTGTTGCCTTGAAGGAGGCATGCAAAGAATATTCTCTCATAGGCCAAAGTGGGCAATCTCTGTTGTTCAAAAATGTATATTTAGAACTGGTTTGAATTCGGCGAACTAGTCCAAAGACATGTAGTACTAGACATGGACATGTATGGTAGAATGACATTCAGATCTAATCTAATCCCATGCATAAGTTTTACGGTCCAGCCACATCTCTGACTAGTTTTACTCTATGCAATCTACCATTTAGCTAGCCCAAGAAAATAACCAGAAGTAGTAAGATTTCCTGAAAATGTCATGTTTCTTTGGTTGCTGTATTTATTTTGGTCATATGAACTCACTTTTTAGTGCAGTATGAATAATTATCCCTCAGTTCTGTTGAAACCAAAGGAAAGAAATACAGTTTGGCCAATTCACAGTGTATGTCTGGAGAGCAAGTATAAATTGTGTATTTGTTATTATTTTGATATGTTTTGCCCTATTTCATAAACCTTACATCACTTGATGCTGAAGAATATGGATGTGCTCAAACATTCCTTTTGATTATTTCAGTTAAATTACAGTCCAAACTAGGAAAAAAGAGTTTTTTTTAAAAAAAAAAAAAAGAAATGGATTTTTCCTCTAAGTTTCTAGTAAATTTTGCTCCTTTAAAATTCGGTGAGTTCTGAGGATACTCAGCTTTAGGAGTCCTAGGTCCAAAATAGTTCTGTGTATTAAAGCTGTAGGTTTCATACCACTTTCATAATGTTGTGTCTTTTGTGTTTCAATCCAACTATAGGATATTACCAGCTTGCTTCATACCATCTATGAGGTAGTTGATGCATCAGTAAACCATTCACCTAGTTCCAGCAAAACCCTGAGAGTGAAACTCACTGTGGCACCAGACAGCAGCCAGAAGAAAAAGAGCATCTTGTTAAATCACTCTGGTAAGCATGTGCAGTCAGCTATTTGGAAAAAAAAGAACATCTCTAAGGAGATCCATTCTTGAGGATCTTCAGATTTTGTTAATGCATACAAATATGTATTTTAGGGCAGGTAATTCTGTGACCTTTTTAGTCCCCAAGAATCCATTTAAGATCTGAGGTGCAAACTGCCTGTCCTCCTTTCTCTTAAATGTATTAAGGTCCTCATCCTGACCATTTCCTCTTGGCAGCAGCAACACCCCATGTGTTGTGTGACTGTGTTTGCATGCTACAAGGCAATTTCTCTTTTAATTTTTCTTTTTATATTGCTTTAACTCTTCTGGTATTGTTATAGTCTTCAGTTTGGATGGAAACAACTGTGCTAGTATAAAAATACATAGCTACCACTACTGCACGCTAAGGGTGAATAATTCAATGTAAATAACCTTTTATCACTGTAAGCTAGAATCTCAGTATGTAAAATACCATAAAAATTATACTAATGATAATTCTTGCACTCAGCTAGAACTTTTAAGAAGTGAAATAGTAGAATGAAAAAATTATTATTTGCCCCTTCACTTAAAATTCTGCAGTGTGTGGAATCTGGACAGGTCTTTCAGTTATTAAATACATGATAATGAAAAGATTGTGACTAATGCATGCTGGTCGATTTTAAGTAGAGATACTGGGCCAAGCGTTGTTACCAGACACACACGGGAATTTGAAAGGCCTTGTAGGCTACAACTGTCTGTAACGTGATATGTTAGCAAAGATGCATCTATTAGCAAGGTTGGTCTAAACATAAAAATTGGACCATATTTCTCAATATTGGCTGTCTGCCATATATACTGTTATAAAATGTCTTATACTTTGATGACTTATTCACCTTGTGTTCACTCTAATAATAGTTGTCTATCAGTATGATAACTTCAGTAGATAAGATAGTGTGAAATTGAAACAGTGAAAGCACCTAGAGTAAAAACTTCAGTAGAAAAAAATGTGGGTGCATTATCCAAAAGGAGACCCTCAGGATCTCAGTCTTGATATTTGTTTCCACTGAGTCAAGAGAAGTTACAAGCAAATTTGCCCCGTTGAGAAGCTACATGCTGCATTAGTACAGTGCTGAGCTCCAAAAACTAACAAGCCCTCCTGAGGGCTCCCAAGTGTGAATGTGGCTCAGTCTAACCTACCACATGGCTTTGAGCCTAACCCTGACTCACGTCCCGCAGCCAAGGTTGTCTTCATAAAATCTGTTTTGTGGACAAAAGCACTTTTGAAGAGGTTAAGCTTAATAATATATTACATCCTGACCTACAGACAAGCAAGGATGTGTTTACAGTGTAGCGTATTAGTTAGGCGAACAACAACAGTCATGGGAGAATAACGTACTTGTTCTTGGTGGCAGATTTGCAGAGCGCCAGGCACAGAGCTGAAAGCAAAGCCAACGAAGAAGGAAGAAGCTCTGAAAAGAAGCAGCGAGCTTCTGTCAGGTAAGAGCAGAGAGGCTCCTAGGGGACAGGGCTAGCTTCGACAAAACCTCACCTATTGATGTTTTATTTGTGGGGTAACACCCAGCTAGGAATTAGCTTCGAGCTTCTACCACTGCTGTAAACTTGAAGGAATTTTTTTTTTAAATAGTTCCAAGTTCCAATAGTATTTTTTTTAACTAGTTCCACTAGTTTTAAATAGTTCCATGTTTCATCACTTGAAAAACTCTCTCTGTTGTCTTTATTGGAATTCTTCCTCTATGACTCAGAATGCATCTATTTCCCATTGAGTACAAACCCAGTATTTGATTTTTGCACAGCTGCAGGTATCCTTGCAGCCGTCTAGAGATTAGGTTAAAAGCAAAGGGGTTTAATTCTTCCCAAACAGAATGTCCACCATCATTTTGCACGCCAATCCAGATTAGGCCTTATTGCACTGAAGTGTTTTATTGTGCCATTTGCAAGGTTAGTGAGAGCACATATCTGGAGAATACCCTGTTATCATGAGTTGCATCTATGTTTTAGGTATTACCTCCACTGAACTCCAGAATACGCAGTAGTCATTTGCAGTATGTCTTTTAGGTATCTTTTTTATTTTTACAGCTAAAAAAATTGCTCACATTTCAGTTGAGTGTGTGTGCTATTCCTTTTTTGAATTTGTTGTTTAATGGGCAGAAAAATAAAAGCAGGCAATTTCGATATATTTCCATGTGCATCACTTGGTCTAGATGGTTCATCTCCATGTGAGTGTTTAGGCTTGGTTCAGTCTAAGATTTCATGCTACGGGAAAGGGAAAATTTGCACAAATGACACAGTGATTACACTGAATCTATATTTGATTCTTCAGCTGCAAATTTATAAAATCCAGCTTGGGACTTCTGTGAGCTTAGAGAAATTTGTCCAAAGTGGAGTTTGTATTACCACTTAAATTTTCAACCATAAATGCATCAAATATTGGGGCAGAATCTCAACTCAGTGTCCTCCTGGTCCATTCAATTAAGAGGCTTCCTAGGCAGGACCAGCCTGAATCGTGAGCCTGGCAGATGGGTATTGGGCAGCCGTGACATCTGGCAGTTTTTGCTGCATCTTGTTAGATGTGGCCAGCACAAGGAACCTGGCCACTGCACATGGGTGTGGATGTTTGCACCCTCCGGCCAGACTGCCAGGCCCCTCAGGGCTCTCCTGGACAGGACGGAGCTGCAGGAGGTAATGCAGAGCTGCCCCTGGAGAGCAGCAGTGAAGGCTCGTGTGAAGTACACAGGCTTTGCAAATTCAGTCACTTAGGAATTCTAGGCAAGACGTGATTAATATTCAAGATAAAATGGATAGAGCTGGTTTTATCCCTAAAGTGGAAGATATAGAGGGTGGGTGGGATTTTTCATCCCCTGGCAGCTACAGGAAGGAGCTTTCATCTATAGGGCTAATATCAAGATCAAGTAAGCAGATTTATAGCTGTCTTGCCCAACATATGTATTATAAAAATGATGGTGGAAGAGCACTGGCAGGCAACTCTGTGGATGGTGGGGGAATTTTAGAAGGGGTTTTCATGTTCTGCACAAATACTTAAGCAGGTGTCTTTTCTGTTGGAAAAGAAGAAAGAAACTAGCAACAACAATGTATATTCTTACAGCCTGTGCTTGATGCAGGTGCATGCTGCCTGTATCTTCCCATGTTTATGCAAAAAAAGCATCCAGGAGCTGGATGCCAAAAGGCTCGTTTCTCAGAAGTACTGTAAGCTCTGACAGTAGAGCGCGTCTCTCATCAGTGCCTAATTGCTTCACGGTGAATATTTGCATTGTCGCACGTCATCTTGCGTGTAAGGAGGGTATTAGCATGCAGGGCTGTGGCAGTACTTGTGTAGTTTCCTTCACTGTCTTGATGAGAGACGGAATTTATTACAATAACAAAGAAAAACAGGTTCCCTGTTAGCTCATTTTTCGACAGGCACTACTGTATGCAGTGTTGCTCCATCGTGCTACATTAAACCCATGATGCTTTTTCTGGGTTAGCGGTGCGTTGCCTTCAGCACCTGTGCAGCTCCCAGTAGTTTCTGCAGGTGACTCAAGCACAGCAACCTTTGCTTAGCCAATTATGGCCCCGAGATCTTTAGGCTGACTTGCTAAACTGTACAATGCTGTGTGTGTCTGAGGCAGGAAAGGCATAAGAGTTGGCAATCTGCCTAAAAATAAAAAAAAAGTCTGGACAGTCCCTCTTTTTTGACAGCACCTCATGTCACTTTGGGTGTTCAAAGCTGACTGCAGCGTCTTTAAAGCTTCACTGCTTTCCAGGCAGGCTCTTCTCCATTCAGGAGAATCTACCCGTGTCTAAGAGGAGCAAACACGGTCTTCCATGCAGGTTAAGTCTTGTGACTTTTATCACAGAAACCGGAGATCTGTGCCTGACAGAGATGCGAGGGACTCAGTTCTGTAATGTCCTAAACCCTCTGACCCTAGGCCAGGAAAGCAATCTGTGCCAAAACTCAGAGGGTTTATTAGCCTCTGGAAATCTGCAAATGTGTTAATAGACTAAAAACAGTATATTTGGCACTTCATGGAATGGAACCTGTGTTTAGCAACTGGTGTAAAAATACAAGGCCAAAATCTGGTCTTTCAGTGCATTTGCACAGAGCATATAAAAGCAAAACCTTTCAAAACTCTTTGTGGTCTTCAAGATGGAATGACAGGTAGTGATTTAATCAGGAGTTTTCTGCTTATCCCTTCTGCTATATTGAAGACACCAATGTCTGCAGACTTCCATTTAAATTGCTGAATTAAATCGTTCAGCATTATCGGCTACAATTTCGTAAACCTCTGGATGATTTTTTCCTGCCTCATAAATGAATGGTATTTCAGATATTCATTCTCAGGAAATAGTTCTGCTATAAATAAAATTGCAAAGCTGAGCAGGAAAAGGAGTCGAGTTGCTGGAGCCAGGGACTGATTTGACCTTTTTAATTGTATATTGGAAAGCAGCAGTTACCTCCAGCTATTCTACCAACACTTTTTCTCCTTAGGTTCATTCTAGTTAATACACCTTTACTGCCTCTCCTTCTGAAGCAGATACATGTGGATGTTAATCTGACAGGAGGTTTGCTCCAGCGCTTCCTCATAGCAGTGGCATCAGTTGCATCAAACAGCAGGGGGGTTTTGGCATGTCCAGATTGAGAACCAGCTGAATGGTTTTGGCCCTAAGACAGAATGTAATAAACCCTTGGAGCATTTTCATTTGTTTTTGTATGTATGATGCAATTTGAAAGCATCATTTGATTTGCAACATCGGGGTCAATTTATATGAGGGGAAAGAACAGTCAGTTCAGGCCTATCAACTTAGCAAATCCAATCATCCACAGTTTCAAGTGCTTGTTGTTCCTTTGTGAGCAACTCCTGTCACTTCAAAGGACACATTAGTTGTTGTTTTGCAGATGGTGATAACAATTTTAAAGAAGTTCTGCTGAATTGTAACTTTGCTTCCTGCTGACAGATATCACCAGAGTGAGAACAATGCAGAACAAAGTGGGTGCTACCGTCACTGTGTTGATGAGAACATTGAAAGGAGAAACCACTATTTGGATCTTGCAGGAATAGAAAACTACACATCAAAGTTTGGGCCAGGTAATTTGGTAATTTACAGTTCAACCTTTTGGCCTTTTCTTTCTTCACTTGCATGTGCCAATTCGGGAGCAACAAATTTTGAACCTGTGTGACCAGCCTGTAACAACCTCCTGGAAGCAGTGGGACTGAATACTGCAATATAATTAGTGTGGAGAAGGAATCACAACAGAGTGGTTAATGTGCTTTGAAGTATTTGTGTAGAGCAACTTGGAAATGAACCTAGGAGACCAATCTTTGTATGTACTCTGTTAAACTTAGCCTATGTGTACAGCTAGGACTGATTTTTGGATGTCAGGGATCTTTTCTGAGATGAACCAGCTCATAACTGGGATTTTATATCCACTACTGATGCCAAAATCAGAGAATGTGGGTTCATACCTGGAATTTTAACATCTGTCCCCAAATTCAAGGGGTCTGGATTTCCTCCCTTTCCCTGAACCTCGGTCAGGTTTTACTATTCCACTTAGTTATTTTGGTGAATGTCAGATAGATGACCAAGGGAGGATAATCTGAAGATGTACATACATATGCGTGTGTGTGTATGTTATTTACTGATCACACTTATTAAATGTAATTAAACTAGACAGCTATAATTGCATTCACTTCCTTAGGAAAAATTCACTCTGCCAATGATGCTGCCCCTGCCAACTGCATGCAACTAATTAAAACTTTGAAATACTAGATGACTAAGTCAGCTTGCTATTTCCTAGGATCTCCTCCAGCAGCTCAAAAGCATGATCCACCGAGCAGAGTTGTGAATCAGACTCGATCCCGTTCTCATGAACCTGAAACCTTCCATGCTCACCATCGGAAATCCCAAGTGGTGGATCCAAGCTACGTCAATTTGGCTGAGAGCTCATACGCCAAGATCGCAGAAATCCAACAGAGGCTGCGGAACCAGGACTCAAACAAGCACTTTGTGAGGTCTCCCAAGGCCCAGGGCAAAAATGTTGCTTCTGTGCATCCTGGAAGGGCAGTAAGAAACAAACCTTTTCAAGGGGCGCCCATGCCCGTGGCTTCCCCAAGTGCACGGGTGGGCCAGAATCTTCCTTACCTCCCCTTGCAGTCTCAACAGGTTCACAAGAAGCACAAGCAGAGGGCAAAGGAGAATCACCAAATGTGCAAAACCTTCCCGTCTCCAGGGACAGTTGTGGAAAAGGAACATGTGAGAGATCTGCCCACAGTCATATTATATGAAGGCCAAGTTGGACAAATGATACAGAGACATGAACACCACCACCACCACGAGCACCATCACCACTACCATCACTTTTATCAGACATAAAACAGATCCCACCAGCATCCTCCAGGAATCATCCCATATGAAGGAAACGCATTCTTGTGAGACCATAATTAAGGCATTACTATGATTAATATTATTGATACTCCATTAATATTCAGCTAGCATATATTTTAGAGGCTCTATGGAACTCCTGAAACTTACCCTATTTATATGTTGTGGAACTGCATAGCTTGCTTAAAAAACTTGTGGATTGATTTCTTTTTTTTAAGTGGCTTGTAGAACAGCAAACAGCCATAGCTTTTTGAGCTGTGATTTAATGCAGGTCGTCAACGCACTTCTTTACAAGTACTACTTCCATTGTAGTATAAAAGATACTTCAAACACTTTTGCAGACATCAAGCTTACCAGTCTGCTGTATGTCGGCTGATCGCACACGAACCTTTTATCAGGGGAGCAATGTTCGAAGGTTTGGACTCCAGAGATACTCAGAATAACAGAAAAACAAACAGCTGCTACCTCTAGTATTATTCAGATTTTATTTTCTTTTTATTGATTGTAATGTACTACAGGGGGGTTTAATATACTGCATTCACGTACCCTGTTTGTGTTCACATCCTTTCAAACTATCGTAATAATTACAAGGAAATATTAGCTATACTTGTCAACAGAGCTACATTTGTACAACTTACACTTTATTTTCTTCGAGGTTCTTTACTGACACAAGTACAGTCTGTTATATACTGGGTAATATTTAAATATACTTCTTTTACTTTTTTTTTCTATCTCTTACTCTCCACTGTTTTGGGAAACCGTTTGAAAAGAGGAGGATGTGAAATGGGGTTTTCAGAACCATCACTAGATTTTAGTGCTCGGGCCATAAGTGTAATTCATGGGAGGGTTGGGAAGGAGAGGGGTTGTTTGGGGGGTTTGTTTTGTTTAAATCCACAGTTCTTTGTTTTGCAAAAGAATTGAGGAAAATATACTTTAAATGTTGGCAAATATATATAAAAATATAAATATAAATATATATATAAAAATGCACACTCTCAGGTACATTTTGTTGTGTTTTAGAAATCTGTGGTTTGAATATTAACATAATTTTTTTCCACAACAATGAGTTTTTACGTATGTTACGATAAACATACACCATGGCACTTTTTAGGTGCCTGCCTCTGATTTAAATTTCCCGAGTTCCTACAGATTTGTGCTTTTCTCATTTTAGAGACAATTCAGCATGTGAAAAACATCACTTACGGTCATTCTGGCCTCTCCTACGTTTTTCTTATCAAAGGGCTTCCATTCCATGAAGGAGAATGAGACCATAGTCACCAGCCCCTACTGGCTGCTGAGAAATTTGAAGGTCCAAAGCAAATTGGAAAAGTGAAAAGGAAGGGTCAGTGCATTCAAGTTTTACGGTCTGTGGGGCCCAGATTTATAATACATTCAGTTGGGTTTTGTACAGATCACCATTGTGCAGGTAGGAAGTGACTGAAAAACACATTGCTTTTGGAACTCTGAAGTAGAGAACTCCTCACATAAAGCATAATTGTGCTATCAAACGTAATTGCTTTGGGTTTCAATTTCTTTTAAATGTTGTGGTATTTTGTCTATAGTATATATTGTAAAATGTAACTATCCCGCATCATTATAAGACCTTTATGATTAGGGTTTTTTTTTTTTCTGACTAGGGTTTTAAACAGTCTAAAATGGGATATTACTCTACTGCTGAGCACTCGAAACTTTTAGAAGGCTGTTGTCCTTTCTAAGAACCCGAGACATTGACTTCTAAAGAAAATAAAGTTGAAAGCTTTGCCTTCTTGTGGAATTGGAATAGAATCACTGCATCTTGGTAATTAGGTCCATCTCTTGTCTCTCTGAATCAGCAGTTGTTTAGACTTATTGTCCCCTTTAAAAAATCTGGTTTATTTTATTTTTTTTTAGCTGTCAACAGTGTGTTCTGTTAAATCTTACATAATGTTTTTAAAATGTATTTGATCTGTGTGACAACTATACTGTTCTGTTTATTTTTTAAATTCCTAAAGTCCAAAAATATTTATATTCAGAATTTTCTGTACTGAAAAATATGAAAAGGCCACAAATTTGGTTAGTTACCACTGAGTTGTTCTAGTCTAAGCCTGTTTTGCTGCTTGTGTATCATTCTTTTCAATGTATATATAATTATGGACTGCAAAAAAAAAGGCATTTATATGTCTAGTAGAAGGAATAAGCTTATTTATATTATAGTGTTAACAAAGTCTGATGTATTCAAGTGACTTACGTTATACCGCATGCAAACACACAAGTGTACATTCCACCTGCGACGGGATGCCATGCCGTTTGGTCTGAAGTTGTAATTAAAGCTGTTCTCTTTTCAGAAGAGCATATGCTGGAAAGGCTGGCACACGAGGCTTCTTTCTTAGCCAATTTCTAAATGCAGCTCATTGCTGAAAGCTAGAAAACGTCCTGCAAAAACTAGAATGCTTCCAGTGGTGTGGGCTTTGCTAAGAAAGGGCAGCGAAGGGGCATGAATGGTCTCTCACCCAGAGGTATTTTGCTAGAAAAGATAACAACACCAGTAACAAAATCCCATCTGAGTGGAAAGTGTGCAGTACTGGCTGTGCAAGTGAACTTGGGAATGTAACGCACCTGAGCATTGCTTACAACTTGGTGTTGATTTGTTGGGTTTAACCATATTTGGAGATTCGATGAAGTCTACCTTGCGTAGATGCTGGGAAAGTGAATTCTAACATTGTGGCATCCCCATACTAAAACTTTACCCCAGCCATGTATGAACACACAGTATTTAAATACTGTGTTGCATTTGTGTTAAGTATGAATAACATGCAGCACAGTTTCTTTTTACAGAAGCCTGAGTTTCTGTATCTTTTAAAAATGTTTCCTTTTCAGTATTTTGTATAGTAAATATAGATGGTTTTGACTAAATGCTCTATTTATTTAACAGCAAAAACTGTGCCAAGAGAACCCCCTGTTAATTAAAGTTTTACTAGTTCAGAAAGTATATTTCCTTCTCCTTGTTTTGGATTTCAGGGGCATATTGCAATTGCTGTCACTGATTGCAGATCCCAGCGATGAAAGAGCTTGCATTAACATTTTTGGGAACAGGATCAGGCCATAAGGTATGGACTAGGTTTACTTCGGTTGTATATTTAAACTGTAAAGTTTCAAAGTTATGTTTCTTGTCCCCTATTAGGAGAGCTGTGTTGAGTTACCAATTTTTCAGCTTGCTGTTAATCCTGAAAACCTAAAAAGAACATTAAAATTTGTTTCAGGCTGCTCAAAAATGTGGCTGTATGAAATAGATTAGTTGCTGGATAAACAAAACATTTCATTTCCCAGGAAAAAAAAAAAGAGGAGTTCTTACTATTCAAAAATAAAATGGAGTGTCATGAAGTCATTTCAAATAAAAATCGAGCTTTTTCACTTATTTTTTTCTGTCCCTACACAAACAATTCAGCAAAACTAAGTTGATCCCACAACTCGCACTTTTGCTGAATAGAATTTCAGCTGAAAAATTTCACTCAGCTCTGCAGCTATGTTGTTTTGAAAGCCAGAGTCTTGAAAGCAAGGATGCCTAAACTTCTCTCACCTTCATGACCACCTCATGAAGTAAACAAAGCTAAGGATAGCAGAGAAAAATCTTTGTCCCAGTGAAATCTCTGGCTAGACTCCCAGACTCCCACTGGCTTCAGGGTGCCTGTAATTTCATTCCAGGAGAGTGGGTTTGAAGTCTGCATAATGTGCAAACAGTGATTTCAGTATTTATATTTCTGCTTCTTAATGTTGATGGTTTTCTAGCAACTAAAATATTGTACAAGTTTATGAGAGACCAAGCTGGCAAGTTAGTTAATATCAGCAGCAATTACTGGGCTTTGTACTTACCTCGCTGGAGGATTTCAAGGCACTTCCAAATGTCTTTGAAATGCCACCTTGTCATTACTGACAAGTAGGACCTAGTTCTGCCCTCGGATGCTGAGGTTGAGGTTCTCCTGGCATACTGGCAGACCAGCCCTGTGAGGCTGCACCAAATGAAAAAGGAACTGGGACCTCTGCTGTTGTCTTCCTACTCAAGCCACCGTGAGCAAGGAACGGCAAAGATGTACAGGGAGATGTACCCTGAAGGAACATACGGTTGTACTAAAATGTGTCCTCTGCCAGAAGTTGAATATTGAATGGCAAAAGATGGGTTCTGATGGAGGTGATCTTTTGTAAGAGTAACTGCTGTGTATACTCAACAGTCTGCAAGTTGCCACATAAACATATAGCTATGACAAATACTTGCTGTTCTCCACATGTCATTGTGTTCCTCAGTTATTGAATGACAGATTTCATTTGTATTCCAATTAACAGGAAAGTGACTCCCTTGGGGCCTAGATTGCACTTGAGAAAATTCATCATGCTAGAAAACAGCTTTGCCAAAACATTCAACATGATTTTTGCCTGGAGTGTAGACAAGAATGTTCATGTTTGGAAGTGTGTCAGCTAGTCAAGTCTCACCTTTAATTACCTTGATGTAATTCATCAAAATCTGAAAATATGTTTTCAAACATGACTTATCCATGGTTTCATTGGGAACCAAATCATATTCAGCTTTGTGTTAGTTGTCAGACTTCTTTTTTTAAAACACACCCAAGCAGAAGTATGTTTGAAAATCCATGAAATAAAAATTGAACTTATTATTTATTTTCTAAATAACTTCCTTGAGAAGATTTCCCTTCTTCTCTAACACAGCTAGCAGCAAAACCAGCTTTGATTTATCACATAATGATTTATTTTCTCTGCATGTGTGACAGCTGTTTGGTTGATTTGACTTGTGAAAGGGTGTCAGAGTTTTTATGTCTTGTATATCTTTAAAATGTGCTCAGAATGGGCTAAAAAGACAGGACTTAGAAAAGTAAATAACTATATACAAATTATTCAGTAGGCATTGAACTACCACTTCATTTGCCATTTGGATTACAGTTACTAAATAATGAGGTTTCAATGACACTATAATTTACGTTAATATTTCTATATAATTCTAAACAATTCAATCCTATTGAGGTAAAATAATAGAAATTGTATATTGAGGTCTTGTAATTTCTTTGCTTTAAAATAGCAGGACTTTACTGCATGGATGGGCTATTGTGAGGGTTAGAGCTGTGAAGAAAGACTGGCGAGGGAGGGATAGAATTGAGAAGAGGAAGGGTAGCAGAGAACTGTTTACCAGAGGGGGAAAAAAGATGGTCAAGAGACAGGAAAATACTATGTGGAGAAATAGCTGTATTCGTAGTACTGTTCTGAATCCTTTATGGTACATTTATCGCTCATAAAGCTGTAAAAATAGTTCCTAAAATGTTTTTCTCTGGGCGAGCTTGAAAGACTTTCTAGAAGTGGTCAACATCTAGTGTGCAGCTGTGGAGGCCCAAGGAGAAGTGGAGGCCCAAGGAAAGAAAGTTGCAGAAAATCACCAACAGGGCTGTGGTAGAATGAAAAATGATGCCTAGGTTTTCTCAATCCAATCTGAGGGAAATTCTTTTCAGACACTGAGGTGTTTCTACAGGTGTTTTTAATAGTGTGTGGAATATGTTTTGAGTGGTAGCATGAGTTTCTTTTTCGTTTGATTACAAACGCCCATCAGTTGGCCAAGTGTTGCCCAAAGTGTAGGTGTCTGTACTGATGTTGGAAATGCTCAGCATTAACTATGCCTTGGAAATTTACTGGCACTGTCTATAATCTTGATATCACAAGAAATGTCAGCCTGGAGTGGATCAGTTGCCTCGTCAGTCTGGTATTCTGGTTCTCAAAGTAGGTAGCTTGAGAAGTTTTTATGAATTTTGAAGACATAATGTTAAGGGGCTTTATAAATTTGGCAATGGAAAAATATTAATTTAACAGTAGCAGGCATATTGATAATTACATTCATTGTGCTCTGTTTTTTTACAACATGCTTATGAAGTAGGTTTGCTGTCTTTCTTTGAGTGCCTAGTCCATACAGAGAAAAGAGCCTGTAATTACTGCCAGTGAGAGATGTACTGTTTTGGTGAGCCTGTACTTTGTGGATGAAGATAGGGGGTTCAGATCCTTCTGGCACGGGGCGTTTTTCCTTGCACTTACTGTTCCCATTCTGTTTTGTTCGTAAAGTATAGCACATGGAGGCTTTGTGAATTTGCCAATGAAACACCTAGCAAATATGTCTCCAGCTTCACAAGTGGAATTCTGTAGAGCCAGGAGAACCCCGTGCATGTCTGAATTTGGGCCTTCAAATACGGTTTGCTACACAAGTCGTCGTTTTTTCTTGTACTAATTTCAGATATTTGATAAGCTCTTTTTATGGTTTACAAGTTTAAAAAAGAAAAATAAAACTTTGTAGATTAAAACACTTTTTGGAGCTTGTATCTTCTCTGTTCTTGCTGGAGTTCTGCGAATTGCGTTTTTCCTTGGGCTTTAGCTTAAACCCTACAAAGAGACTTTGGAGTGGGTGTTTATAGTTCTTCGCTTGCTTGTTCACAGGATAAGGCTGTTGATAGACGAATAAAGTGCCACTTGAAGTTGTTAACAACCAGGCCTGGTACTGCTAGTTCAACCAAGATAAACAGTGAAATGCCATGGCAATTAGCATTAGGGTCTCACTTGGCCAGTGCCGATTTCTAGCGTTGCAGGTACAGTGCTTTATACATGCCCTGGCGATGGGATCAGGACTGATTTACTCCATCCTTGCTCTGAATGCTGCGTGGGCTCCTGTGTGGTGCACACGCGGGACATTCCTGCGCACTCGGCGTTTCGTTAGGAAGCAGGGGTGTGAAAACTGGAGCATTTCAATCTGAAGCAATTAACCCTCTCGCCCTGCAAGGAGTGGAAGGGAGGAAAAGCTCAATTAAAGAGACTCGGAGTTTCCAGTAAGTGCAAAAGTATGAAGTGAGGGGAAAAGCAGCACTGTGGGCCTCACATTCCTCCTGTCTCTTTACAGCCTTCTCGGGGAATATTTCTTACTTTTGATGTCTTTAATCACAACTTCTTGCTGTTTGAGTATGCCATCTGTTAAGGCCATATCCCTCAATGGCTCTGCACATGTGACTTCCATGGGTTTCAATGGAAACTTTGTGCAGCTTAACTGGATCAGCAGATGTAAACAGAGGTACTTCAATTTGCACTTGCCTGGATCAGAGCCTGTGGCACTTGTAGCTTGCACTGGGAGGGGAGAGATTTTTCGAAGAATTCTTCTGGTCCAGTGAGTGGAGGCTGAAAGTCTGAAATATTTCGTAGTAAGTCATAGTATTTCCAGGAGTAGGGCAAAACTTGCATTCTTTACTCTGCTAAAAACATCATCACTGCAACACCGGTTTCCTTACAACTGAACAATGAGCTAGGTAGGCAGAAAATTCTCCTTCCAGGCACTCAAGAGATTTGTTTATGGTATCTGTGACC
Source organism: Tinamus guttatus (assembly GCF_059628265.1). NCBI lineage: Eukaryota > Metazoa > Chordata > Aves > Tinamiformes > Tinamidae > Tinamus > Tinamus guttatus. The sequence continues at coordinate 5,483,376 of NW_028288923.1, forward strand.
CCGACAGAGAAAACTGAAGAGCCAATGTGATTCTGAGGCAAGTAACTGGTCCTTTTCCTCAAGAGAGGCAGCAAGATCCCCTTTCTTAAATTCTTTTCTTAAGGGTTTCTGTGAATGCTTTGGAACTGGGAAACTCATACTTGGGAAGGTGTCAGAGTCTGAAATGCTCTTCCAATCCTTTAGTCAGTGGTAGGAAACATTTGGAAAGATGTCACCGCGAAAAAAACTCGAACAAGACAATTTTTGCTATTGACTCTCCACTGTGCCCTTTCATGGGTTTAAAATCCACTTATCTGAAAGTGTGCAGTTACATTTTGTCCTTTTTCATCATTTAAATGCATCTTCTTGATCTGGAGAAATAAAAGCAATTTTTAAAATTAGAGATTTTGTTTTTATATGTGCTGCCAAGTCTGATACTGCAAAGTAACTGCTGAATTGGCACAAGCAGTTTGAGAGAGCCAGCAGATTTAGGAAGGGAGAAGATAAACCTTATTATGTTTCTTTGCCAAAGGAGAAAAGAAACGATATTGACTTAAATGTGGGAAATTTAAAAGGGGCCATATGTTCTCACTTTGTGCTTTGTTTCTAATAGATAGACAGAAATCTTTGAAGTGTGGATTGGCACAGTAGGGTGCATGCTTCTGTAGAGAAAAGATGCTAAATGGGGAGGATGTGAGGGGGCACATGAAACTCTATTAGCCATGCAACAGCAAAGAGAGAAAGGCAAATCCAATGATAATGTACATCTGTTTCAGGGAATTTATAAGCTTTGAACATTTTTTATGTGCAGATAAGTGGATCCTTTTCTTACCATAACTTAGAACTTCAAAGCAGATTGTGTGGATAATGCAAATTGCTGAAATATGAGATTTTCCTACAAAGAGGTTTCCAAAAAAGAAAAAAAAAAGAATTAAGGCTAATTGATGCCACAGTCTTTTATGTACAGTGTAAAAACTCTACAAAAATTGATTTTTATGAACTAAGAAATTGATGAAAAAAATATTGAAGTCTGCTGTTTGTGTTCAGGGACTGCAGTTTGAAACTAAGGTTCTGTGAATTAAACATTTGTCTCCAATATCACTACAGCAATATTGTAACATAAATTAAGATATGTGGCTGAGCTGTAATTGTATCAAAGTCTGCCATGTCACAGGAATGTAAAACTCATGAGTGTGACATGATATGCTGCACCTGATGTTAACCGTGTTGTTGAGGCACTGAAGCAGGAATTTCTCGGATACGAGGGAAAGAGATTACTAGAGATGAAAACCAGAGCAGGAAGGCAGGGCTGGAGGGTACCAACGTGGTAAACCTTGGGGGCAGACAAAGTGTAAGCTCTTAACTGCTTGGAAATTTGTTTTTTTCTCTGGAACTGGCGGTTCCTCCTGGCTCTGCTGAGGCGGGGCAGGCATTGGCTCTCTCCTGCAGTCGGTACAAATGCTGCTGTTGAAGGTGCAGGTCTCCACCGCAGATCTGTGTAACGGGGGCCCAAGAGAGACAAGTTTACTGCAGAGAGGACCCCTTCCTTCTGCCCTTGCCAGATGTGCTCCAGAGGCTTCCAGTGCCCCCTGGATTAGCATGTGCCCAAGACATGGCCTCCTTGCAGCCTGCACTGCAGCTGGGCCGTCCCTTTGGGGTGTAGGCCAGACACCCACCTCAGGTTGGAGGAGCATTGGTGGCCAGGGGCCAGCAGCAGGTGCGACCTGGCCTCGTCAACACCTCACCCAGCCTCACCTGTGGCCAGGGTAGAGCAATCAGCCCCAAACTGCTGCCAGCTGGGAGACATTGGCACTGGGTGAGGCTGTGTGGGGAAGTTGCTCCATGGCCGCCTCCTGAGGAGGGTCACACCGGTGGTGGCCTGTGTGGCTGTGAGGAGCCCCATGGAGCTGTTCCTGCTTCTACAGGTATGCTATGTGTGTTCTAGGGTGCTGTGGGACGGATTCTGGTGTTCCTGCTTTGTAAGGGGGTTTTGCTGTGGGCAGCTCAGATGGGGAAGGTGCAGGGAGGTTTTGCACCTGCTCAGCCCCATTTTCTCACCAGGGAGGGGGAGATGCCAAGCTGCCATGTTGTACAAAGGGAGAAAGATTCCTGTGCAGCGCTGGAACAATTTGCCTGATCTTCCTCTCAAAACCCTGGTGCCAAACCTTGCTGTTTTGGGCTCTGCGGTTAGGCCCTGTAACTAGAGGCACGTTCAGATTAGCTGGTTGTGTTGGCAGCTCGTCCCCACCCTGGTGCTTTGTTGTCTCCCCGCTATGGAGCGGCTCTGGGCAGCGGTGCTGGGAGAGCCTCAGGGCGCGGGGCAGAGACCTCTGTTGTCCACAGCAGGGCAATGAGCCTCCGCCAGAGGTTCAAGGGCTTTTGAACTTCTTAAAATGTATTTTATTTTTTTTCTGGATGTTTTACCTCAAGTAGCATGCTTAATATGCCAGTATGGGCCTCAGGTTTTGTGTTCTCTGATGCATTCCTTTTGCGGGCCCAGCCATGTCCCCTCAGATGCATGAGCTTCCTAATGGTTTATGGCACTGAAGGCTGATGTGGACTTTTCACTCCATCCAGATCCCCTTTTTGTGTCAGAACTCTGAGGAAATTACCTCAAAGATAATAAACCCATTTAAAGTTTACCTTTAAGGTTTTGCACCCTGTAAGGTGCAAAATAGCAGGTGCTCGAGCAGAGATGGAAAGATGAAAATGCTCAGTGTGAAGAGATGCTCCTTTTGGCTTTTTTTTTTTTTTTTTTTTTTTTGGTGACCTTTTTCCTAAGGTGCTTCTGCTTTAATCTCCTAGCAGTGATGTTTTTTCATTTTATGGGACGTAGATGCTCAGTGTGCACATGCCCCACGTTGCAGTCCACCAGAGCAGACCTGCTGTAGTGCGTGGCCAGGGCTGCTGCAGGGCTGGTCGTAAATCAAGCAGAGTGACACACATTCTTAACTGTAAGAGCCTAAATTGCTCATGAACTTTATCATGATTGCCATGAGTTTCATATCTCTACTGATAGATGGTTAGACCCAGTTAAGTCCTTAATCATTTTGTTTGATATAGTAGCACTTCAATTAGCAATGAGGCTGTCAGCTGTAATTTGTGGTACTGGCCTCTTGCAGTAGATTTCTTCCCTCCTGCTTCTTTTTTGACTTTTTGCTGAAGGAATTTACACTTCTAGTTCCTACTTACTTCTAAAATCCCTTCCTAAGGAGACTTTTCTATAGATTATATTTTTAGGTTATAGTGTGTGATAGTTCAAAATGCAGTAGCACTTTTTAAGTGTCTAATGAACTGGTTCGCTTCCTTGCCTGCAAATATAAGTGTAATTGGGGAAAGGTAAATTGGTGGGTCTGGCAGTACAGCGGTCCTAAGTAAAGTTGTTGTGCCAAGCAAAAAAAAAAAAAAAAACCACTATATTTTCAGTTTTTTTTCTGGGAAGTTCTAGAGATGATGGAAATGTTTGACAAAAATGTTAGTGTTGCTGCTGTTTAATGCTTTGATGTGCCTCTGTGGAGGGAAAAGGACCCGTTTCCTCAGCAAGGATTTTCAGTTCCATGAGATCAGCTAGTTAGGCTAGTAATGAACTGCTTTATTTATAAAACTTCCAAAATCATGATGCCTCACAAATGTGCGCTTAAAAAAAAGGGCAATGTAGGTAAGGCCAGCAGAAAATTCAGACTCTGTGGAAATGGCACTTAACACATAAAAAAACAAATGGACAACAACAACAAAAAAGCTTTCTATGCCATCACTGTACAATATGTGAGAGGGCAAGGAGACCTTTCTGTGGCTTCATATGTACGCAGGCACATATTTGGACTGGGATTGCTCCTTAGTATGAATGTGCTGATGCTGGAGCAGAAATACACTGCTGTTACGGCACACAAAGGAGTAGCTCATTGGGATACAGGCATTGTAGGCTGGCCTGACAACTGCTCATGAACATCACTTGGCCTCCTCCTCATCTGCTGGTACACAGCTGCCACAAAACTAAAAGGACTTCCTCTAGTTGATTTGGTCCTGACTATTATTTCTTTGAGGGGGAGAAAAAAAAAAAAACCTCTTGTCTAATTGGAATACTTCTATGGATTTGTGAATTGACCAGGCTTTACTTTGGGTTCAAAAAAAAAAAAAAAAAAAAAAAAAAGGCAGGATAAACATGGCTTATAAATGGCTTTTCAGCTCTCCAGTGTGGTCTGGGGACCAAAGACACATGCAGGACTTCACCTGGTTAATCCTTACCTCTCTGCAGAGTTTGCTTCAGGCTGGCAGAGATGCTGTAATGATACTTGGGCACTGGCAGCAAGGGGTATGTAGAAAGTGATGTGATGCTGCTAAGCAATGCAGGGTAATGCAAAATCACTTTTAGAGTACTATTACCACGGTAAAAGTGATATAAATAACAATGGGAATATTTTTTTTCAATTAAACATTAATCTTGGCACTCTTGGCCAGCTCATAACAATAGTGAAACTAGAAAGATTTGAAGATTTGTATGTGTCTGAGAGATCAGCAGAGAGTCCTCTCAAGGAGACGGAGTGAGTGCTTTGACAGGGTGGAAATCTTGCTGGAATAACGTTGAAAGCAGAGAGCAGAATAACAATGAGTGTCGGGAGCACCGAGTCTACAGAGGAACTGATTGTGGAGGGCAACAGGGAGAGAGACTGAACTCCAAAAGGCAGAAATAAAAAGGTTAAGTCACACACACAGCTTCAGACAGTCAAAAGGTGCTGCAGAAATCTGCCAACCTGTCAACTCCTTCCCTCACTGTACTAACAATGGTATTTTTTGGCAATATCATTCTTCTCAAAATCCACATTAATTCTTTTTCTCCCCCCTCTCAATACTCAAAATATCTGCTGGAAAACTTCTTCCCATTTTTAGCAAATGCCTGCCAGACAAGGGAGATGCTCTGAGGCTTCTATTTTTCAAACCACCTCTGAAAACTTTAGTGCTCTTTGATCATAGATGTTCTTTATTTTGTCATTGTTGTTGCCTCCAGCAGTCCAGATAGTCCAGTGTTCCACACAGATGGGAGTAGGAACCAAGTGTTCAGGGCAAACATATTCAGCAAGGAGATTTTCAGTGATTACAGAGGTGATAAGTATATGATAAACCCACCAGTTACAAAGCTCATTTTTGTAATAAATAGTTAACTGCAAACAATATATGGTTGAAGTAGCATTATTTTCTAGACAAGTCACATATACTTACTGCTTATAAGACTCTCCTAATAGGAAAACAGATTTTCCTTATCCCATTGTTATAAGGTCTAGGTTGCACTACAGAAAAGAGACAGAGAGACGATACATTCAAAAATGCTTGTCTCCTCCTCTTTGTTTGTATAGGCAGGATGCCTGCAATGTAGCCATGCAATGAACCATCTTTCAGCCTTAGTACCTACGTTTGTACTTAGTCTGTTGCTCAATAGAGGCAGCAAAGATAAACGGCAGCATAAGATGGGCTCAGATGTTCTGTTTCGTTTTAACCACTTGAGAGACATAAACTTACTTTCAGATTTGTCCAGTGTTATAAGGTCCAGTGACAGCCAACAGGTTTGAATTTTTGCAAGAAACTGGAAGGGGTCATTTGGATTGACCTGCCTGTTGTAATTTTCTCTTTCATCTTGGTCCTTTTTTAGGGTGGTTTCTGGGTCTCTCAAAGTAAGCTGCAAACCATATCCTTTAGTGGAGAAGGGCTTTCTTAAAAGCTAGGTTTAATAAAAAGTTTGCGTGGTTCAAGCAGAACTGGGTAGTGCTTGTTTGCTGTTTAATGAAGATAGGGCAATAAGGACCATCTCTTGGCTTCCTGCAGACTTTGGGCTGGGTGAAATGGTACTGATCTGAGCAGAACTACATTGGTTTCATAATCACATCTCTGCCCCCCCCCCCTTTTTTTTTTCCAGAGCCACCTTCAAAACCAGACTTTGCCTTTTTCAGAGATAGGCATCAGCATGGCTTATGCCAAGCTCTATTTTCCAGGCCAGTCTGAACTTTATGGGTTTGAGTAAGAGAGAAGCAAAGTTTAGCTACTAAAACTCTCTGTACCAATCACAATTTGTCTGATAGAATTACAATTATCTGTGCTTTACTGTGTGGTAAGACCAGGCCAATGTTCATATAGGTGCGATTTGGATAAAAGAGGGAAGCTGGTAGGCTTCAACAGTAGGGGAGGGGCTGGAAACGCAACTCAAACTCCTGGTGAAATTGAAGGGAACATTTGACTTTTACAGAAGCTGGATCAGGCCTCCCATGAGTTACAGTGAATATTTACATTAATCCATTGCTATGTAGCTTTGAAAATCCTGCATCTCCTTTGCTGGGATGACGATGCAAGGCTAAATCACCATGGATATTTGATCGCATTCTGGCTCGTGTAGCAGTAAGAGCATTACCAGGCAACATTTTATCTAAGACGAGTGCTCTCTAACAGTACTCACAACAAATCTCAACTTATTGGAACTCCAGTGATTAAATGTTTTACAGACCCCACGACATCAGAAGGCTCTGTGAAATAGGCATGGCTGCTTTCAATATGATCTCATAGGGATCTGATTACCATTTTGGCTCTCTCCTCTGCCATTCAAATGGGCCTTCAAGGAAATGTAACCCTTTCACTTTCAGGCTTCCTTGGTATGCAAAGCACTTGCTCTGGGATAAAGTACAAAACCTACAGTGCTCAAGCTGAGTAGACAGACTGACCCTATCTGTGCCGTTCTTATGCAAAAATGAGGTGAGCTATGCATCCTGTTTTGGAAAATTTCGAACCCTCAACTGAAAATAAAGGGTCTCTCTATGGCAGAAAGTCTGGGCTAAACACATTCCTGCTGATTCAATTATGGCAAATGTTTGACATATGTTCTTGTGTTGGCACCAATTATTGATAGGATTCTATCGGAAAAGATTAGCCGACACTACGGTATGTGCAGTGTCTACTTGCATCTGCCCGCTTGAAATGTAGTTCCTATAGATTAGCAGTGTGACCAAAGTTTTCATTCCCTTCCTTTTGGAGCGGGCACGTTACAAATACACATCAAAGCAAATGAGTTCTATTCTGACTTACAGTCTGGGCATGTTCCTGACAAACCACATCTGATGAGGAGTCTTAAAGAAAGAGCAGAAGCAGCGCTGCCGGCAGCACAACAACAAAAGGGCCGGCCCCTTCCACCACGGAGGGAGGCTGCTTAATCAAAGGATTTGTACCACGGAGAGGAACTGTGTGCTTTACATTGAAGCAATGCAGTCGAATAATGCATATGCAGTGACCCAGCTAGGCAGCATTATAGCAAATCGCATTTAATTACATATCTCTTCCTCTCTTGATATTCTTCCTAATTCCACTGCAGTCTGGGAAATCAATAACAAATGTTCATTTTGAATGTCTCTGTTCTCTAGCCTTGGACTAATTATTCACATTCCTATTGGCCTTATAAGGACAGCATCGTTCTTAGCTTCAAACAAAGCAAAATAAAACATGCTAACAAAACCTCCCTCGATAGTGTTCGGAACAATAGGAACATAAATTATGAAGCAAATCAGTTCTCTCCTATTGTGGTGTGAGATGTTGCCTGATGAGCTATGTCTGGTGTCCTCCTTGTGCTACTGTCACCTTTTGGTGTCAGTTATGGTTCTGAACCCTATTGCCTTTGATTCTGTGGCCAGGGTGACCCACTGAGCACAGTGGGTTAGGAACCAGGGATGTGTAGGAACAGGGACAGCTTTGTTGTATTCCTATTCCTCCTTTATTTATATATTTTTCTTTAAACTAGGAACAAAATGTTTATACAAGTTTGGTGAAATGGCAGACACTTTCACGTTTTCATAGCGAAAGTAGTAGTTTTTCTTTAAGGGAAAAAGAGCAAACTACAAGTTCCCCTGGTCTTGGCAAATCATGAGGCGGTTTTCATTTTGTAACATCAAAGTCGGCTCCTCTTCTTTGATGTCTTCGCATGCTGTTTAAGGTAAAGCATGAATGAAGAAATGTCAATCTGCAAGGTGTCCATGTAGTTTATGCTGAACACTGAAGAGGACTTGTAGATAAAAGGCAAACACAAGGTTTGATAATGAATGTCCAACAAGGAGGTGTGCATATCTAAAAGGAAACACTCAGCTGGAGAACAGCTCTGCAAACCTTAAAACTCTGCTTAGCCCAAGTTTAAGAGATTAGGAAAAAGTGCATTTTTTTTTTTAAGTGTGGAAGCAAGAAAGTAATTCTGTGAAAATCCATGTTGTTTGAAAAGAACAGTCTCCTTTCAATGGGTTTTACTTTTAAACACCACTGTGCTTAAACTGATGACAATGTCTAATTTGGAGGAGCTGTAGCATGAATACAAGGAAAAACAACCAAGAGGAAGGTATAAAATTGGGCTCAGGATATTTTAGAAAATTATAGTAATTATTTTATGGGATCCAAGGTCTCAGCACTGGCATAATCTGTTTTGAATTTATATATATGTATGTATATATACACACACACACACACACATATATAAACACATATATATTTAACTTGGTTTGTCCCTAGAGTTCACAAACTTCAATGGAGTCAATATCTAAATGATAGTGACTCAGGAAGGTTAAGTAGTTCTGCGATGAAGTGACCCTTTCCACACATTAACCTCCCTTTTAAGATCACAAACAACTACTTATGTCCCTAGAAACTTAGCTGTTGAGAGCTCTATTACTGTTGTAACTGACCAGTTGCTTGTCCTGAATTTCTGTTTCATGTTTGTGGTTCCTGGAGCTGATGAAGAGCTTTGTTAGGGGAACCCTGCACACTCATCTTGGGCAATGTGGCCAAGTAGGCCCTACACTTCACTGAGGAGGGTGTGAGTCTGAAATATCAGTGGCTTAATATTCTCATTTTTTCATCAGTAAACCTTAGTTGTGTGGTAATTAAGGAATGGTTATTCACAGGAATCCAGGGAAACAGGAGCAAAAAGCTCTATAGCTTTAGTCAAGGTCCTTAAGTTTTTAGTAGTCTCTTCATCTATTAATGGGAATAATTATAATGAAATATTTACTGGGGCTTTGACTATAAGGAAGAGACAAATGTAAAGAAGGAATAATTTCTGCATCTATAAAAATGTATTATATGGAGTTTTCCAGTATTCCTTGGAAACTTTGCAGCTTGGGATGCTGACTCATAAAAGAAAAATGTGGGTTATAATGCATGGGAACATTGGCACCTTATGTGTTTTTATTTTTACATGTGGGACATCTTGTGAAAAGATAACAATGTAAGTAGAGAGCATGCTCTCTGGAGAGCTATCTGTCACTCCTAAGAATCACCTCTTGTATTTTATCCCTCTCTACATCATACTTTAACAAAATAATGTGAAGAGACCAAAAAAACTCTTGGTAAAAGGTGACCCTTTCTTTCTCCTTGTTAGATACAGATTTTTTTTTTTTTTTTTGGCTGAAGAAGATTAGATATGGAAAACACTCAGGGAAGTCCAAATTTAATAGAAATATTTTTCTCTGAGTTAAGGTTGGAGTAGACTTCATACCTAAACTGTTTGATTATGAGTAGTATGAGCTACTGAGCCATGCTAATTTAGTTTCAAAAATACAGAAGCTGAGATCTGCCATCGTTTTAAGACTCGTCTGAATGTGAGATCTGCCATCATTTTAAGACTCGTTTGTTAAAATACAAATGTATAAGAATTATTTTGGACTGTTGTAACCAACCTGTGGGATTTATGTCTACAGGGAAAATAAACTTCTCAAGGATTTCTTTTAAGGGATGGAGAAGCTTCCTTGGGTGTGGTGTGTGGCTGTTCAACCCTGGGGAGAGCTCTTGGAAGAACTCCTGGTGAAGACCAGTGCATGCAGGCAGAGCTTCCCTGAGCTCTTCCCTCATCCCCAGGACCTTCTCGTGGGGCTTGGCGGGTTGTAGGAGCAACAAGAGAAGGTGCAGGAGCTGAGCAGAGACTCAGTGGTGGGTGAGGATAGAGAGATGCAGGTGGCTTCTTCCTGAAGCTCTCCACCCAAGCGGCATGCTCCCGGGTTCGCTTGCAGTAGCACGGTGCAAACACGGCTCTTGTAATGGTCTGACCCACTAGTGGACGGAGCAGGCTACCCGTAGCATGGCAGTAGCTGAAGGGCTGCTGCATGCCAAGCTGCTGTGCAGCATCCAAGATCTCTGGAATCGAAAAGAAATGGCCAAGGTTCCTCGTAGTGGTGTGTCATGTCCAAAATCTGACCTTAACTTGGAGTGCAATTGGCTTTGGAAAAAAAAAGAGGAAATTATGATATTTTAGAAGAGATTCCGAGATATTTTCCAGGACTATGTGTATGCTTATAGAGAAGAGAGGGGATCCTGCAGGCCCTTAAGTTCACTACTAGCTCGGGCTCGGCTGGCAGGGAAGCTGCAGCAGAGCGCTGTGCGGCACGGCCCAGAAAAGCTGCCCGAGGAGCAGCGCCGCGTGCCTGCGCCGCTGTCCGGGCGGCCACGGGCAGCCAGGCTGGGGCCGGCAGCGCCGCGTGCCTGCGGGAGCCGCCGTGGCACCCCTGCCGGCACCGCGGCGTGACCCAGCGCTCACGGAACCTCTGCGTCCCGCAGGCAGCAGCGTCACCCGTGACAGGGCGCTCCAAAACTGAAAAAAAGGAGCCAAGTTAACTCTGGGATGAAGTTGACAGCACTTTGTCTCAAGTATGCTTTCAGTCAAGTTGGATCCCACAGTCTTATACTGCTTTTACCTTTGTGGTCAAACTGTTATGAAGAGACATCCACATACACTTTTTTTTTTTTTGGTCTGGTAGATATCCAAATATTTGCTGGGAAATAAAACTTTTGAGAAGAGAGATTAGCTTCAAGCTCCAAGTCTTTTAAATGTCAGCTCTGTGAAAGCTACTGACAGTCAGTAGGTGGAGAGTTAGTGTTGTCTGACAAGAATATTCGTGGGGAGCAACTTCAAAATGCAACACAGAGGAAAAGAATTTTGGGACTCTCAAAAGGCTTTGGAAGCAAGAAAGTTTTACCCCTCAGCACTCGTGCACAAGGAGCTGTGTTTGTTCTAGGAGGGTTAATCACCGTGTTTTGTTATGATCCTCGCTGGGTTCAGTTCCTCCAGATGGAGGAATATGAAGCAGGTCTGGCACGTGAAGGGTGAGCTTGGTGTTTGAATCTTGGAAGGACAGAGGAACCAGTGCATTCATTGCTCCAAAGTGTGGGTCTTAGTCTGCCTTTTGGTCTGCACGTTCTTCAGTAGGCTGTCACACTGCTTGAACCTGCAGTAATGGTGATGATTTATTCAATGTTATCACTATGTATTGTAGTTGGGCCTAGAAGCCCTATTCAGCCTCCTTTGTGCGAGGCTCCTTCTCACAGGAGTGCACTGTGTCACTGTGCAAGGGAGAGAAAGGCCCAAGAGGATCATGTCCTTTCTGATATACATGGGTTGCTGAGCGCTAGCAAGAACGTGGCAACCAAAGCAGTCTGCCTGATTTCACAGCTGCCTTGGCTTTTCCACCTCCTACCAATTTGAATCTTTCCATCAGTTTAATTCCTTTATATCGTTTTTTTTTTTTTTTTTTTTTTTTAAGCCTCATTTTAAGTGCTTTGATCTCCCGTGTTGCTCTGGTTCTGTTCTGTCCCTGCCTTTGATCCTCCTGCCCACCTCGCATTTTCCTACCTTAAATCTCTGTCCTTGCTCAGCGGCACCACGTGTTGTGTTGCCTGAACCTGCCCTCGCGAATTCTGGAAAATGTAACTATTAACCGAATATAGGAATATTGCCCCATTTGCCAGTTCCCTGAAAGACTGCTGTAACTCCCTATGTGGTTGGGCCTTGGAGAACACTATGAACTGGAGAGAACTCCTGGCTTATCTGCTGCACGTTGTCTCCAAATGGTTTGCCCCTCTGCTAGGCCTGTGAGGCTCCTCGGATCCACCTCTCTCTTTCATATGGTGCTGAAAACTCTGACAGCACTTAACAAGCAGTGACTGGCAACAATAAGAAGAGTCTTCAAAGAGCTCCATTTACATGTAAAAAGACACAGGGACGTTTATGTCTACCAGATGGCCCCAAGCAGGTGGCTGTTGTAGCATGGCAATGTCCTAAGACAGAAGTGCTTGTTTTTATTGAGGTAGCACCTCAGGGTCCTGCTCTGTCACTCTCATTTTACTGGCACTGGAGAAACATATCATGTCAATCACTGTCATAAAGAAATCGCCATCTAAATGGACAAGATAATTGCAGAGGGAAGTGGATACAGAAAGACTTCCCAGGGCCCCACCGCCTGCCATGGGCGGAACTGGGACTCCGGTGCAGGGCTTCTTACTACAAACTGGGCATCTCGCTCATTCGTCCGTGCTGTTGTTGACTGCTCTGGCTGTTCAGTTTATTTGCCAGTTTATTGCCAGGGTCTCTAAAAGCTTGAGACCGCTAAGAACTAGACATCTTAATCTTTTAAAGGATCTAGGTTTGTGCTCTGTAGAACCTTGTGAAAATCGGCAATCTTTAGGAGGGCTGGGCTTGGGGCAACAGTGAAGGTACAAGGCACATGTCCTCCATGGTACCTAAAGGCAACGGGGACTACTGGGGCTGCTGGGTCAGGGCTGACCTGCAGAGGAGAGGTCTGTACATTGGACAGAACTAGAAAGGGTCAGCTCTGAGCCAGTGCTTGTGTCCTCACTAGCCTGATTCAGGTGGTACTTAAGTAAACCCTGAGTTCCAGCCCTGTTGGATAAGGGCGTTGCTCTCTTGATCTTGGAGCACCTGGCAGCTAATTTGCTTTTGGAGAGACAGTTGATTTTCACTGTTTCGGGGTTTTGGTTTAACACTGCCTTAGACTCTGTAGCTTTTTACCTCTGTATTCATTGCATGCCCTGCTGAAGAAATAATGGGCAAATGAACTGTCAGAGCCCCAAAAGAGATGATTGCAATTTTTGGTTTATTGTTAGGAGAAAATAAATCTGGAGTAATCAAAGGTAAAAGCGTTACCCTCCAGAGCAAAAGCAGCCCCTGTGTGGAGCAGGCAGATTGGGGCGCACCCGGGGCTGAGCCGTGGGTCTTGCTTTTGAAAGTCTCGATTTAGAGAAGGGGAGCGAAAATGAGAGCAGAGCCAAAGGAAGGGCAGGAGCTGAAAGGAAATTGAGCAGTGATTAAAACAGAATGAAGGCTCCCACCCCCAGCAGGAGCAGCTTTGCTGCTGGGTCTCTCATGCTGCCACAGGTTTTCAAAACCCACGACAAGCTTGTCTCGCTGCAGAAGGAATAAAACAAACTCTAGCTCCCGCTCAGCCTCCCTTCTGGAGCATGAATTCCCAGTGTCAGGCAAGCTGCTTTGTTTGACAGAGGCAAGACACTTCCAGTGTGTCATGGAAGAGATGTAGAGTGAGGTAGCAGCAGTTTCCTTGTAACGTGAGGCACTGGGATGCTATGTTGAAGTACGTTATCCTCCTAAAACGGGCGTCTGGGAGAGGAGCACAGCAGGAACACATGGCTCTGCGAGACGTAGGCAGCTGGTACGGTAAATAAAAATACTTTAAGAGAGTTTGAGCCCAAAATGACCATTTAGTATCCTGTGGTATGAGTAAACAGAAATATCCCTTGAATAACTTGGATAGAAGAATGGGAGGTGCAGAATCATGGCTAGAGTGCTCTGAGGCAATTAACCTGAATTCTTAAAGTTGCTTCAAGTGTTTGTTGGCAACAAATGCTAGTGAAAGCAAAGACAGCTTTATTTGTGAGAATAAGAGGTCTCCATGCTTTGGAGGTGTTAAATTCTCCTTAGATAAATTCAAGTAGAGGAGATGCTTCAGTTTTTGTAATACAGACTCACAGAATAATCCTACATTCTCTGTTTTTTAAAAAAAAAAAAAAAAAAAAAAAAAAAAAAGTATGTGACTTCAGTCACTTCAGTTCCTTCAGGTCCATCAGGAAAACAAACAAACAAACAAAAAAATCAAGAATGGAGAAGTTTGATAGTATAGGAAGATAGCTGCTTGGAACAAGGAGCCTTTGAAGAACCATATTTTCCGATGGCCTCGTTCCTTAAGGAGAGCCCCTAGCTCTGGAGAGGGCAGGTATGCGGAGGTGGGCAGAGGGCTCCAGGCCCACCGAGAAGGTGGGTGAGGGAAGCTTGGGTTAGCAGCACGGGCTCCATGCTCTGCTGGAGCCCCAACTCGCCACGCACCCTTGCTCTGCGGAGGGGAAGGCCCAAGAGCAATAGGAAAAGAGATTAAGTAAGTTTGAAAAAACAGAGAAGGTTTAAGTAGGTTTGGAGTGGAATCAAAGCAATGTTCCAGCCTGACCAGCCATTCCCAGTGTTCCTGCAAAGAGGAAGAGTGCTGGGAATGAGGGCCTGGCCATAGTGGCAATTGGGTTACCACCTACAGCTAGACCATAGCCCCCAAAGCTGGGACTTGCGTCTCATCAGCGCTAATGGTGGTTCTGGCTCCCTGCACCGTTTCTGACTTCCAGTGTCTGAAATCAGGCCGACATGAACTAATTGGGGCTGTTCTGGTGCTTTTAACCCTCTTGGTTCTTTTTCTTTTCATCCTGCAAATGTGTCATATCAAAGAAAAGGAGACATCCATCGAAGCCAAGGCTTGGCGGCTGGGGGAGGCAATTGGTGAAGGTGTTATAATTTAAGTTCCAGCTTAAGTCACAAAATAAACCTAAAATGAGGGCAGAGTGTTCAGGAAAAGCTTTGAAAAAAAAGTTTCCTTTTTTATTTTTTTACTTCTCTCCCCTCAGATGTGTTGTAACTTGATATTAAGGATGCTCCTAATTCTTCAAGTACAGTGGATGCAGACTTCCAGATCATCTGGCTCTATTCACACTGAATTACTGCCACATGGAGTGGAAGCCAGTGAATAACTCTTGCCTTTCTCTCCTCTCATTAAGCCTTTTCCCCCATCAGTATATGGAATATAGCACTGAAGTTTCATCATGTCTAATGAAGTCTTGCCCTTTACAGATCCAAATTCACCTTTTTTTTTTTTTTTTTTTTTCCTTCTCTCTGAAGCACTTGGTAAAACAACTGAGCTGAAATAGGTCCTATTTTAAAGCGGCCTGCTGCTGTCAGCTTCAGTTCTACAAGCAGTTGAAAATGGCTGGCAAACCTTTATACAAACAGCATGCAAAACATCACACAAAGGCGAGGGAAGAAATGGCTTTAGATGTAGCGATTATAAAAGAGTGAATACAATTTTAAGATAAAATACAAGTGATTAAGTTAATGATGGATAATTTCACCAGTTTGAAAACTATAATTAATAGGAATTAATTGTATATTTAGAAGTTTAGCATAGCTCCACTAAAAACCCTGCATCAAACATAATGATATTGGAAGCCTATATAATGAAGAAATGATCCAGATGTTCATAAAAGCTTATAAAGCATTAGAAAAAAGGGGGCTGCATGAAGAAGCTCTAATGATAAAAAGATGCCACTTGCTGTTCTGCTCTTCTTTTAAATACATCCTTTCTGAAATAATGATTATCATTTGCACTTTCATCTTAAGTTAAATAGCATATGGCTTTGGCTGATTAAAGCCCCCTCCTGGTATTAATCAGCATCTTAGTATCATGTTTCTAATGGAGGCAGCAGTTGCCCTGCTGATATTGTAAGCTTTTTAACAACATCTAAGTCTGTGGATCACTGCTGCTGGCAAGAAATAGCTTTGAGCTTCCTATGTACAAGAGCATTGCAGAGATGTCACTTACAGGTGCAGTTTATATGAGCTTCTGCAACACGTTGTGATTTACATGTCCTTGCTGAAACTTCAACTTTAATAGTAACTTCTAATAAATAGTTACCTCCTTTTTAAAAGAAAGACAGAGAACTTCTGCATGGTAGTGTGCAATGCACACAATGAGAAAAATTACAGAAAGGGAGTTTAAAAGAAAGGGGTGTCCCAGCAGACTGCTGGGCTGGATGGATTTTGAGCACCCCTTCTCCATGCATCAAGCACATTGGGAGGCTTATTAATTCAGAAGGCCTGTGTTATACTTGGACAAGAGCTCAGAATTACAGACGCTTCCCCAAATCTCATGTTTGCGTCTTCATGCCTTGAAGTTCTGTTGGACATTTGCTCCCCTTTGCTGTTTGATGTAGCTATGTGGAGGCACTGTTGGGGTACAAAATCCTGCAGCTCTCCGCTCGTCTTCTATCTTGTGCAGTGTGTGATGCTGCCTTCTGTCTTTGAAGCCAATTTCAGTGAGGCAATGCCGTCGTAACAGCGTTACTGCCACCTTCTCCTTCATTAGCTCCCGTCTTTCTTTCCAGATCGGTTAAAGTTATTTCTTTATCTAGGAATTTCCAACACATTGACTATAATTTAGTCTGTGTCCCTTTTGAAATGGCTGTTATTAATTGGATATCTAATCCGTGTCCTTTGGAGCTCCCTCAATATGACTGCTCCACGCTGAGCATCTGGCTAGGCTCATGAGACTCGGATACCTTTGCTGTCGTGTCGCTTATCTGGCACATTTTTCCTGTAATATATCACCACAGATATATCATGTGCTTGTATATTTTTACTGCTGTGTCACACAAATTATTTTTACATTTTCGGTCTTTAACTTGCATGTTTGAACTGGAAGTTTTTCAGTTCTGAAAAAAGGCCTACAGTTGTCTTATGTTCTTGTACTCTTGATTCTTCTTATTTCAGTCACTCAATTCAAAATCAGGCTTTTAATTTACCATCTCCTTTTCTTCCTTTTGTTGTAGAACTGTCTTCTGTTAGAAGCAAGTGGCTTGCTTTTTTCTGGCTCCCTGACTAGTCTTTTTTGCAATTAAAATGTCTTTACATCTTTATAAATAATATTTGCATTATTTATAAGCACAGACTGTCTAAATACGCTAAACTATTTCTCCTTTGAATGCTAGGCCGTATGAATCATGCTCGTGTACTGAATATATAGAGCAAATTATGCAAACAATTTCATTTCTTTTTGCTAGCCAGAATCAGTGGTATTAGGGCCAATTTACTCCCCAGAACAGCTCCTTTTGGCAGCTTAATGTCTTTTTATTTAGTTATTTGCCATCTGTAACTTGTTTCTGCCCCATTTCTTTATTGGCTCTAGATGAGGTCAAGATGGGGTGCTGGCGGTTGCTGCCGACCACCTGTTTTCCCAGCTCGTGGGCCTGCTGCACAAGGTGACCGTGCAGGGCTCCGCTCAGAGCCCTGAGAGAATTACAGTTTGGAACAGCCAGGGATATTGCCTTTTGCTCCCCTTAATGAGGGAGCACTGCTCCTAAGGACATTATGGTGACATCTCCAAGCTCACCCATGAAGCGTCCTGCCTTGTGAGACGTGCAGGAACGTGCAGAGGGGTCTCTCCGTTGGGGTCCCGCGCTGGCAGCCTGCTCGGATGCCCAGCGCCCTGCTGAGGGAGCAGAGCTGAGATTTGGGCTGCATGGAAAACTTGGTGTTAGCAGCCACTTTCCTTAATGAAATACCTCTCCATCCTTTCCTTGCGCTTTTGCCTGATGAAAGGAATAAACTTGAGGAAGCCAGTGTTCCTAATGGTGAAAGGGTAGTAAAACAGCAAAAGAACATTGCTTTGCATAGTGTTTCCACTTCCACCGGGCCTTATTTACTCTACTTAGCGCCTGAGGGTGCGATGGTGCCGGTCAGAGCCCTCTTGCAGGAGCTTGCATGGCAGGAGGGCTGTGCGCTAGCAGTCCGCGATGGAGGCGTTTGTGGTAAACTCCATAGCGCACACGGCAGGAACTGCCTCTCCTCTGGCTTCTTTTGGATTCTTCATTTCTTCAGCTTCACAAATGCTTCACTAATAATATACACAATGGTCCTGTCAGTCTCTGGGTCGAGTCTGCGGAGCTATAAATTGCATGACACGACAATTATCATGCAATTTGGGGGTTGTGGGAGCTGTAAACATTATAATAATCTTATTTAAATACTCAGTGCTCCAACAAATTAGGCATGATTATAGAGAGTTGGTTTCTGCCTTGAATGCAAATGCAGTCTCATCCAACTCCAACAGCAGCTCCGCAAGGGTGCACGGAGAGCACGTGGCTTAGAGAGCCTTTAAAAAGGAAATGTTGTATATATTAATGAACACAAAATAAAACCTGGGGGGCATATAAATATAGTTTGTGTTGCTTATCTCAGGCATAATTTAGGGCTTTTTTTTCTTCAAAAATTGCTGGTATTTCCACAAACGAATTTTACTCGTACAGTTTGTTTAATTTGCATTAGACATTCTTCACTGCAGACATGCATCAGCTGCACTTTGCATGTCTGCTCCACGGCAGGTGCTCCTGCAAGGCTGGCGTTGGGTGCAGGTGCCTGCTGGTGAATGCTGCTTGTCACCAGCAGCACCCAGGAGCCCCGTCCATGGGCTGGTAGCCTCGGATCTTATTGAAAGAAAGAACAAAAAGTCAAAATCTCTCATTATTTTTTTAAGATGAGAGAAAGCAGGTGGCTGTGGTGAGGCAGGGAACACAAAGACGTGACCATGTAGATTGTGTGGCTGTGTGCCCCCTGGGAGACAGGGCCGGGGAGCGGTGACTGTGCGTGGGCTGCCTCAGCATCACACGGGCACCAAAGCCTCAAACCTGGGGATAGATGAAAGGATAACATTGCCAGTTGGGGTTAGGACTGAAAACTTGCATTTAAATTTAAGTTGAATTTTAAAAATGCAGCCGTTTTTCTGCTGCGCCATGTGTGCCCGTGCAGCTGCTGCTCCTGCCTCTCTCCCCATCCCTTTAACCATGCTAGGAGTGCGACTCGTGGCCTGGCTCCTGGCTGAGCTGGGCACGGTGGCAGGGCCGCTCAGCATCTGCGGCGTGAGGCCTCCTCCCCATGTCCACCAGTAGTGATGCTAGAAGACTGGTAGCAACAGAAGCTAAAGCGAGTTAAGTATCAGCCCATCGCCTGTCTCCTCTAGGCAGAGACGTTTGGGGTGATGGCTCAGCGCTTTATTGGCTAGAATCACCATGCAGGCAGCTACAAATAAGTGGCTTTGCAGCGCTTTCTTCTAGCACGTCTCCTGCAATCAGGTTGAATTATTGTAGCGGGTCTGAAGAGGTGCAAAGAAAGTTCAGCTAACAAGCAAATAGATATGAGAGAGTAGGATAAAGGGAAAGTCAATGTTAATGGCTTTTCCTTGCCATAGACAGCTGGAGTTCATAACTGCATTGCTATCAGTCTGCACACTGTCATTGTCAGGCTGAAGACAAAAAAAAAATCAATGAGTTGTTTTCTTTTTTCTTTGAGAACAGAAGAATGCAAGAACTAGATTAGGATAGATTAGTTCAAATATCTGCTCTGATGGCAAATAACGCTGGGATCAGAGAAATGAAAATGCTATATGAGCTCAGGCCAGAAATTCCACGTTCCCTGGAAATCCAGCAGTGCTGCTGTTCTCTGCTGGGATGCTGTGGTCTCCAGGGCTGTTCTGGGTGCTCAGTTCTCTCTGGAGGTGGAAGTAGCTCCCAAAGTGGGATCTTCAGGAGAGAAGGCTCCTGCCTTCCCCAGAGCAGCTTTGCCCGGTCTCCCAGGCAGCCCTTGATCCAAAGCAGACGCGAGCTGGAGGGCACCCGAGGGGCTGCCCTGCTGCCGGAGGGGCACCGTGCTCTCACGCGGTGTAAAGCCGAGCTCCAAGCTCCCATCTCCTTGGTGTCTCCTGCTTCCCATGAAGGCTGGGGCCCTGTGCTGAGGTTTCAACATGGATAATGTCACAGCTAAATCCCCTCTGCTCACATAGCCACTGCTTGCGTCTCTTTGTACCCCAAGTGGGTAGAGCATATTGCTGTGTTCCACCAAAGAGTCAATATATGCTATTTGTTTATGTATTTTTATGTATAATATATAATACCTAAACTTCAATTCCTCAAGTCATTAGGTGAAAATTGTAGTTTTTACAAAAAAAGAAAATGCCTCATTTTATAAGAACAGACATGGAGAGAAATTTGATTATATGCTTTTTTTTTTTTTTTTTTTTTTTTTTTTTTTTTTTTAGGATCAGGAGATATCAGGCAGAGAAAAACATGAGATTTATTACTTTTTTTAGGGCAGTCATGAGTTTTCTCAGACCTGACTGTGTTTTTTTTTCTTTTTTTTCTTTTTTACTTTCACATACTGAATATTCGGTAATTTAAAAAATGTTTCTCTGTGCACTGTTTCATGAAATATTGCTGTTTGGAGATACTCTTTTTAGTATTTGAAGAATACGGAGGGCTGAAATTCCAAAACCATAAAGGATTATTATTTATTTGTAAAGTATTTATTTAAACTCAGTGATGGGAGCATGTTGCACTTTTTTGAGGGGGATAGTTATTTGTGAAATATTTTATTTCACGCAATGTAGAAAGACCTCTCAACGCAGGATTAATGTACGTAGCTCCTCATGTCCTAAGATAAGTTATCTCCAAATGAAGTGAGAAACAAAGGTGAAACTTTGAGCGTTTTTCCCACATGTGAGAAAAGAGCCCCTAATCTTTTGATGTGGGAACCGGCCCCAGAAGGGAAGCAGTGACAAGGAATGACAAGGCTGGGAATGCCTCTCATGGGAAGAAGGCTTCCCATGGTGGCTGGGAGCCTCCTGAGCAGTTCGGCTGTATTTCCCAGGGAATTCCCAGCCTGGGAGCAGGGGTCGCTCCGGGCTCCGCGTGCTCCCGTGTCGCGGCTCTGTGCCCACCTGGCTGGCGGCAATCGCGCTGGCTGCTCCGCGTGGGCTTTCCCACCTCGGTTTAGGGACCAAAAATTAAAAAAGGCAAACCTTCTAAAACAGCTACTGCCACCTAGTGTCCTACCGAACTTAAAAACTGTCTCACACGGGCAGCAAGACCTCATCCCACTGGAAAAATCCTCCGTAGTGAATAAAAAATTCTATTGATTTCAGTGGGCACTGACTTCCTAAGATATTAATTTACAGCTTGTACAGCAAGAGAACGATATGTTCCTTGACCATATCCATGGCAAAAGCTTGGTGCAGGACACCGGACCCTCTAGGTGAGCTCCGATGTGATGGCAGAGAATTAAATTGCGTTCTGCAGCCTTACACTAACGCACGTGTGGCTGCTGCCAGGCAGGTGGGGACATGGGTGTCAAGGGCAGTGCTGGGGACACAAGCAGTGTGTCACCCCCAGAGCAAGCACCCCGTCTGCGCCTGTGGCCTTTCCTCACACACCACCTCTCAGGGTCGAAAAATCCTCCACTACCCCTGGGTGGCAGCAGGTAGTATCATGATAGAGGTAATAAATAAGAATTGGAAGGAAACTGGGGTTTCTGGGAGAAGCGAAAAATAGAAGCATTGTTTGCCTGGGGAAAAGTGGCAGTGCCATTTTCCAAAGTGGAATCGTGCACCCGTGCTCATTTGTCAGCCTCAGAAATCTGCCTCTCAGCAACATAATACCTTTATAAAGCTTTTTGCCATACTGAGATAAATGGCACCATTCATTTTAACATGTCCTGGTATTTTAAAACATTGTAATAAATATTTTGCTTCTGATTTTTCTATAGTGGAAAATCCTTAAACTAGAATTTAGCTCAAGGAATTTGTGATGTCACTTTCTCTTCAGAATTGTATAATTCCTAATGATCCTTATGCTGAATAAAAATGGTTATGAGAAAAAGCATACTAGAGGATATTAATTACACTACATGGTGCTTATAGCAATGTTTCTGATTGAAATGAATTGCATCATTTATTAATGTGAGACTTGATACAGAGTGTGCTGTTAAATGTCCTTTCTGTAGGACAAAAGCGCAGTCAGAGCAGTGTTAGCACCACTCACCTCTGATGGCTGCATGCTGAAAGCCAAGTGAGAGTATCTCTGGTCTGAGATTTCACCAGTAACGAAATCCATGGAGACTTCTGCGAATGTGTGGGGCTCCGCTAGTGCTCTCTGAGGTCCTCAGTGCTCTTGGAAATTAATTATTCCTCCCCAAATCTCTGTGTTGCTTTGGAGTAGCTTCTTGAAAACATTTTGTAGACTGTTAAAGTGAGGTGGAAAACTGGACTCTGAAAGAGGCCAATGGGATCCTGGGCTGCATTAAGAAGAGCATCTCCAGCAGGTCGAGGGGGTTGATCCTGCCTCTCTACTCAGCCCTGGTGAGGCCGCATCTGGAGTATTGTGTCCAGTTCTGGGCCCCACAGTACAAGAGGGATGTGGAGCTGCTGGAGAGAGTCCAGCGCAGGGCTACAAGGATGATCAGGGGCCTGGAACATCTGCCCTGTGAGGAGAGACTGAGGGAGCTGGGCCTGTTCAGCCTGGAGAAGAGAAGGCTGAGAGGGGACCTGAGCAGTGTATATAAATACCTCAAGGGAAGGAGTGCAGAGGACGGGGATGGTCTCTTTTCAGTGGTGGCCACTGATAGGACTAGAGGAAATGGCCGGAAACTGAAACATCAAAAATTCCATAGGAACTTAAGGAAAAATTTCTTAACAGTGAGGGTGACAGAGCCCTGGAACAGGCTGCCCAGAGAGGTTGTGGAGTCTCCTTCTCTGGAGATCTTCAAAACCCGCTTGGATGCAGTCCTGTGCCACGTGCTCTAGGTGTCCCTGCGTATGCAGGGGGGTTGGACTAGATGACCTCTAGAGGTCCCTTCCAACCCTAAGCATTCTATGATTCTATGATTCTATGAAAGCACTTTCATGAATGCTAGATACTGTACATAGGAACCGCACCATGAGCAAGTAGTGATGAGGTTTCAGAGTAAGCTGCAGTGCTGGGCCCAGAGTCCAAAAATTTTGCCTGCCTTTCCTGTTCTAGGATCAACATACTTCTCAAATTGCTGCAGTAGGATATAGAAAATGAAGGAAAATGTGGCACTCGTAGTCAGGACTGGGAAAAGAGGAGGAAAAGAGGAGGGTCTTGAGTGAATCCTACATCTGTTCCTCAAGGGCTTACAAAGGCATAGCCAATAAGATACATTACATACATTACAAAGCAGTTTATGATCCCTTTATTGAAAAATAAGGTAACAAAAGCAACTACAGTTACAAAAAACTTTAAATTTCTGCATCTTCTGGCATCTTAGTGAGCATTAGCAGATGTGGGAAAGTTTTGAGCAGAAGCCTCAATATAAGCTATAAACTAAGAAGGACATAGAAACAGGCAGGTGTTCCAATGCAGGAAGACACTAAGCATCTGCTTAATTTTCAGCACATGAACATTCCCTTAAATTTGCCACAGGCACAGTCATTGCTGGCTTGGCACGCTAGCATGAGGAGGTTAAAGGACCCTTCCCGCAAACCTTTCGTTCCTAGTGCTTTGAAAGATGTGAGAACTATTTTCTCTTGCACAACATGTTAATCCGTGCTCCCCATAATGTCCTCTTATTTTGGAGGCACTGTTGTTCAGGAGCACATCATAATTTGGTTTGTTGTATTAGTCTTAACCAACCAGACACAAAGCTTTTGCAGTTGGAAGGAACTGATGCAGTTGAGGTTAATGCTGGATTTATTGCCTCATCTTTTTCCGTGGCTAGCAGTAGAGAGCAGTGAGGACATATCTGTTCTGTTTTTCTTAACTAAATAACCAATTTTATATATTTTTTTTTCTCATCCTCAGGATAGATTTTGAGACAGCCTTGAAACATCTTAGAACTGACTGAACAAACATCTCTTTCCTCTGTCATGCAAAACATCCACAAATGCTTTAACCCTTCAGTTTTTTTGCCATGACATATCTTGGCCTAGTCACATGTAGAGATAGGATGTTTCATAAAGAATCTCCATGGTTTCTGTGAGCAAATCATCAAAAATAAACAGTGCCTGCTTGAAAGAAGTTTTAATCCATAAC
The DNA here is from genome assembly GCF_059628265.1 of Tinamus guttatus. Classification (NCBI taxonomy): domain Eukaryota; kingdom Metazoa; phylum Chordata; class Aves; order Tinamiformes; family Tinamidae; genus Tinamus; species Tinamus guttatus. The sequence goes on from NW_028288923.1 coordinate 5,507,085, forward strand.
CCAACAAAGCGCAGAAGAAGAAAGTCTTACACATACTTGCTTTAACCTTCATGTTTTTCAAGGGGAGGTTTAGGCTGGCCGCGGAGGCGGGAGCAGAAGCTGTAGGTTGTGATGTCTCACTCTGCCATGTAGTGGGCACAGCTAATGCTCCCTGGCTGGGTGGTGCAAATGAGCTGCCGCAGAGTCACAGTGCTCAAAAGGCCTGTGAAAGAAATGTTGGATCTCCACGGCCATGGGTGTTTGTGTACAAAGGGACCGGGCCCTTCGCAGTCTGTGACACCATTTGTAATCTTGAGTTGGATGTGTCCGCGTTTATGGAAACCTGGTAGGGGGTCTTCCGATACGGTGCCTCTCGGAGGCGTTGCCTGTGTTTATTCTGCGTTTCTGTTCCTTGTGTTTGCTTTTGTGCTGATCTGTTTTTTCAAGTGCCTGTTGAGGCTTATTCAGCTTTTTTTTTTTTTTTTTTTTTTGAATTCTTGTAGCAGTTGAATGATAAAATATGACACAAAGGTTGCTTCTCATTATTTTTATTGATTTCTGTTAATTTATAGTAGAGCTTATTCAGAGCAACAGCATTCTCAATTCCTTCAGGAGCAGGCTATCAAATACACCTTAAGGAAACAGGTATTTTAGATACCATGATCTTAATGTTTCACCGTTTAAGCTTACATTTGATTTTTAAGCACAGTCGTCCTGTAGGCCATCCATGGGATATGCTCATGTTACCTAAGCTCCAAGTACTAGAGTTTTAGTACCTTGTAGCCTCTCAAGGACAGAATTTAGGACAGAAGATGACAGGAGCCTTGTCTGGGACTTTGTGCTGACATTCACAGGGAGAAATCCTAGCCCATTTACGTTAATGGGAATTTTGCCATTGACCTAAGGGGGCCAGATTTCAAGCATAATCTCACAGAAATGATTGGAAGAAAATGGGAAGCAGGAAGTGAATTTAGTAAGCGTGGCAAGACAGCAGCTACACTGCTCTGCTCCATGCCATGGCCTTCCAGCAGGATGCCTACCAGTAGCAAAGGTCTAATATGCAAAACATATTTAAGAATGCTTTCTACAGCATTTTATCTCCACTGGTGCCTAAATTAATCTGCTGGTCATAGAAATGTGCTTTGATTGTGCGACTGCTGTAATACTGATTCAGGTGGAAGAGTGCAAAGCTGAAACACCCGGGACTCAGTCTGTGTCCCCACTGAAGGCTAAGGGCTCTGCAGAGAGTCTTGGGCTTTTCATAGTCTGTGCTGACACTTCAACTATGGAAAAAGAAATCCTGGATAAATTGTCATTCATATTAAAACTGTGAACTATGCTTAGTTAGTTGTGTCTTTCTGACTTAGATGAGGTAGGGTCAGGGGGATTCATGTAATTTGCAAGAAGTGGAGGAAAAATGGCTTCATGTTTTCTGGAAAGCTCCTTCAAGCCACATAGGCATTTTGGCAAAAAATACTTTCAATGAAGGCAGATTTGTCAGAGCTGTAAAGCAGGCATGACGTTTCTGTCCTTGGCTATGCTCTGTGAAACAAAGATGAAAAAAAGAGCTCCACACAATTCAGTGAGTGGCTCCAGGTCACAGTAGAGCAGTTGAGGATCTGGCCTGAAGATGGTCAACATCCTTTGTCCCCATCTGCTGTGTTTTATCCTTGGGAAGGGCCATTCCCCTTGCAAAGAGGTGTTAGCAGCAAGGGACGGTCTTTGAGTGCTATCCTAATGCAAAGATTATTTTGGTTTTAGGGCACAAAGTATCTCACTTTGCTGCACCTCCTACACAGACAGGCAGTTGGGACCATTATTCCATTATAATTGGGGTCAATATCTGATTTTACCTCCGAAGTACTTTTCAGAGGCCTGGGTTTCCCGTGGTCACTCTGTGCATTCTCTTAGTTGCAGTCATTTTAACAAGCTGGACAATATGAATTCCAAATTGATATGAAATATCTATCCCAGCTGATTTAGAAAATCAGAGTATTTTCAGAGCAAGTATTTATGTAAATTGTTTAAGGAGCTGGCACAGAGCTGCAGCAGTATGAAATTACATATTCTGAAGTCTATTTGTTAGTGCGCATTTCTAGAGACAGCTTAGAATAGCCATAAAAATAATAATAAAAAAGACAAGCTAATTTGTTCAGCAAGATGTTTTTAGATGGCAAGGACTTATGCACTGATTCCTCTTCTGATTCTTATCAATTTATTCTTAAACTAACAGAAAAGGCTGTAAAATTCTCTTTTGGACCTGCCTGAAATTTGGCATTCCTGAAATTTGGCATTCCTGGAGTTGGGGGCAGAACTATAAATGCCATGGCTGGACCTAGGTTTTAAGCATAGTGAGAGCTATGTGTTGGTAGGTCTGAAGATCTGGCTTACCTTCAGCTTCTCCTTAGGGTCCTGCTTTTGGTTGTTCTATATTTAATTTTATTTCTAGTGGTTTTCAGGAGGGAGGCAAGCAGGACGTTTCTTCACTCAGCAGATGGAAATAAAGGCAATCCTGAGCCCTTACTCGGGTAGGGAGGGGTGCAGCTGCCGTCACGGTCCCCTCCTTGGTGCGCTGCTCCTCGCAGCAGACCGGCATGCCTTCTGGAAGGACCTTCCTCCCTCCGGGGGCACTACCCAGGGCATCATCTAACTCGTCATGTCCATTCCTGCAGAGCGCAGTGGTCCCAGCACAAGCTGGGCCTCGCTGTCTGTCCATGTGCGGAGCTGCAGCGCTCGTGCCCAGCACCTGCTTTCCCTGGGGTGGCTGAGGAGCTGCTGCATTCCCAGCAAACACGCTGCGATTAAACTCCCAGGCCCCATACAGGTCATAGCTCCAAGCGTGTCAGCTGGGACAGGCTGCAAAACCTTTTACAACCCTGTAGACTGAATGGTCTTGATTCACTTTTTTTTTTTTTTTTATTGTGTGATTACTCAGCTATTCATCTCATTTATCTCTTTGTTTTTTTATTATTATTATTATTATTTGATTTAATCTGTTCATCTTCTGTTTATATTAACATGTCAAAGGAACCTTTTCCTCTCTTTCAAACCTTTAGAAAGAAGCAATGTTTCATGAAGACTTTGTTAGGAAAAATGTTTAGGTTTCATTCTCTTTGTGACGAGACTTCTTGGTGCTGGCAGGTCCAGGGAGAGGAGAGGCAGAGGTGGGAAAGAGATATAAATCCTGAAGAAATTGCTAACTAGTTGGAGAAAAAGAAACAGGTTTGGGCATGGAAGAGAGAAGCCACAGTGTGGCCAAACTTCTATGCAGAAAACCTAAGGTAATCCTCGGTTTGGCTTTAGATACATGGCTTATAGAGACTGGGAGTGCAGCACGGTGTTTTCCGCTTCCCATCTGCGACAAGCTGAAGCCGATGTAACCCTGTTCACACCTGTAAATAATCCCGTGCCTCGGAGGGGGATGCAGCCCACGTGCGGATGGTCCCCCTGCCACCCGGGTCACCCTGAGCCCAGCACTCGGCGCCCAGGCCCTGTCCCTGCCAGGAGCATCCGGCCCATCGGAGGCAGGAGCCCGGAGTGGGACACGGCAGCTCCCTCCTGTGCGCGGGATGCTCCGAGGCACCGGCACCTCCTGTCCGTGCCCCGGCCTCCCTCGGCTCTCTGGTGTTGGGCATCTTTCACCAGTCTGCTCGGAGGCTCTCGCATTTCCATAGCTTTCTTCTTTTCCGTCCCCTTTGCTCCGTGCCCCATTTTTTTTACGAGAGCAAATTTCTCCCCTCCCTCTCTTGTTCCTTTCTTTCATCTCATTTTTACATGATTTGCTTCTTGTATTTTCTTTACAGTACCTGCGGCAGCTGCTTTGCAGGTCCCCCGCTGTGCAAATCGCCCTTTACAGAAGAAGATCTTCCTGTCAGTGACTGACAAGAGGTGCCAGGAGCAGGCTAGGAGACTTTCAAAACCCGCGAGTTGGCAAATCAGCAGGTACCTGTGTGCAGTCCTGGATCCGCCCCTAGCATTAGTTCCTATCATGTATCAAAGAGCTCTTAGGATGATGTGGCCCACAGGCAGAGTTTCAGGTTAAAAGGAACTCTCTCATAGTGTTTGGCTGCATCTATCAACTCGATTTTCTGTTTTAAATATAATGACGCCAGCAGTTTGTTCTTGGGGAACTTTTTGGTTGGTTTTTATCTTTAAAAAAAAAAAAAAAACCCAACACAGACTGTGTTTACAACAGCTTAAACAAGGAGAAAATACTCTTTGTGCTAAACAGCTCCTGTTCCTCTTTTGGAGGAAATAAGGATGGCTTTCCTATTTTCTGAGGTCGAAAATGCTGCAGAGGTTAAGGTACACGAAAGGCTGCCAGGGAAGAAGGGACCTGCTGCAAACACCAGTTCCTCCAGGGAGGGAGCAGGAATGGTAGATGAGGTTAGGGATGGTTTGGACAGTGTTTCCCTATCCTTGATGTACAGGAGAAGGCAAAGGGTCAGTGGGAGTTAGTAACTTGGGTTAGTTCCTGAACCGTCTTGAAGAGGTTTTGAGATCAGCCCCCAGTCAAAGCGCTCGGCTCAGGAAGGTGTGCTTTCAGCTGAAGCAAAGGCAGAAGGAATTTAGCCTGCATGAAGGACACGGGATTCAGTCCTCTGTGATCACTTGATCTGAGTGGCTTAAAGCTTTGCATGCTTCATACTTGCAAACCAGCTGTAAAATGCAGGAAATACAAGTAGCCATGGTCTAACATTTCCCCATCTGTTCTCAATATGTAATAATTTGCTCTCTTCTTTGAGCATATTAAGTTTATTTATAAATTTAAAAAATATGCTTTATTTTATATAATGAGCTTAAAGCCATAATGGTCTCTCTGCTCCAAATTGTTCAAAGCACCCTCCTTTGCCAGATGCAGGGCATTAATTTTTCTAGAGGAATTTGCTGTTTAAGGTATACGTGGACAAGATGCAACTTTGGGAACACTGAGTGTTTGCCTTGTTGTTCTGCCTGAATTTCTCTTCTCTACAGCTTCTATGCAATAAGGTAGCATTCTCATGGACCTACATCATTTTTGGTCTTATTCTGGGAAGTAAATCCTGGTTCCTACCACTAAGGCTAAGCAGAGCAACGCTTCATTCTGGGAAACTTGTCCTCACCCTGTTGGAACCACTGAGAATTTTGCAGCTGAGTTGAAGAGCACTAAACACAACTACAGGAGACTTCACTTAGGGTCAGAACAATTTTAAAAACAATATAGGGGCAGTTTATTTTCAAATATCAGATTATAAAAGCTATAGTTAAGAAAGACATGTTGGATAGTTTGGGGTGCATGTACCACAAAAGTGGCAGATTATAATCTCCCTGGTATTATAGTAATAGTGCCACATCTTAGCTAACCCCCTCTCCTTGTGTATCCTATGCGAGTCAGAGGTATTTCTAGCTGCAGACTGCATGCCTAGCATGCCACCCTAAGAAGAAAAGAAAATGTTGACCTAAATATCTTTCTGGCCTCTGTACTTTGTAGCTCTGGTATGTATGCCACAATCTTACTTTTTTATTATTTTTGGGATGCTATACACTGAAATTTACATATTTGAAATGAAAATATATCACCGGGTGCCTCCTGCATCTGCTTATACTTACATGCTAGTCCAGTGTAGTGAATGGAAATATGCCTATTTACATAAAGATTGAATTTGGTCAAGAGCAGGTTGTTTTTCATGTAAAGATACAATTCAGTAAGGACAATTGACTTTTTAATTTAATACTTTGTGTAATTACATCATTTTAATACAATGACTGCTTTACCATACTTTTGTCTCCCAGACATCTGAAGATACAAATGGGAGCTGATAAGATGAATGCATACAGACAGTATATGAAACCCTGCTGGGTTTCGTTTCAGATTCAGGTGACTTCTTTCATGACAGTTTTGTTTATAAACCCGGGAGAACATGTGGTGGTTGTAAATTATCCTCATTTTTACTCTTACCAAGGTTTTTAACTTTTCTAGGAAGTGATAATGTTTCTATGAACTGAAAATTAGAGCTGGAACTCTTCCATACCTTCAAGTAATTCTAAAGTTCCTAGTTACTCTGGTAAACTAGCCAAATAGATACTGTGGTATTTCTTTAGCAAAGTAATTATAATAGTGAGAACAAAATCAGTGGTAATCAACATGGAAAATAGTTCTTTTCAAACAAGCCAGACTTCAATCTCTGAGAAAATTAAAGGTTTAGTTATAAAGGTAGACAGGTAAGGAATATAGTTAGGCCTCTGTAAATCTTATGACTGTAACATAAGGAATACTATATGCTGTCAGCATGGAAAGCATTAAATGTCTAAGAAGTGGAAGATGGACTTGTATTGCACTGACTGTCAAAAAGAGAATTTCCTCACACAGACATGTACTGAGGGATGGCTACCACATCCAGTGCTGCTGTTCAAATCTCTTGTTTAAAAAATATCTCCCCATAAGCTGTGGTATCCCCAAGCTGTGTGTCCCCAAGCTGTAGTGTGTCCCCATCTGTGCTGCAGTGTGGCCTGTTAAACTCCTAAGTACTCGTCTGTGGAAAGGTGCTTGGGAATAGTAGTTCACAACTTCATTCAGATGAATTTTCCTGAGGTTTCCTGTTTAGGAAACCCTAAATTTATTACAAGAGGTCTGGCTAATAGCCCTGAAATGGAACTCATCAAAAAATAAGCATTTCTATGACATTCCTATTACAAGGCCTCACTGCCGTATTTTCACTTGAATTCCCTGCCTCTATATCCTGAAAAGAACATAAGGGATCCCTAGTCCAATGCATACCAAAAAACTTTCTAAGTGAAAGAAACAATAAATGATCCAAAAGGTGCCTTGGTTTAGATCTTTCCTAGCAGTGATAGATCTGAAATAAAATAATCTGCTTTCCCTAGAAAAGCACTAATACATATTTCTGCAGCAGTTTCTCAATATATTTTTCTCAATGTAATATAATTTCTGCAATAGCTTTTTGGAGTAGTTTTCACAGAAATTCCTGAAGGAAGGAACTGCTAGCTGAACGGAGAGTAACAAAAATGCGCTAGACAGGTGGTACAAAGGTTTACTATCTCATTTCTGCTGCAGACTTAAACTGCAGCCATTCATCTGACTTTGTATTGCCTATGTGAGGGTAACAAAAAGAGCCATTTGAAAGCTCCCATATCTCCCTATAAACTTAGAGCAATTTCTGAGCAAGCCTCTGTGATTTTTTTTTGTTGTTGTTTTCTTTTAACGGAGGAAAGTCACTGTTATTCTTAGGATTCTCTAAAATCTTTTGACATGGAGCTGCAATACGCTTTCTACTTGAAATTTTTATTTTTAAGCAAAAAATTCTTGCAGTTTGTGGGAAAGTTGGAGGTTTTCAGTCATATTTTTTGAAGAAAATTAAATGCAAAGAGTAATCATTTTCTTGATGAAAATTAGTGAAGTTTTATGTGACCTTTTTGATTGACAGGGCAGCTTTGGAAGACCCTTCACCTTTCCCCTTAGCAAGTTACAGTAACTGCGACTTGCACATCTTAAATTAGCCTTCTCCTTCATTTTCTCTTTTTTCTCCACTTGTTTATTTTGGTTGTTTCTATAACTACCTTTCTATTTTTCCTTTTTTTTTCTTTTTTTGAACACTTTCTTTGTTAAATTTTAATTCTATGACAGCATTTCATTATCCTAAGCCCTTTCCTTCTTTCCTCCTCTCTTTCTCCTCACTCTTGATTTCAAACTTCTAGTTTTCTGACCACCTTCCCTTACTCTTTTCCTTTTCATTAGCCTTTTCTTCATTTCTTCTTCCATCTGTTTTTCACGGTAGCTCGCATTTTTAAATTCTGCTGCCCTCCAGTTTCTCGGGTGCTTCCCTTTCCCAGTGGAAGCTGTCGGGTGAGGTAGCCAGGAGATAGCAGTTCTCTTGGTAGTTTCCCAGGGACACTGCTCACTGGGGAAAGAGTGCTGAGAGATGGCAATGGGGATAGCAAAATGCAGAACAAAGCAGCTATCTCAGCATCTCCACACGCAGATATTGAGGGTTGGGTTCTCCCTTTCTGAGGAAAGTTTTTGAAATTGTATTTCCAAGTACTGCAGAATTGCAGAGATGTGGAGGGGCTGGAAGTCAGGAGACTAACACAAGGTCAACCTGTGAGCATAAAAGCACTTAGTGCCTCCCTGAGTGCTTGACAGCCTTACCATGCTCAGCACTGGTAGCTGGTCTCCCTTGTCTGCAGAACTATATTCCTGCTTTTGCCATTTACTTTCTTCATTTGATGATTCTTTCCTCTCTGATGCATCTGTGGCAGTTATTTTTGCTCTATACGTATGGAAATTATGCATACATTTTCATCGAAGACCATCAGGGCTCCCTTGACATGTCCTGAAAAATTTGCCAAATAAAATAGACCTAAATATCAAGTGAAAACTTGAGTCTTCTTAAGATGGCCCTAAAACAGAATAGCATTTCTTTTCCACAGTGATTAAGACGGGAGGAGAACCTGTTTTTTGGCAGTTTTCAATCTTTTGAGGTGACAAACCTTTTAATCCTCCCTCACTCTCGTGTACACAGGTGTACCATTTGAATCTCTGAGAAATTGTTCTGCTCTCCTCTGAGAACTTATTCCAGGAGCAGGATGAGTTGGTTTAACCAGCTTGTGTTGCAAAAACCCTTATGTGAGTGTTGAACTCCTCTGGTAATTCCCTGCTAAATGCCCTTGACCATTTTTAACTTTGAAATTCATAAACATTGGCCAAAAATGCACCCTCCTTTTCTGAAGACCATCCTCCTTCTTTAGTAAAACACATGAAATGGCCAGTGTGGGTGAGAAAATATCAAAGATAACAGGGTTTAGAATCCAACAGACACTGTTTCTCCTTAGGTATTCTGCACTAGGGAAGGCTCTAAGAGCAGCATTTGTGAGCACTAAATAAGGAGAGAGAACTGTGTCACATACTGTATCTTCCCAGCCAATGATTCTTCCAGTGAATAAGACCCTGATGGAAATTTTGGCTCCAACATCAATTTAGTCCCATGTTAAAATGTAAATGCACTCTCTCTTTCTCATGAGAGAGCGGTTCCACTGTCAAAAGCAAAGGCAAAAGCGAGGCGGCTGCTCCTTGGTAGCTAAGCCCATGTTTTGTTTATTAGCAATAGCCCTGCTTTACAGGGGGGACGCAGGCCTGAGAGCGTCGCTGTTGGGATTTTGGAGGCCTGGCGGGAAGCCAGGGCTGGTGTTAATTGGTGGTTCAGCCCAGGGAAGCTCAGGGCACTGGAAGCTGCCCTGAGGTGTCTGGCTGTTTGTGGAGCTCTCTGCCCCCCTAGGCTACTTCCCTGGCTTAATCCCTCCCCTCGCCAGCCTAGAAACTCATTTCTTCTTATTATTTAGGATTCCATAGAACCTTCATATTTAATATTAGTATAAAGGGGAAACAAGCCCCGGGAGAAAGATCAGAGCTCTGTTCTGTTGAGGCATCACGGTCGTTCTCCTCTTAATGAAGAGGAACAGCAGGATGGATAAAAATCAATGGCTAAAAAATAAATTGGGGTTTTAATTTAAGTTTTAAAAAAGGTCTTTCTTGAGTAAAACTATTTAAAATTAAGTTTTAAGCCTATATTAAATCCAATTTACTCTGATGTATAAATCATTCAAAGTTTAAAGAAAAAAAAAATCAGAACCATGTCTTGCCATCAAAGTTTTCAAGTTAGGCCAGCGAGCCACTACTCTGGTTAGCCGTACAAACAAAATAGTTCTGCAAATTCCACTTATTCTCTAAATTTCATTCAGTGACTACAGTCAATGGATAGAAAAATCTTCAGATATTTTGTTATCTTCCCGAAGAGCTGGCAATATTAAAACTTTTCTTTGTAATTAAATATATCCATTTCACTGTGTCTGGCCCTTGAAGAGCTGAGTCTCTGACAAAGCAGAATGTCTCTTTTTCTCTACCACCTATGAATGAAAATGAGATTTAAGATGAAAAATGCTATTTTTAAAAACTAGAATGTTAGAAATGGGAATGTTAGAAACAACCATTCCCATTTCTGTCAATAGGCCTTTCTTTGTTGATGAAAACAATTAGTTTTAGGTGCAAAATATATTTTCATAAAAGCAGCTAAAAACTCACAGGTCTAATGGAACATGGTTGACCAAGCACAGGTTATTCCCATTTGACGTAAGATCCCATCTTCATTTTTGCAATTTAATTCACAGAACTGAAACTGCCTGCCCTACCTCAGCAAGGTATTTATGTAATACACATTTGATCATCACTTGGGTTAGAGAAAACTTAAGCAAGCAGCCCTTGATGGCAGGGCTGGGCAGCAAATCTGCTGAAGGAAAGTAGAAACAGCAGTTGGAAAGAAGAATTGACCCGGAAATTAGCACAGCATAGCAGAAATTAAAATCTCTTCACCTATTTTGCATTGGTCTCGACAGAGCCACACATCCCTTCGTTTGGTCGATGGCTTCACTGAGCTGTTGTCAGTGCAAGTACCTGGCAACACGTCCCCGAGCTCAGGGTCTCGGGGTGCTGCCTCGCTCCTGGCTGAGGAGGCCGTCGCAGCCTGGGCGTTGGGGCTGGAGAGCTTTTGCTCTCGCAGGTCTTGGAAAAGTAACGCAGTGCCATTCAGCGCTCAAGGAAGGGCCTAATCTGGATTTGGATTCCGATCTTACACTTGCTGAGGGGAAGAAAAAGGCCTTATGTTACCTTTTCAGCATCTGTAATGTGGCAGAAAAAGAAAGCAAACAGCATTACACAAAGCCATGCAACTCTGCATTTTCACAGGCAGGCAGCTTGAGTGTGCAATTGTTGCCAGTTTACCCCAATACAGGTTCTTGATGGCACTAATATTTCTACTTACTCATCATTATCCTGTTTTGTTTCTTATGTGAAAGCTTGCTTTCCTTCCTCCCCCACTCCCCTCCCCTTGTTGTCTTTCTGCCTAGTATTTTTCCGCACTTTATTTCCTAAAAGACTAGCAGGTTTGACGATGCATTGTGATTTCTTTTCTACAGGGCTTTATGAAGGAAGCTGGAGGCAGTTCTCATTAGTCTCACTGACATCTTTTATCACTTATCAGAGGAACAAGCAAACGGAGAGCAATTCCTTTGATCATGGCAAAAGTAGAAAGAGTATTAAAAACCCTATGAAGATTCACTAAGTAGAAAGTGGAAAAGACAGTCTGTGGCATGTTTCAAAGAAGTAACATGATTTAAAGTTGCCAGATTTGCTTGTATATATTAAAGAATTGTTAATGATGCTACATTTTACATGCATCCCTAGGTTTTTGTTTTTTGTGTTTTTTTTTAAGAAAAAAAAACAGGCAAATCAGTTCATAGATAGAATGAATGGACTAGATCAATTGGAAGATATCTCTAAAAGGTGAGTTGTGTCAGAGAGGAATTCTGCGATTCACTGAAAACTGCTGGAAATAGAAATAATGTTGAAATGGTCGCACAATGGATGGAAAAAAATGTTCTCATGGGAGAATGTTGAAAAATCTTAAGAATTCCTTTTCTTTTGGAGGCATTCTGGTGAATCAATATATGTTTGTGAAGGCTGCATATAGGAACTGCGGTGCTTGCAATTATCCATATATGCTCAACTGGCTGAATCTGACCTCAGCATGCTGTTTCTTCTTCATTCTGGGGAAAAACAAGACTTGTCTCAGTGGTTCTGAGCATCAATTCACACAGCCCACTGCCCTCATCATGTGCCTTGAAATATTAACAGTGAGGTAGGGAGAATAGCCAAGAAATAGATACTTTAAAGAATTCCATATTCTGGATCCACTTGTGCTTTTCTGTATAGCTGCAACTCAACTATCCACTATTTATAAATAAGTTCATAATTTTTGCAGGTCATCAGCTCATATCTCAAAGCATCAGATTTGGATTGCCCTTTAATGCCCTTTCTTCACCTGTAACGGTATGGAGGCCATAATTCTCTTCCAGTGTAGACTCTCTACCAGCCTTGACCTTGCTGTCTTCTTTGCTATCACCGCTGATTTTTAACCATATTGAACTTGGTTTGGATATGATGCAAGGTCTATAGCACCTATAGCAATTTCTATAGCACTTTTTATGCAGGCATCTCCAAAGCACTTTCTGATCAGACTAAAATTAGCTCTGAACTACGTATATTTCATTTTAAGTGACTGAGCACAGGGTTGATGCTGCATGATGGATGCCATTGCTCTAACAACGCTGACCTGAGTGAAGAGTGGGAATACTGCGAAGGGCCCAGAGGTGGCGGGTGAAGTAACGTATAGGTGGGTTATCAGATCTGCCTGTATGTGCATGTTGTTCTAACACGCTGCTCTGATAAGCCAGCGGGAAGGCACAGAGTCTGTTCTGGGACACAGCCTCAGTCATGCACTAGGAAGACGGGATAAACAGACAGCTCTGAGGGACCTGAATCATGGATCCAAAGTGATGCAAATCTCATCTTGCCAGAGCAGGGGGCCTGGAGATAAACTCTAGTCAGTTTCTCAGGAATAAAAAAGGAAGATTGTTGCCAGAAGCTGTCAGGAGGGACAGGCTGACACAGGGAGACACTCTGAGGAGGGAGGCTAAAAGAGACAGATCTTTCCTCAGATTCAGAGATCCTTATGAAAAACAGACAGGCTTATGATCTCTTTTGTTGTTACAAGACTTTTCTTTAAACCTCTTGCTCTAAATAAAAATAAAATAAATTAAAAAAACCTTTTCTTTGAGGAAGTAGTTTGATCACATTGCTCCCCACGGAAGGGAACTGTGAGGAACTCTCTTATATGCTCTGTTTGCAATTCAGAGGCCTTTCCATTGCTACTAAATCCAGCCACAGCAGCTCTAATCTGTTTTGCTCCGAATACAATTGCAGTGGCTTGAAGTTGCAGAGAGAAGGGGACAGGAGAACGTGAAGAGGAAGCAGCCCAGTGAAGGTATGTGGGGCCACATGGGGCAAGAGATGCAGAACAGTCACTGTAAATGCACACAGCAGAAAGATGTCCATCTGGATTGGCATACAGAAAAGCTGCCCAACTCTACCATATGCTTCCTCTGATGGCTGTGATTAGTTACACAATTGTTCTTGGTCTCTGCATTCCTTTTTGGTTTGTTTATTGTGCTTTCTCCTTCCTCCTCTTTTCTATTGTTAGACTCACTGGCGTGCTATGGAGGGGCCAAAATGGGGAGAACATGCTGGATTGAGATGCGTGCGATCTTGAGGCTCTGCCTCTTCACTTAGGTATTGAAGAGCCTGGGGGTAGCAACAGGGGTGCTGCAGAGTGGTCTTCTCCAAGGGAAGTGGCTTCGTTTCCTAGACAGGAGATTTATATATTGAAGGAGGTCAGTCTTCATTATGCTGCCTCACAGCAGGGCAAATAATAATTTTAAATGCATTTAATATGTACATTTTAAATACATCTTGGCAATATAGTATGAATCAAGCCTCTTGACAGCTTAAGGACTGATCAGATGAATGTGAAAGGTGTTAGCTGAGGAGCTAGCTAGTTGGGTTCACTGCTGCTTGGGAAGACTATTTAATTTATGCTGTTTGCTGTGCTGACTTACAACAAAATGTCCTCACTGCTATCTCTTCTGTCCTTGGGACAAAAAAGAAATAGAACATCCCAACTCCTATTCTTCCTTTCAATCTGTTTTTTTTTTCCACCCCTAAAAAGGACCATACTTTGTTCTCCAGAAGAAGTGAACTGAATGGAAACGTATCCCCTTCTTTCCCCAAAGGCTTCTAGCATGAGCCCTAGAAATGCGGCCGTCTGTTTATGCTACTGATTTCCTCTGTCCTTGCCCAGCAATTTGTTTAGCTCTTCCCAGATATCCTTTCTCTCTTCATGATTCCCAATAACAAACTTTTCTTCCTGGCTGTGCTCTCTTTGAGTCTCCTCTTTAGATCATCACAATTGGGTTTCATGGCAGATTTTATAATCTCACGGGCACCGGAGTCCCCTGCCAAGGTTTATGCAGATTTAAAGCCTGGATTAATCTGGCCTGGTATTTATAAGATGTTCTAGACATGTGAAGTGCTGTAAAAGCTCTGTATACTTTTGCTGAACTCACAGAAGTCCCCCGGCTTCCAACCCGGCACCCACTAAGCTCCTGTTCCTGGAGGTCAGATGCAGGGACAGGAACCACCAAAGCCAGGTCTCCTCTTCAGAGATTGTATCTGTCTCTCTCTCTCTTTTTTTTCTCTCTCTCTTTCTTTCTTGCTCTTACTCTCCTTTTTCCTTCTTCCTTCCAGGATTTCTGGAAGAAGCTGAATAGAAAGGAGGAGACCCCCTTCAAAGCTTTTGCCTCCCGAGAGCATTGCCTTTACAGACTTTGGCATCATCTCCCTACTTTCTGCTGCTGCTGGATTGCCCAGTTCCCTCGTGCTGTTTCCTAAGCACTTTTGAAAGCTGGCAGCCTTTTCGGAAACCTTTTTTTGGGGAAAAAAAGGCAAAACAGAAAAGCTGATATAGGGGGAGGCTCTTTCAAGCTTTTGTCTGCAGCTGGCATGCAGTGCAGGGAGAAGGCAGCCTCCAAATGCAGGCTGCCCTGGCCCCCTAACAGAGATCACTAGCAAAACTCATGGAAAATTCAGGCCCCAACTAGACCATGTACCTTGCTTTTCAGTGCAAAATGGTGTTTCCAAGTTTTCTTACTGAAAGTACAGAGGGAGGAGGTGACTGGTGACTTCACTCATCATCCTTCCATTTCAGGGTGACCAGCAAAGAAGCAAAGCTCAGATCAAATAGGCTGTGTGTGGGGGGGGATTTTTGGAGTGTATTTTTTTTATATATAATTAAGAGAATTTTGAAATACTTTAGACTACTCAGACTCAAAACTCACTGAGGACTCATTTCCATGCTTGGGAGTGCAGCTCTCTAAAATGGAGTCCATAAACTTTCCCCAGCTGTTCAGAAAGCCTTATGGGCTCATTTATTTTCCCTTCCCTCCCCCCATTATTTGATAGTTCTTTTAAGAGTTGCAAGTTTTACTTGGTTCCTTTTGATCAGAAGGAAAAGGTACTGCAGGAACTGAGGCGCTGCAGTGGCTCTGGCTTTGAACTCACCAGGTCTAAAAGCCTGCAAGAACATTTTCCCTTTCAGCTTTCTAGCCAGCTCATACCGCTGCTGATAAAGGCGCAGGGTAAATCGTCCTGAAGGACACCGAGAAAGCTACAGTCTGAAACCTGCAAAGGAGCTGTGATATATGTATGTATAGAGAGAGTTTAAAATTTAAGTGTTCAACTCTTTTTTTTTTTTAATTTCAAATACTCCAATCTTTTTTGTTGTTGAAAAAAGTTTATTTTCCATTCATTGCAGCTGGCTGAGGCTCTGTGTCCCTGCAAATGCTGCGGCTCCATCTAGCGGAGCTCTGGATGCTTGTCACAATGGAAGGAAATACTGTCGAAGTGCTAATAGTGAAGAGCAATGGTAGGAGTTCAAACTCTGTATTTGAAGAAAAATTCTTCAGGATCTCCTTTCATATACCACTGGTAAAGCCTACTTGCACATTGGCTGGAGGGAAGTGATATTTAAATGGTATTAATTTAGAGAAATTACTATATGAATGTCCATCCAGTCTGTGTCTCTTTAGTGTTTTCCTTGCTTATACACTTACAGACTTATAGATCTATTTCTCTTTCTAACGCTTTTTCTAAAATGAGGTAGTAGGTTTAAAAACTTCATGTGTATGTATGCATACCTATATACACACATGCACATATATATAAAGAACTTTCATTTAAATCTCTTAAAACACTTGGCAAACATATATTAAGCATCAAAACATTCAAATCCATCTGCTTCATCCATCCATCTGTCCACCCATCCATCCAGCACGGACAGTGACAGTACACGTGTTTATATACACAGCAGACCTTATTCTGCTCTCATTTTCATTTAAACCTAATTTATTTTAGTGCGGTTTCTCTCAACTCTCACTGGTCTGACATGAAAATTAGTGTCTTGTGTATCTGTATATACAGCAAATATATACCCACAAAGTGTAATGAACATATGCTGTAATGTGATCTTAATGTAAACAGGTTCGTTCTTCAGGGTTCTCACCTCATCCAGATGGGAGTTGACAGTCAGTATTTTACACCATTACAACTGTGTTTAGTTTTTCAACACATCTTGCCCCTGCCTTTGATATGATCAGAAAATAAACATTCTTGTCTTGATTTGCTCAGCTGCCGTCTGAGCCACAAAACCTTTCTAGATTTCAGCTTACGTCCCGAGCTGGACTCCCATGCTGCTTGTACAAATCTGTTGAATTCAATAGATGTATTTAGCCTTATTAAGATGCAGGAAAGCAAATATTATCCTCCAGTGATGCAGCAGATAACAAGAGTTAATAACAAGAATGTGCTAAAGATCACAGGATTCCCTGTAAACAAGATGCTGCATTGCACAGAGAGCATCTTGTCTGCATATGTTTCCTAAGTAACTAGGCATCCTCTTGGGCTTCTTTAGTTATTTTAGAAAGTTGTGTAAACAGTATTATCTACTTAATGCCCCAAATGATATAATAATTGATATGGAAATGGGGCAAAGCTCAATAGATTGGAGTACAGCTCTCCATGGACTCTTGGAGATTATCTGCCCAGATTTTATTTAAATTTTCTTCTAGCTGGTGAGCATACAGCCTGTGGTTTGTTAGACATGCTAAGCAGATGTTGGCTGGGCAATAATTTCTGGCTTTTTCAAAGAAGATTTTAAAGGTGAAAATATATTTGGATTGTTATCTGATGTGGTCTGATGCATAGTGTGATGTGTATCTCAGCTGAAGGTTGAACGAAGTGTATAAAAATAGGTTGCTAATATTTAGGGTACTCTATATTGTTGGTACAATTCTCCTTGCTTAAAATATAGGAGCAAAAGAAATAGCAGAGTTCTAAGGGGAAGTACTTAAAAATGGAAAAATGTATTTGAAAATATTTTTCTGTTTCATCTTGTAGAAAATGATTGTGAAACCTGGGGATTTTTTTTTGCATGTTCTAAAAACCCTAACACTATACTTTCTATTTGCTATTTGTGTACAATATCAGAAAAAATATTATTCCTATTCAGTCACTTAAAACTTCTTTGAATGTTTTAGTTAACGTTTTTCTTCTTCCATAGATACCACGTGCAATTCTCCCAGGTATCTGAAATCAGGCAAAAATTAAGCTGTGTTGGATTTGACCTTGCAAGATGAATTTAAAGGCATGCACCCATGACAAGGCTCTGTTCTGCAGATCTGTGAAGCTGCTGATGCTTACCACTTTCTAGGCAGGTAATATCATCTCCAGACCACTGTGCTAGAGAAGGTCGCTTCTCATTTACACCCCAATTTTCATAGCTGTGAAGTGGGGAAAATGATTCTGGTATTGCTTTGGAGCACAAGGATAAAATGTAAGTAAAATACAGCTTAAAAAAAGAGGGCAAAACAATGTTATCAGTATTTAAATTTAAATCTGAGATATCATTAGACTTATCAAGGTCACTCAGTAGGCCTGTGACATTGCCCAGGGCACAACCTTGTCTCCAGACTTTCTGTGCACTAAATCAAACTGCCTGCTGAATACGGAAACTGGATGACAAATGTTTGTAATGTGAGCAGTACTAGTGCCAGCAACTACTCATTTCCATGTCTTTAATTGAGCTGATGAAAGTTTTTGTTAAAAGCACACGTTGTCTGAAGGGAACAGGACTTTTCCCGCTGAAAGGAATTTAGTGTTTTTTATCACTTCAATATTGTGCACCAGTGCCGAGCAGAAGTGAAATGGCTGAGAGGAAGCAGGAACTACCTGCTCAGTCCATTTCATGCTGTATTTACACATTTGTGGCAATGGCAATGCTTCCTTCTTTCAAAGGGGCTTCCCTGGTGCTGCACCACCCACCACTGCTGGCCTGTGTGCCCTGGGGCAGCTCAGCTGAGACCCCAGCCCCATGCAGAGCAACTGGCAGCTCAGAAACAACAGGAGAGGGAGGTTTGGGGAAAAGATTAACCTTTTGTGAGCTTTTGTGAGCCCTTCCTAAAGCAACTGGTACCTTCTCCTTGGGCAGAGCTCAAGAGGAAGGAGGTCGGTTCTCAGGAACACCAAGGAGCTGGGGCCGAGAGGTTGCTGCAGATGCAGTGTTGAAAAGACTCTCCTGTGAAGGCATTTAGTATGGGAGAATTGCCCAACAGACAGGTTGCTTTGCCTTTACACCATTTCAGTATTTTTTTAGTCCATTCCCTGCCCCCATATTAGAAGGAAACTGATGTCCCTGTGTTCTGAGGCACTTCTTATGCACAGGGATAAAGTCGCCAATTATAGGGTCATTTTAGTGTTCTCAGAAAAAATGGGCTTATTCCAGTGAAACAATGTGTTTTTTTTTTTCTTTTTTGGCACTGTTTAGGGTTTTCTGAGTGAAATTAATTTTACTGTTAGCCAAATTGTTCCTCCTTACGTTCCTAATGTGCACAGCCATGCTGAGAGAAATTGATTAGCAATGGACCAGTTAAACCTTTGGTGATGGAAAGTTATAGCATTGCCACAAGTGACATCTATTACTTCTCATCTCTGGTGTCCCTCCTTCCTGATGCTTGTCTTCTCTACAAAGCATGTACTTGTGGACCCCTGTAATCTTGTGGTTGGTCGTAGGATGAACGTCTGTGGACACAATTAGCTCTTCAAACACTGTTCTACAGGAGCCTGAGGAGTATCCAACACAGCTAAGACAAAGTACATAATAAGGGGAGGGAGCAAAGGGACAATATTTTTCGTGTTTTCACCATAAGTTGCTGTGGAGATGGAGCAGGGTCATGGCCATACACCCTTTCTGTGTTATCTGCGTGGGTCTGGGATGCAGGCTGCAGACACGCTTCCTTCCTCACAGCTCTGTTGCTGATTCATTCATGATCCTCTAAGATGATGTTACCTTTGATCTGCTGTAATTGTCCTGCAGCATGCTATCTTGTGGGAAGATTAGTCCTCATGTCTTTTAACTAAATACTCTTATTTCTCTGACATTTGGTATCACTAGAAAAAATAATAATATATGTCAAATAACAAATAAATAATCCACGTATTTAGAATTTAATACCTAGCTGTTAAATTCTACTTAAAATATTAACCTTCCATTCTAGACCCTTCTATTATTTTGTATTCTTTCCAAGCTATCCTCCTTGTAACATCGCACAGCAAAATTTTTAAGGCTGAGTGCATTTTCAATTAGCTGATTTCCTTATGTGTCTGTGAGATAAATTAATATTCTTAATTTATAGATGGAGTCATAGTAGTGAGTGCAGTGCTCATACCTGGAGAACAGGCTTGGAAGTGCCCAGCAGACCATGCTCAGCAGAGACTAATGGCCCATGTAAGCATGACCTTGTTAATTACAGTATTTTATGAGAATTAATTTATAGGATTATTAAAACACTGGTGTGGGAGAGATAATAGAGTTGAGAATTCCAGGCAGCAGGTAAACACTGAGTTTTCCAGCAGTTAGGAAGCTTTCCTGGAGGTACTGGTGCCCATACAGGCACAGCTTTCATATCTGTGGATGGGGTTCCTGAATGAATCAGCTGTATCATTGCAGAGCCTGCAAGATGGTACCTCCATCACGTGCCCCAGGGCACAAACCTATGGCAACAGCCCATTTACACAAACCTCCAAAAGGGAATAGACAAGCACATGCTTTGCACAGACTGTCTGCTAACCATGTGTCTCACAGCTTGATAATCAGAACTAAATACTACACTTATATTAGCCAGATGTTCCCCTCCACAGCATCCTTCTGTGGTTCCTTTTCATGATGTATATATTGCATGTGGTATTGCATTTTCTACTTGGGTCAGAGCTGTGTTTAAAAATCACCTCAAACAAGAATGGGGCTTCAATACAAGCCATGAAACTGTATCAGCTACAAAAAGGAAATGAAGTGTATTCCCTCATCTCCACTGCAACCATCACCTCTTGTATTTTCCGCTCCTGCCAAAGCTGACTGTAAATGTTGCCTCCAAACCCTCCCCTTAGACCAGTTGCCTTCTGTGGGAACAGAAATGATCCAATCATCTTAAGAGGTATGGCAAAGTGCTCCTTGACGGTGCTTCAGTCGGAGGAGTAAAAATTACAAGCAAGCCAAACCAGTCATTCTGCAGATGCTTAAGTATTTTATTCATTATATTTTGCTGTTCTGACAATACACATGACATGGGCTATGTTTACAAAACTGTCAAAAAAAAAAAAAGCAAATCACAAAGAATTTTTTTGTTACCAATTTCTTTCCAAAACTTTGGATAAGCCTAGGTGTTACTAATATCTATAGAGCAAATACAATATTGTCCAACATAAATAAAATCTCTTTCATATTTAAAAGGGACACTAACATTTAAGTTTTGCTAAGTATAAATGTCTATCATCCAAGCATGTGATTGAGTTCTTCCTCTGTCGGGAGCTGTGTTCAGGATGAGGAGCTGATGGCTTTGTTGCTTAACAAAAGCCAAATTCTTTCGCAGGTTCACTGCACATACTCTCGAACTGCAAGTTCTTTCAGGGTAAAAATTTTTACTGGATCTTTTTTTGCCTTCCTTTCTTCCAGCTTCTTTTGCAATGCCAGAAAATCCTTGCCAAGTTCGTATGCCAAAGTGATCATTGTTTCCAACAAGGGTATGTAGTACCTGTGACTGGTGTGCACACGAAGGTGTAACAGAGCCTTTTCTCCATACTCAAAGGCACTGGCTGGGTTTTCCAGGTCCTTGTGACACACCACGATGGCACACAGAGTGGGCACAACCGAGACAGGGTTGCCTCTCGTGAGCCGTTCCTGCAGACCGATGACTTCTAACAGAATTTCCAAAGCTTTAGTGTACTGGCCGCCCCGCAGGCAACCATATGCTTCCTCAAGCTCTGGCCTTGTTAAAAAGTCAATAAATTTTTTTGATCTTCGGATATATTTCATAGAATATAGAAGTCTCAGGTAGTCCTTAAAGGCTAATTTCCTCTCATTGATTACTTCTTCTGTGAAGTTCCCAGTCAGAGTTTTTCTGGGGAAGGTCACGTCTTCCATTTCTTCACTGAAGTCTTCCAGAAGTTTTCTGTGCAGTTTCTCGAAGTCTGAATAGCGCCGTTCAATTATAGATTTGTTGCAGTCAAAACTTCCTGTTTGCAGAATGATGATTTTATACATCTAGTACAATAAAACAGAAGAAGCAGCATCAGAATGACTGTTCTAGCCTTGGTGCAGCTTGTGTTTGTAACTGCTTCAGAAAGGCTTTGTGCTTGCATATTCTGCTGCTGAAACCTTCCTGCACCAATCTTACATGAGTCGTCTGCTACACTCCTATGGTTTGTGGTTCTGCTCCTGCACTAATTGCAAGATTAGGAGTCTGGTGCAGGGTAGACCTTTAAGAACTGGATCCATCAAACATATAATTCCCACCTCCTCCAGTTTTACATTCTTGTCACCACACTTTATCTTAGTGTATATGAATAAGCTTGTAGATGAACCAAGTACCAACTGATTCTGTCCTGCAAGGTGCTACATGGTGATCTAGCAAAGACTGAAGCACACAGAATCCCTCATAGAGCATTTCTGTAACGGCACTTGGTTTACAATGGCCATGGCTGCTGCAGTCAATGATCTTCAGTGAACAGAATAGATTTCCTAGATTTAATATTGTGTAGTGTATTTTACATTAGTTGTAAGACTCAGAAATGCTGGTTTTTTATCAGATATTTCTCTGGATTTAGGGGTGGTATTAATGCTGTGAAAGAAGACAGAATAGTTGGCAGGAATATTCAGCACATGCAAAAATTAGATGGAAAGACTCCAAGGACTTTTTTCCCTCTAAATCATTGTCCTGTTCCTCAAGCTTACTTGGCATGTAATTAATGCAAAAAAGTGACATTTCTAAAGAAAATCTGTGCTTGCTGTCCAAAATCCTTCACTAACAGTTAGCAGCAATGTTCTCCCAATTTAAAAGTAAGTTTTTCTCAGCTCTTCACTGGCCTTAGAAAGGAAGAGACTGTAATAAATGTGATATTAGAAAAATAATTGCAAAATAAAACTGAGTGCTATGTGTTGTAAAATTGATTCCCTCTTGGTCCTGACCCAAGAACAGTAATGTTGAGGAATTTGCCAGGCCAAACTCTTAATGTGTGTAGAAGCCTCATCGCAGCTGTCTTGGCTGCATCATTTGGACATCCACTAAGGACACGGACTTAAGGACCTTCATGGCTTTTGAATAATGATGAGGTTCATAGTCAGCTTCACTGTGTTCACACGGAATTAAAACAGGCCCTGGAGTAGGCTCACTTATGGCATCTGTTCTCCTTGCTGGTATTGGAACATGTGAACCAGTGCTAGCACAGGTATCTTTGTGGTTTTCTTTTTTTTGTTGTTTTTTTTTCCCCTTAGTTTTAATCCTCAGAAACCATCTCCTTTAGAAACATGAACATGTGAGCTGACTTCACTGATTGCTTTTTATTTTCAAACACTGTGGCATTTTCTTATACTTTGTCCCACTCCCTGCTGAAAAGAAGGGAGATTCCAAAGAAATCTCATGTAGTGATCACCACCACCTTTTTGTTAGACATTGAACTTGCGACAAAGCTTAGCCACTGCACACTACAAGTAATATCCTCATACAGTTTTACAAAAATAAATTTTATTTTATTCAACAGCTATTCAGTGCATGTGAGAATGGCAGCACCTTACTAGCTGTGTATAGCATCCACCAAGATGCTAGGACAGTCTCTGAAATGTTTGCTTGCTTCAAATCCTGCTGAGTTTAGATGCCCAGTATGAGCAATGCAAATATGATTCTTAGCAGGTTTCATCTGCAGATCTCAAAGACTTTGCAAAGGAGGAGATGATCCCTATCTGAATTTCACCAAAAGGAGTACAGAAACAGAGAGACATTGCATAGCTTTCCCTACATGAGTCCTCCAGAAGGCCAGGAGCAAAACCAGAAAAAAAAAAAAAGTCTCAGTACTGTGAGAAAATATATAAAAACTCAATCTATTCCATTGTTCCCGTCCCTCACATTTGTTTATGTTTGATTGTAAAAATCTAACAGAAATATGTCATCCAATGGAACTCTAGGTAGGGAAGAGGAACCATCCTGAGGGAGATCTAGCTTAGATTTAGACCTTGTCTACATCAAAGAATTTGCACTTGTGCTGACACAAATCTTTGCCCATGGAAGCTGTACAAACACAATGCAGCTATTACACCAGCCTGGCTCAGAACAAATGTAACTATATTGATATTTTTATACCTATGCATATTTTTTTAATGTTGACAAGTTTCCTGGTGTTAAGGACGCTAGAGATGCTATTTTACTTGATATCACTTTTCCACCAGTGCAGCTTTTAGAAACAGGCTGTCAATGTGTTTTTTTTCCACCAGTTATACCCTGTGAACAATGTCTCACTCTCAGAATAGGTTCTACTCTGTATGATCTAGGCTTGCAAAACTTGGCCTTTGGTGAGACTTTCATGTATTGAGCCATGCTGTGCAGATCCCTGTAGAGAGAATAAAAATTAATGATCTTTTTACATATTCATTTTTAGCTTACCACATATTTAGATAAGTGGTGCTCTACAATTCTGGTTGATGGGATTTCAAAAACAAGGTTGACTTGTCTGCACTGGCGCTTTTCTTTCTTCCAATATTCCTGAAGCTCCTTAGTGGTCATTGAAGAATTGGAACCTTGGGATACATTGGAATCTAAAAACAATATATTTAATATTCCAGATTGTAACCTTTGCGTTTGGAAAGAAAAAACTCTTACACGTTTATTGTGAAAGCAGAGCCTAAAATTTCTAATGCTCTAACAGCAACACCTGGAAACTGCTAAGTCATTCCAGTATGAATAAGCACAGCTCCAGATTGCCTGAGACTAAACTGGCTGCAGAATATAAACTTTCTTACCTGATGGCAATGGCCTGAAGTAGCAAAAAATACTGTCAAGAAGTATCATACATCTAGGCTGTAACCTCAGGCACAGCCTGAACAAGAATCAAGCTTCAGCACCCAGAGCAGCCCTAGGAAAGCCTAACTCAGTCCTCTGAATTAGATGTTTCTCCAGGCTTCTTTGTTGCTCAGAGCAAGAGATAATGCAGTGCAGCTGCAAACTCAGACACACGTTAAAATCCTGACCAGATTCAAATGTTGGGGCTGTACAGTAAGAGGTGAAAGCTGAGGCATACCCTAACCTTAAAGGAGAAACTCGGATAAGCAGCAGAGCTAGGGGGGAAATTCTCACTTCCTCTTTTCTTTCAAAGCTGAGCTGATGCCACAGCGATACTTACTTGTATACTTCTCTGCATGCCCACACCCACATATATATATATGTGTATGTGTGTGTGTGTATATATATATATATGTATATATACACAAAATGAGGGACAACACATTGAAGAGTTTGCTTATAGGAGAATTCAGGGTAGTTTTTCATAAGGCTGTTTTCTCTGTCTTTGAAATCCTGTGATAACAGTTTCCATCGGGTGGCCTAAAGGACAGCAGAATGGGCAATGTGAATGGAATATTTGCATTTCAGTGGGCACATCAGTCTCCATTTGCTAAAATGATGTTTCTGCCAGTGTAGTCAGCTGAAGTCATTGTCTGCAACGTATTTAACATTCAGACAGTGGAAGCGAATATTGCAAATGAATGGGAAGAAAACTGCTTGATACAGAAATAGAACTGTAAAGGCATTGTAAAATACCTTTGGTGTCCTCACTGGGGTTTGGCTCGATCTCTGCAAAGCATCTATTGCTTGAGTGATGTGCTGTTTAAACAGCTTTGCAGGGGCTTTTCTTGAAGAAATTGTATGTTATGGATTGTATTTAACATTTTTTAATAACAAATGAGAGCAATTTTAGGCATAGTAGAAATTCAGTGTAGCTTCTCCCCAAGGCATGTGATAGACCAAGCTTATTTTCAATGTAGTTCTTGGTGTCCTTGCTACTGCTGTCCAAAATTCAGATTCTGTGATGTACAGAAAGCACGTTCACGAGAAGGGCCATCTGATGACCACTGGTTTGGTCCATGGTCTGTAAGTAAGTCTGGAGCACACTTTAGGAGGAAGGATTTAAAAGGAAAACCTTACGTATATGTACACCAGCTTGTGCACCTGCTTTACCATTGCTACATTATTATTACAAGTTCAGTGGAGCAACAGCAGTATAAATCTGCAGAAAGCAAAAGTTTTTATGTAAAAGGTCAACAGCACTGATAGTTACATGAGAAATAGAAGGAAAGGATAGCGTCAACCTTGAAGACCATCTTTTCCTGGGTTTTCTTTGCTCAGTTGACATGAAATTTCAACTTTGGGATGGTTTTGTTCTTCCTCAGATGGAGCTGTGGCACAGAAAGGAGTAATCCTGCTTCCAGCTTCCAAGAGCTCTCTCCCTGCTGTGTTGTGTGGGTCTTGGTCCATTGCAAAGGTGTCACTGAAAGACTACAATAAGTATGATATTTCTTAGTAGGAGTCCTTTAGAGGAGCCAGTCTGATAATCTTCTTTTTTATTGATTTGCTCATTGGCGTCTGTGAACAAATTTTGGGTCATCTATTTTATTTCATAAATACTAGAGTAATAAATAGAAACACACACACACAACTGTTAGTGAAGAGCCATTGCTATTGCCACTGAAAGTGTTTGGAAATCTTTTTGCCAAATTAATATCAAATGTGGAAACCATAACAAGAAGGTATGCTAAATAAGATGAGATGGAGAACTCCGGCTCCATATTTATCAGCGAGATTTTGTCTGAAATTTCAGTGGGGACAGATTTTGCTCCTTGTACTTTACCCTCAACCTTGCAGTAGTAGTATGGATGAACTCAGCTCTTGGAGGTAATTTGTATGACTAGCGGTCTGATTTCTCCATGTTGCTAGAATTTACTCTTCTTAAGACTCCAGAGCTTGGCATCTCTTTTTAACCACTGTGCTGGCTTGTAGGCCAAAACAAGCTGACCTCTCAAACAATATTTTTGTCGTATTTCTGTTTCATTTCCCCTCCAGAGACTTATCTCTGATCTGTGAGAAAGAAACAACTATACCTCGTAATGGCTGGGTAGAAAGAAAATTGACTTTTCTAGTTGTTATGAAGAAGATTTCTCCCTTTGCTTGTCTTTTTCACCCAAATACAGTGCATGTCAAAGATTTTCATGTTTCTCTTAGGCAAGGACTGCTATTTTACATGTTCATAAAATGCCTAATACAATATGGCCCACCGATTGGATTGGCCATTTTACCACATATGTCTCCCTGGGATGGATTTTTTTTTTCTAATATCTAATTATAACATGAATGTGCTATACCAGCAGTTGAAAAAGTTTTAAGAGCATCTTAAAAGCTTTGCTTTTTCAGGTAGTTAGCATGACAGAGAAACTTTGCTCACAATTCAGTCAACAGGAGAGTCAGTAAAAAATACTTCAAAATGTTCTTTTTGAATACATAATATATATATACAATTTATCTATGTATAAAAACAGTTAAACACATAATTTTTATTATAAATAATAGAAATACAACATGACTGCAAACAGCAGGCTGCAGAAGTGAGTGGCATGTTATGCAAGTATCAAAATTTTGTTTCACTTTCATATCTAAAAGTCATTTTAAGCAGTTTTAACCAAGCTACTGATTTCTACACTTAAAAAAATCCAGAATACAAAGAAACCTGGAACAAATTATATAGTTATATTTTGAAGAAACATTCAGCCCGTTCTTTTTCAAGGTAAATGCCACTCAAGCTGCTTCACTGAGTTATAAGTAACATCAGAAACTGTAGTCAAAAAACACGCACCTGGGAGCTTCGGAAGTGATGTTAGTCGTGGAGGATTTGGAGTCTGGATAGGCTGAAGGAGGGCTTGTTTTTCATTTTCAAACTACAGAAAAATATGTCTTTGTTTTCTTGAGAGAGGCACATTCTGTGTTTTACAAGAAGGAAGGAAGAAGTCTCGATTAAATCAGACTTCCTCATCCAATTGGCTCACTGCTTCGGTGGTGCCTGATTGCGCATGACATTGCCTACGTGCTGGGAAGGTCCATGCGCTGGGAACGTCCATGTGCTGGAATGTCCATGTGCTGGGAACATCTGTGCGCTGGGAACATCCATGCGCTGGGAACATCCATGCGCTGTGCCCCGGCGGGACGCGGCCTCACGTGAGCTGCTGCGCCAGCCACACCCACGCAGGCAGAGGGGAGAGTGGAGCCGGAGCCACAAAATCCATGGAAACTTCTCCACGTGCGAGTCAGAAACCAAGAAAATACAATTAGCAAAGGAGGGAGGAGAAAAAAAATCAAATATACGAAGTTGGTTCTTGGAAAAGTAGACCATGTAGAACATCTTTAAAATACAGACTTCCCATGCAGCTCGGGAAAAAAATGCAAATAATACCACAAAAAATAGCCTCATTCTGTATAAACTTACATTTTTGACAGAAATCCTGATTCTACACTGCGCTCAAGCATATGATTAATTTAAAATATCTGCTTAATTAAAGTTCAGAAAGGAGCATTATTATATCTGACATGACTACTAAACTTGAAAAGGACTGCTGCGAGTGCCTAGAATTAATCCCAGGCTTAAATTCTTTGTTGAACTGAAGACAAAGTGAAGGAAAATGACATATTAATCTAGGTGTCCAGTGCACAGAGGCTTCCTTTTGCAGTTGGCTTGACTTTGGAAAACTGCTTGAAGTATCAAGATAGTTATTTCTAGGGTAAATAACACAGACATTATCTTTTATAGTAATGGCAGCTTCTCAGTCCCCAAAGCTCCCTCACTAGAAAAAAGACAAGAGATTTTAATGCAGCACAAATGTGAGAGGAAAAGATCCAAAGGACCACATGGATCCTGCCCTGCACATTCCTTTAAAACAAACAATTTCAAGAAATGTAAAATTGGGGCCATAAACTGGCAATGCGTCTCTTCTGCTTTATTCACAGCATAAAACAATGCCAATTTTAACTTGGACTCGGTCTAAATGTAGAAGTTTTGCCAAAATAGCTGTCAGAATGATGAAAAATCCCTTCTCTGGAGCCATGGCCATACTGGCAAAATCCCTCACGTAGGTGTTATTGTTTTGGCAGCATCCTCTAGCCAGAATAGCGTGATCCATTTGGGAAACGGATTTAAGTTATACCAGAAAGGAATTCTTTTGCTGGTGTAAGATGTGTCTCCACAAATATGTGTTTGCCAATAGAGCTCTAAGGTGTAGCTCTACCAGCCAACCCTTTTAAGTACGCATGAGGCATGAGTTTCTGGCTCAAGCCTCATTCCTTTAAAGTTAGATTTATGTTTTTGGTTACAATTGTGAACAAAAACCAAGGGGAATTTCACTCATGCTGACAGTTCACAGATGTATCCAAGCCTTTTATTTTGAATCTGCTCATTTATGTCTGGCCAAAAAGCAATATATTATTTTGTGATGCTTAGTGCTATTGTCCTGTTCTTGCTGCAGCAGAAGGGGAGAGGAATTAACATTTCAGTATGTTAAGCACAACCTTTATGGTCAATTATTTCAGAAGAAGTAATGCCTACTTAAATTAATGTGAATGAGTAAAAAATGAGAAATTATGAGTATGGCTGACTGATATAAATTTAATTTACGGATTAAAGGTACTCTGCAAGATTTCTGGTGCCTCCGTAGAACCAGCTGGTACAGCCACTGCTGCCTCCTAGCAGGTTGTAGGTAACAGCCGCTGGACTCCTAACTCATTCCCAAGAGTCATCCCATGATATCCATAGTGGTTTATGAGGCTGCTGCTGCCTGACCTGCTCCCACGCACCAAGGTTTGGTCCAGACAGTCCCCTGGCCCTTCACGGGACCAAGTGCTGTCAGTCTGGCAGCACTTTACTCTTCTAGATGTCTACTGGATTAGCACATTTAAAAAGTCAACACTATAGAGCGGTGCCTGCTAGCAGACTGCAGAACTAATGCCTTTCTCTTGACATCCTCAGTTTCACTTCCAACAGTCAAGTACAGCATGTGTAGAAGATTAAGTAGTAGAGAAGGGGAATTTTAACAAAGGCAGCACGGTGTTCTGAGGGATGAAGAAGTGCACTTACTCTGTTGATTCATCTGACTACTCAGAAAACTATGATAAATTTTAAGGGAAGGCATGTTCTGTCACATTCACTGATGGAAAGCACTGACTTTATCTGGTACGCATTAAAAATGCACAGTATTAAAATGTATTCACTAAAGGATGTGGCAGGAGTGCTCTGCTGTAACATGGAGCTAGGCAAGGTTGAAACACTGTGGGCATAAAAATGTTTCTCGTAGGAGTTTTGTCTCCTTACCCACTTAGGATGGAAGTACTTGCTTTAGGAAAGTCTGTTTTAGGAAGAGTAACTTTTTTTCTGTTTATTTCTAACCCTTGGTAATCAGCCTCCGCATGACCCAGTCTGGTGATGCTATGTTAAGGATGCCTGTATCAGAAGACCATCTTGGCGCTTTTCACTGGTCAGAGGGCCAGAAGGGACTGTAGCAACAATGCAAAATATCCTGTCTTGAATTACACCTGCCTTTTACTGTTCAGTTATACTCCATGTTTGCTTTATACCCTGATGAAAAATCCACAGCAATGTTAGAGTAATTGCTCAGATCGATAATCCTGCTTCTGGTTAACTCTTTTTTTGCCTTTTATTCTTTTTTCCCCTGGGGACTATAGTAACATAAATGTGATTTGGGCAGATAACATTTTCCCAATTAGACAGATTACACAACCCTAAAGAGACACAATATATAATCATAGGCTGCCAAGCTGGTGTAATCTTGAAAAGTTGTGAGAAAAAAACAGTGCTATGCACTAACTGCAGTTTACTGACAGATTTTTTTACCATTGAAACAGGCAGAGCAAGCTCCTGTCGTGGAGAAAGAGAGAAGATGGTTGTTCTAGTTGCAGAATATTGTGTCTCAGCTGTGGCTGCCTCTTGCAGAATACTCTTCAGTTCATGTGCGTAAGTACAGCTTCAGGCTCGGTGCTGCTTTTCCCTCTCTGGCCCCAAACTATGTAACTAATACTTATTTTATCTCATCGTTTATTGGAACTGTGGATGATGAGGAAAAACAAGAGGAGGCAGAAATACCTAACATATTTATCCAAGTCCTCTTTTATCACATAACTAATATTTAGAAAGTACTACAATGCTGCCTTTGATGCCTCTACAAGAACTTTTTCTCTCGTTTTTAATGCAGCTGGATAAATAGCTGCTATTTCCATGTATTAAGTAGTAGAAAAAAATCAGCTGTTCTTCATTGAATATTCTGCACTTTGAGGATGATGTTGTGATAAATGAACACTACTCTGCTATCCTGGCACAGCACAGAATTGTTCCATGTTATCGGTATAATGTTTAACTGCAGAGTGTTGTGTCATTTGAAAGGGGAATTTGTTTACCATTCTTCCATTATTAAAAAAAGATGTTCCTTTTATCAAGAGTGCGGTCTAAAAATAGTAATTTGCAGTTTGATGGCAAACACCTCTTTGTATGGGTGTTACGGACAGGGTTTTCAACATGAAAGGAATGTAATAGGCCTATTTTACACTGCCAAAGCCCTGTTATCACTTTACGATTCCTTTATACTTCTAAAGGAGCATGAAGGAGCTTTAGTGTAAATAACAGCCTTGGCCTTTCTTTCATCCGTGGTCTGTCAGTGACACGGAGCTGCACTGCAAGCCCAGTGGGTCGATAGCACATTAACTCGGGTTAAATTTCACAAGCACCATCCTGCTGATAGAAGAGCCGAGTTTCTAAATGGTGTATGCTGAAATAATAGAGGGCTAAACACATAACAACATGGAATAGGGAAATAGTTTTAAAATACTTGTTTTGGGAGTACTAGGTATAGCATATGTAGTCATTCCTAACTAATATTTTGGTATTTTATTCTTATAACTTGCCTGTCCACATTTCTTGAATGTGAAAATGATATGCTTAGGCTAATATTTGTATGTCATTTATCTGTACATGTAATTTATTTATACTTGAAATGTAAAAATGAAATTTGGGATAATAGGATTTGTAGCAGCCATACTATGCCTTTGTAGCAGCATAAAAGGCAGCTCTACAAATGGAGGGAATGCAGCTGCTGTGGGTAGATGGCCACCTCGAGGACTAGCAGGGTATAACTGTTTTATTGTGTGCCCTTCCACCAAACAAAGGAAATGTAATGCATAAATCTGAGTATCTTTTATAGAATCACAGAATCATTAAGGTTGGAAGGGACCTTTAGAGATCATTTAGTCCAACCCCCCTGCACACACAGGATCGCCTCATTTTCAGTGCTGTTTATAAATTAAGTATGACTTCAAAATTGATTTCTACTCTTCAGTGACTAAACGAAATGATTAATATGAATGTTGATTCCATAATATGTGCAAACACCTTCCTCAGGCAAACCAGCAAATTCTGACATTCAGACTGTCATTTTCATCTTGACCTAACTACCAGTAGCAAATGCCAGTGTCACGCCTGGAAAATATCAGTGGGGCTTCAGGTCCCAAGGGGCTTCACTGTCCCTGCACAGGGCTGCACCGCAACTCCCCCGTTCATGGAGAGCAGAATTAGCTGAAATGGCTCTTATTTGAGCTAAAGTGGACTTAACTATGTACAAAAATAGATATTAAAGAAGTATTAAGGATGATAATAAAATAGGGAAGTGTTCATTTGCATGGCAATGTTATTATAACCACTGGCATTTTAAATAAGAAATCTTTATTAAATTATTTCAGCAGTACTTTAAAGTATGATGCAATTAAAAAAAAAAGAGACATTTGTTTAAAAATGTTATATCATCTGGAACTTCATGTGTGAGGAGGGCCTTTAAACAAAATATTCTGTTGAGCAACTCTTTTCTATTCAGAAGTTCATTTTCCCATTCATTATTTAAGAGTTCACTCTACATATAAAAAACTGATGTTAACTGGATAAAATGGAGCAGCATTCACATGGCAGTCACATTCCAAAGTAGGTCACTTAAAGAGGAGCTACATTTGACTTGTGTTAAATTAAGTATTCAGTAGCATTACTTACATTTCTTGAGAGTAAAAATACTTCAAAACTAGAGATTGAGGTAAGATCAAGTTTAATATTCATTACCAGTTCTCTAGGTGACTCTGCCACTGAGTAATTCATGAGGTGTCATTTAAAGTTATGCCACGAGTTTGGTGAGTGGTTGGCAAAGCTATTGCTGGGGAAATGGGGATTTTGTACAGCCTTATGGTGATGCCTGTTACTTCTGCGGAACTGAATCTTCTCCAGGAACTATTAGAGTTTAATTAATCCAGATAACGGTTTTTAACTCGGAGAAGTTATGATTGTAAACCCTGCGGTGGTGAAGTCGTGAACAGCCCATTTTTGTTCTGCTTGGTTGTCTCTCTGCACAGGTGCTGCGCTGCAGGGCTCCCCGTTGCGCGGCGAGGCAGGGCCCTGCTCGCCCCGCACCCGCGGGTGAGGGCGGCGCGCGCACGCGCTACCGAGGAGCCCCTTCGCGCGCGCCCTATGGCGGAGCGCCCGCCACCGTTAACGGCTGTTAACGGCCGCCGCCGCCAATAGGCGGCCATCAACACAGGGGAGCCGCCCAATCAGCGCTGTGCAGCCCCCGCCCTGGCGCCCTGGGCAGCCAATCCGCGGGGAGCGCCCTGCCCACCGCGCCCTTCTGCCCTCCCCTCCCTTCCTCCTCCGTCGCCGCGTCTCATGCAAACGTGATGGAGCGGAAACCCCCCGGACCCGTACGTCACTCGGCGGCACTCTCCTCCAATAGCGCAGCGAGGCGGCGGCGCTGCCGCGTCGCGATTGGCCGCGGGGCGGGCCCGAGGGCAGAAGAGGGCGGGCTCGGCGGCGCAGCAGGGTGCGTTTCGCGGGCCGCGGGCACGATGGGGGCGCGCGCTGCGGGCCGCGCCGCCGCCGCGCCGTGAGGCGGCACCGGGCGGCCGCGCCGCCGCTGCGCGGCCATGCGCAGGTGAGCGAGCGCCCGCGCGGAGCCCGCGCTGGCGGAGAGGCCCGCGGCGGGACCCGTGGGCCGCGCTGGGCCGGGTCGGGGAGGCGGCGACGGCGCCAGCGCGGGCCCTGCCGTGAATTCCCCGCGTAATTACCGCTGGAAAAATCACCTGGAGC
The DNA here is from genome assembly GCF_059628265.1 of Tinamus guttatus. Taxonomy (NCBI): domain Eukaryota; kingdom Metazoa; phylum Chordata; class Aves; order Tinamiformes; family Tinamidae; genus Tinamus; species Tinamus guttatus. Next base: position 5,540,110 of record NW_028288923.1, read on the forward strand.
TTTCAGCGCCGCTTGGGACCGTTTGGAGGAGCACGGGAAACTGTGAGAATGGGGGCTGGGGAGAAGCATTTCGGAGTGTCCGGAATCGTAGCTCTTCGCTGCTGCTGAGCTCGCGGGGGAAGCGCGCGGCGCGGGGCCCGTTAGACCCGCAGCCTGGCCCGTCCCCGGCTCGCGGCCGGGGCGGCGAACGGGCCCGCCGGGCAAGGACTGGTCCCGCGCTCGCCCCAATCCGGTAGCGCCGGAGTCCTCTTCGGGCTGGAAGATGTTTCTGTTCTTCTGCCGAGGTGGAGTGTTTTTACTCTCTTAGTGTATATTGTAGTCATAGAATTTTGCATAACTTAAGCATTAACTCTGTTTATTTGTTGCTAGTTTACTTTCATCTCCTTGAAAATATTTTTATGGGACTGTTCAAAAGTATTGCTGTGCTCTCAAAACTTCGTATTTGAAGTGAGAAATTCATGAGAAATAGTTTAGAGAGGTTACTCTGGTCTCTTTGTGTTATACGCTGAATCAAGGCCACAGAACATGTTCATGTTGAAACCTGATCGCTGGGTCAAGCATCTGTTTGGGCCGTAGGAGGCTACATCAGGGCAGAAAGCAAGTGCTCGTGTTTCAGACCAAACCCCGGGGAGATGACCCTCTGTGGACATGGCAGAGACTCAAGCAGGGCAAAAAAGGAAGCAAGGGAAGCTTTGAAGTGGGGCAGTTTATCATGGCCTGTGTCTGGCGCTGTTGGCAGTCACAGTCGTAGAGGCTTTGCCTGTTGTTTCATGAGATCTTTTGGACTTACAAGTGTTTCAGTGAAGAGGTAGAGCAGAACATCATACCAGACCAGACTGGTACTTCCAGGTCCTGTAGGATGGTTGTGCATGCTCTGCGGTGCAGGAGGCTTTATAGTCACTGTTACGCTGAGCGAGGTGATGATAACTTGTTGCTAACCATATAGTTTGTCTAGTTCCCACATTACTATTGAGGCCTGGATAGTGTTTTCTGGACTTTATCTGACAAGTGTGTGTTGCCAGAGTACCGAGATCCCAGGATCTGGATGTACTTTACTGGCAGTATAAACAATTTCATTAGTAATACTGTAAAAATAGCTTAAAATCCGTGATACTTTGTGTGTATGTTTCTGACAAGATGTCAGAAACATTCTGACATATTGATAGAATTTGGCATACTTTTCAGCACAGTTTTTTACTGTTGTGGTACTAACTTCTTGTAGGGCTGCAAAAAAAGATTAAGCTTTTAGTTAGGTCTATGTGAAGTAACTAGCGTGTCTTGAGGGGGGCGGGGGTGGAAATTGGTGGTAAATAAGTTCCTAAGGGAAGGCTTTATGCCATGAACCTTACTGTTGTAATGGAAGAACTTCTGGTACTGCATTTAGTGACTTAACATTCGTGTGGAGGACTACATTTTTGAAAAGCTGACCAAAGGCATTATAAAGTTATCATTATATTATATAATTGCAGCTGTTAAGATTTTCCCACTGAATTTATCACTTCTAAGCATATTATGTAACATTGCAGCAGTGGGCCAGCAAGCAGCTTATAACTTTTTTTTTTTTTTTAATAGCTGCAAGGAAAGATGCACTCAATGCATTCATCTTTTTGTTTAAGCTCTTCAACAGACTTGCCTATTAATGCCATACTTACTTTCTCAGGTGTAAATGCATTGTTTCTGTCATTGAAAAGAGTGAGGCCGTGACCCCTGTAATGCCAGGTGTTGCAGTTTGTAGTGCCTTGGAGGCTGATTGGCTTCTCAGAAAGGCCTGCAAAAGGGGAGGGTTAAGGGCCTTTGAAAGGAGAGAACATAAACGGCACCTGTGAAGAACAGGGGTGGTATGTCCTGCCCAGTCCCCCTGTGTCTGGAGAAAGCAGCATATGTGGGGAGAAATAATGGGTAAAACTTGAGTCTTGATATCTGAGCAGACATATGATGGCTTATGATATCTTAAACCTGTTTCCTTTAGGAGAAAAATAAACAGGATGATGGTGGTCTTTTCAACTCCAGCATAAAATATTGTTTCAATATGGTATTGATGTTGGATAGCCTGTATGGACTTAATCTTTCTTGATGATTGCATCTCTAAAATAAAAATGAAGAAAACAAATATTCTAAAACTTGAGAACATTTTGACAGTCTGTTTACCACACTTTATCTTAAGGATCTGAAACTGTCCAGATGCTGTGTCTCTGATGCAAGTTATTTTGAAAATGCAGACGCTTTAAAACACATTGATTCTGCAAGTTGTTGCAGCATTAGTGGGATGCCCATGTTTAAGGTCTGTGAAGATGAGAAGGCGGGTGCGTATAGAGGATTTGAATTGCTACATTGTACAGGAATGTCAGCAAGAGGCTTCGCAGTTCACCGTGGAAATGTTTGAATCCCTAAGAGCTGAAAAATGTGACTTAAGTTCTAAATCCTCTGAAACTGTTACTGCAATTTTTTGGGAAAGTATTGTTAAACACTCTTAAACAGGATATGGAAATAATTAGAATGTGATTGACTGACTTTGCTTCTCAATAACTTCTGGAGGTTGGAGGAAACCGAGTAGGGAGTCTAGCAAAAGATGTGGTATTTGACCTAGTGCTGTCAAAGAAAAGATTTGAGGGTTGAGGGTAACAAGAAGAGGGAAAAAGATAGTGAGTATTTGCTTTTAATGTACTGAAGATAAAACAGTAACAGGGTGATTTAACTGAGAATATGTTTTAGTTTGTGTAATACTCTTTGCCATCTTTTCTAAGGAAATACAAACCCTGTTAAGTACTGCAGATTTTTATTTCTATATCCAGTTTGCTCTTTTCCCTCTTGCATCTGATGTGCTGCTACCAATGACCCCGTCAACTTGTGCATGTTTAGTTAGTGATTGTGACCCGTAATTCTTAGGATGACAGTTCACTACGGTATATATTTCCTATCATTCTAAGACAGTAAAAAAGTAAAACTTCCAGGCCTGTTATTGGGGCTGTTATCAGAATTGTTGGATGTTGCAGTACAGAAGCTTTTTTTTTCTCTCTCTTCCCCCCCCCCCCATGCTTTGTTTATTGCAAACTGGAATAACTTATTTATCTTATTTAAAGAATCAATTATTCCAAATTCCTACCTTTCCCTTTTCTGATCCTCTATTACAGTGGCAGTTTCCTACTTCAATACACTAAAATATTATTCCTAGGATAGCAGATGCAGTATGCTTTGGCCAAAATGACTAGTCATTAAAAATGGGAAAAGATCCTCATAGCAGGAAGCTTTCATACAATGCTGTTTGTAAACTCAAGGAGAATATTTTTCTGGTTCATCTGAAATCAAGATCCTTTTTTTTTTTTTTTTTTTAAACTTGTGAATGTTTGTACTGTTTCATTGCGTTTCATTACTGCTTTCCTGTAGCACCTTGCTTCGTGGAACTAAAAAATGGAAAAAGTGAAAAAGCAAGAATAAGTAGGAATGGGTGTGTGCATGATCCACAAAACTTTAGTTGTTGCGAGGCTCTATTCTGTCCCAGATCTTGCTGAAGTATTTTTACAGTATGCAAGTAGTGCTGCTCATAAGTTTGATTTTTCTGTTGTTCTACTTAAATCTAACTACAGTTTTTCCAATTTAGTATTAACTTCATTTTTGTTTATCCTAGGCTTTCCGCTCTGGATTTGATTCTTTTCAAAATGAAATATTGAATCAATAAACAAAGACTGGACCCTCCACTAGAACTCAGTGCAAATAGATCAACAGCTGCTTTTTTTTTTTTTTTTTTTTTTTTTTTTCTCTCCCTCGTCTCCTCTCTTCCCTGCCTGTTCTTGGAAGCATCTACACAACTTTTAAAGTTTTAATCACAATGAATTCGGGCTTATGGAGTCAAGAAAAAGCAAGTTCATCCTATTGGGAAGAGCGAATCTTTTACTTGCTGCTCCAGGAATGCAGTGTCATAGACAAGCAGACTCAAAAGCTCTTGAAAGTGCCCAAAGGTAGCATAGGGCAGTTTTTTCAAGACCGTTCTTCTTTGGGACACTCCAGAAATATTCCTTGTAAAGGCAAGAAATTACAGATTGGATTAAAGATTCTGGAACAACCACATGCAATCCTGTTTGTGGATGAGAAGGATGTTATAGAAATAAATGAAAAATTAGCTGAGTTGCTTTTGGCCATTACTAACTGTGAAGAAAGGTACAGTCTGTTTAAAAGCAAGAACAGATTAACTAAAGGTGTCCAAATAGATATTGGCTCAACCGTTAGAGTACAGCTGAGATCAGGAGATGACAAATTTCCTGGAGTTGTTCGTTTCAGAGGACCCCTGTTGCAAGAAAGGTCTCTAACAGGGATATATTTTGGAGTAGAGCTGCTGGTAAGTTTCTTGCTGGTAAGATTTTGTAATTTTGTGTGATCTTTAGACTTTTGACAAATATTCTCTGCTAAATATCCTACTGTGAAATCTCTTATGCGAAGAGGTTGAGGATTTTGGGTTTCCCCACATGTGGCAGTGATGCATGCACAGGATGGCATCCAAGTATCTAGATTTAAATTTTACGTTTGCTGTTTTTTGTAGAGCCCTAGAGGTTAACTGACCATTAGTTAAGATTAGAGAATGGAGCTATTGTGTGCTCCCAGTAAAATGTTTCTGTGACCGTTCATGTCTGTTCTACCATACAGGAGACTTAGGAGATTGCCACTCTTGCATTAGGAGTGTGTGTGTGCGTGTGTGTGTGTGTGTGTATATATATATATATGTACACACATGAGTATATTTTTTCAAAGCCTGCTCTAAACTTTTTGGAAATTCTTGGAAATTTCCATCAGGTTCTTACCTTCCATAAGGTTCTTACCTTAGGGAATATCATGCCTGAGCACTTCTGAAAATCTCTTCCCTTTATTTGACATCTAAGTGGGATTTTTGCATGCTTGGGAGTCATGTCTAATGTGAAGTAGGCTTGCCTTGGCCTGGCAATAATTAGATGATGGAAGCAGGACTTGAAGAGCAGCATGCTTCTGCAGATGGGGTAGGGAGAGCCTTCTGGCTGCGGCTACTCTCAAATCTAAGGGTATCTTACCATTTGTCATCAGGTAAGATGTGTTTTTAACACAAATTCTTATTTTCTGATGATAGTTTTCCTGCAAATTCTTACTGCAGTTTCTGCCAAACCAATGATTATACTACTGTTTTTTAACCAGCCTACTTGTGCACAAATACACTGTTTGGGTTATTTGCTTCTCTCTCTGACACTTAGGAAGAAGGTCGTGGTCAAGGCTTCACTGATGGACAGTACCAAGGCAAGCAGCTTTTCAGATGCGATGAGGACTGTGGGGTTTTTGTTGCTTTGGACAAACTGGAGCTGGTGGAAGATGATGACAATGAACTGGAAAGTGATTATGCAGCTCCAGTTGACACTATGCAGGTAGAACTTCCTCCTCTGGAGATCAACTCCAGGGTTTCTCTGAAGATAGGAGAGAGTATAGAGTATGGGACAGTTATATTCTGTGATGTCTTACCGGGAAACGAAAGTTTAGGATACGTTGTTGGAGTGGACATGGTAAGGAAATGATCTGACTTTAATAATTTTTTGCATGTCTGTTAGCTAGTAAATTACATGCAATATAGAAGAAGAGACATTATTCACAAGCTGCTTCAGTGGAGGCTGATATCAAAATGGGAAATAAAGACTTGTGTTCAAAAATGCCCTCTGGTAATTGTTTTGGCCCCAGGCAAATAGTGTCCTATTTGATGTCTTAGGAGAAATGCTCTGGTTATTTGGAGGAGCCTCCACTGAGCTACCTGCCATGTTAGATGTCAGTCTTCAAGTAATAGAGCTGAATGTTTGTCTTGTGAGACTGGCTTTGTCTTTTTTTTTTTTTTTTTAAGGCTGAAATCCTTTATCTTTGTTTATATTTGCTTTTAGTTTTTTTCATGTAACTGTTCAGTTCATATGGCTTTGTTCCATCGTAAAGATGCTGAGTTTAAGAACATCTGATTTTTCTAGAATATGTGAAATTTAATTGTAACTTAAAATTATTTCTAGCATCCTGGGAATTTTTAAAATGTACTACTTGCAAATTCTTGGAAGCTGAAGGTGTGTGGGTTGTTATATGTATGACTTAGATTAGATAGATTAGATGCTTTCATTTTCTTGATTGTGGTAGTAGTTAGATAATGCACTGGAACTGTTCCTTTCTGTATAAATGATGCTTATTAAAGTAGGAAGTAATTTTGAAAATATATTTGTATTTTTTGAATATTTTAAAGGACTATGATGTTTGACACTTCTAAATACAAAGTTCATTACAGGAGAAATTAGTCACTGTTAAACCTTTCGTTTCCTATATTTTGCCATAAATAGTCAGATGTATTCCTGAATTTGTATGTATGTATTCTGTAAGAGGCAAATCTTTTCTTGGGAAACATGTACGATTTCTTTTATTCGTTTTTAGGATAATCCTATCGGAAACTGGGATGGAAGATATAATGGAATACAGCTGTGTAGTTTTGCGAGTGTTGAAAGTACACTCCTTCTGCACATTAATGATGTTATACCAGGTATTTTTCACTTTTTTGACCTGAAAGCATGCTTCAATCATGAACATCTCAACCTGGGCATCGCTAGCTGACTGAGAGTACTGTGGGATTAGCATTTTAAATTCACTTCAATTATTTTTATCTCTGTTTTTGATGCTTCTCTTCAGTTTCTCTTGGTCACAATCTTAGATGGGGAAAGGATTTAATATAGAATAATGTTAATGGCAGTATTCAGAATACCAGCGTTCCAGTCTCTGCAGCAGGAATCTTACTCTTGAATGTTGTTCCATTTATTCAAGGAATTTTCATATCTTGGCTAGGAAAGCTGTACTTGAGATGTAAACATTTTGATGATATTTATACATTTCTATGCAACTTAGTGATACTATGCATTTGAAAGAGTAAACACTCAAACTGTTCATGAGAAATCTGTAACAAGACTGCACAAATTCTTCAGAAATATTCACTGAACAGTATTAGCTTGTAGCCTCTACAGCTGCTCTTTCTCTGCTGCACGAGGGTGCTTTAAGCAGGGTGCTCAGGTTTTCTTCAGTCTGGCCAGCTTTTCTTATTATATTCAGACTGAGAAGGATGCAGTGTGAAATGTTACGTGTGCCCGGGGCTTCTGTAATTGCTATTTTCTGCATCTCTTGTTTGTTTTAGCAGAGATGCGTATTGTTGAGCTCTCTTTACTCTGGAGAATTCATGGAGCTCTTCTGTTGTGGGGAAAAAGAGCTTTTGCTGTAACTGTGTTCATTTGGGGAAAAAAAAATCAGAACTTCATGCTTTTGTTTCCTATATTAGAAGCATTGAACATACATCAAAGAACTTGTAGTCAGTGTATTTAATTTGTTCATTTCAAAAAAATACAGGTAGACTTAAGTAGTTGCTGATGTGGCAGAAGTATTTCCTACTCAGAGACAAAAAATGTTCATTGCCTATCAAAAGGGGGATTTGCCCCACCCAGTTTAGAAATCTATCATACCAGATCCAGTTGAATTTCAAGTAAATTTCTCTGACAGGTTTCTTCTTCTCTGCTTTGCTAATACCTTATTCATATATCATGTCTCAGAAACTATGTCACAGGACAGGAGGCCTCCCAAGCTTGCCCATACCTCCAGGGGTGGTGGTGACAAAAGCTTGTTCAATCATAGTAAGCCAAAAGCTACAGGTACGTGTGAGAAGCAATTTTCTTTGAACATGTTTGATTACAGATTTCTGCTTGAAGAAGAATGTAGCCTTTTGTTTTCTATCACTTTCTTTAATCCTTTTGCAACATACCAAGTTAAATTTATCTGAGATAGTGAAAGTACTTCTCTTTTTCATTACAACCCTGGTAGGCAGTTTTCAGATTCTGTTAAAGTACAAGCAGAAGTCAAGACTACTCACAACATCTTCATGTTCATGAAACCCCATTTGAAGCTTGAAAAATCAAGGATATAACACTTGGTTGCCTAGTACATCCAGTCCCAATATTGAATTTGCAATTGAAATACTGAAAACCAATATTGAATTTCCCAAAATAAAACTTTCTGATGACCCTGTTTTTGGCTAGCTCTGATGAAAGCGCTCCAAACTGGGGGGGGGAGGGAAGTGGGAAGAACTGGAAGGAAATAATATTAAAAAAGTAAAGTTCAACATCTTTTCTAGTGACTATTTTGGGTTATAGAATATAAATGACTCTGTAAAGCTTTGTTCCTTGGACAGAGATGGTTTTTGCTGAAGCAGCTGTGGCTGGTTATGTGCTGGCACACGTAGCTATGTGGAGTGGGGTCTCTAGTGTGATTGCTCTGAAGAATTTTGTCTTAAAAACAAAGTGAAAAATATTTACTGTAAACTATATTTCCAGCTGCTTTATCTCCATAATATTTTACTAATAAAGAGGGATTTAACCCTCAAAGCTATTTTCTGTCTTGTTTTTCTGATTCCAGACTTGAGTCATTGTGGAGAATTAACTGGTTTTAGGATAAACTGCTACCTTGTTGCAAGCTCAGAGCTATTACCTTTGATGTAAGGCTTCCTGTCTTGCGGAAAGGCAGTTCTGTCTGATTCCAAGTACATTAACAAATTTAAATTATGGAATATGACCCTCATAGCTTTTTAGAAGAGATGATGTAGATCTTCAGTAAAATATCCTCTGTTTTCTAGCATCTACCTCTGAACCTGGGAATAGAAACAGATCTGAAGTCTTCTATACATTAAATGGCTCATCAGTTGATTCTCAGCCTCAAATGAAAACAAAACCTCCATGGTATATTGATGAAGGTAATAAGAGATATTATAGTCTTTTATTAGGCATGTACTTTATTTCAAAAAAAAATATTACTCTACATTTGTTCTTTAAATAAAACAAATAGGAATTTAAAATGAAAAGCAGTTGGGATGGATCTTCCTGGCAGGAGACATACTGTATCGCAGAGCCCCATGAAAGCAAACTTTTTGTCTAGATAGACAGACCTGCTGTTGTTATCCTGCACATAGTAGATTACATTCTTGGAAACGTATGCTTAGCTCCATGGGAGATGCATGTGTCTTGCAGGCAAAAAGCTGAAGCGCATTATTTCCAAGTCTTCCTTCCAAGCGTATAGTGTGTGGGTGTTTTTTTTTTTTTTCTTTTTTTTAACTTGTAGCTAATGCTACAGATCTAAGGGAATTTCGATGTTCCGCCATGCCAGCTGATCAACCTGGAGGGAATTAAAATGAGTAATCATACATGTATACATTTTTTTCTCTTTAAACTTCTTTAGAACTCATTTATATAAAATAACTTTGAATAACTAAATTCTTACGTGATGCACAGGAATGTGTTTACTGATGCTTTGGGGACACCTTGATTTGCTTCCACATCCAAGGCAGTGTTTCTTTTGCTGCTTTTCCAGAATGTGGCTAGTTGGCTCTGTGACTGAGGGGAGCAAATACTAAACTGAAATAATACTAATTTATTATGAAAACATAATGATAGTAGCCCCTGAATTCCAGGAGCCATAAAAGAAAATTGGTTTAAAATGCTCTTGGTTGCCTAAAAAAATGTTAAGCTTGGAACTCAGTTTAAAAAATAGTTTATTATAATAATATTTGAAATGATCAAGGAAAGTATCGTTTGTAGAAAGGAATGTGAAAGTGAGGAGTGTGTATTTTTTTCAATTTGTAGATAATAGCTTCAATTTATAGAGCAGTATGGGGGGAGAAGGTAATGAAGTAGAGGCTACTTGCTCTGCAAATACCAGTTGTTTATTACAGACCATCCAGAGAGATGAGAGAAGATAAAAAGCAGTACATCTAGTTGTGATCTCATTTATCAAGCACTGTATTAGTCACGACTTATTTAAATCCTTTATTCTCTATGGGTACTGACAGATTCCTGGTGCTAGAACCAAAGTATCCTGTGATACAGCCAAAGGGGATGAGTACTTTTTCAGTTTCCTCTCAAGTCTGCAAGCAATTACTCATCTCTGTATGAGCTGTGAGCCAAGTCCTTTCTCCAATCACAATGACCACTGATTTTTCAGTAGTTTTGCCCAATACACTATTAATCCTTGGGGATTCTTAGCTTGTGTTCAAATATGGCAAGAGGTTAAAGAAGAAAGAAAAATCTGTTTTCAATCTAAACCTTCCCATAGGTTCTGGTTAGCATCTCAAAACTTGTGTTAGAAAACTATTTTCCTTGATTCCTTAAGTAACCACTGGTAGAATTATGTTTATTTTTACAGTTACTGCTTGACAGCTGCTAGAGGGGGCAAATAAAAACTTAGTTAACATCTTGTTTGTTTCATAACAGTTGCTGAAGACCCTACAAAATCACTCACGGATTCTTCTCCGGGATTTGGGCATTCCTCACCACCTCTGCAGCCACCTTTAACAAGCTCTGTGTCTACAGAAAACCGATTTCACTCCCTTCCTTTCAGCTTGACAAAAACCACGAGCCCTAATGGCACCATTGGACACAGTCCTCTCTCTCTATCTGTTCAGTCAGTCATAGGGGATGCAAATACTGCAGTGACCCAGGAGAGTCCGTCAGCAGCAGGTCCCATCAGCAACTCGCATGGTCTTGAAGCAGGTTCGCTCGCAGAGGTTAAAGAAAATCCTCCTTTCTATGGAGTAATCCGCTGGATTGGCCAGCCCCCTGGAGTAAACGAAGTGTTAGCTGGACTGGAGCTGGTAAATATAATCTGAAAGATCATCGTTTTATTAATTAGCTGCATCATTAGTTTTGTACCTGAGAATTGGAATCTATTTGCTCTGCGAAAGTCTAAAGGAGTTTGTCTAAGCACTTTGTCCTGTGATCTGCTTAAAACCTAGGTAAAACTTTAAAGGAGCTTTAACTTTTTTGTGACTGCATCGGGTCCTATTCTAAGATGAGCTTGTGTCAGAAAGTAATTGAATTTACGTAATAAATTTTAGTGACTTTTAGTCACTTTAATGAAGCATCCTTTGCTCAGTTTTATGTTTTCAACAAACAAAAGATACTGAAAAAAGAAAAGATACTTTAGTTGAAAGATACTGTTGAAAAGATGCTTTAGTTTATCCATTGCTTTCTTCTTACAAATGCTGAACTGTGGATCTGTATGAAATGCCCCTGCTCTAATTCTTACTCTCTTTTTCTACCCCCTACAAGTTTTTTCTTAATGCAAAAATTTAAATGTTATTTTAATCCTGTGCCACGTGCTCTAGGTGACCCTGCATGTGCAGGGGAGTTGGCCTAGATGACCTCTAGAGGTCCCTTCCAACCTTAACGATTCTGTGATTCTATTTTTTATGGAGGGAAAAATACTTGTGAAGTGTCTATGTCTTCTTAATAAATCAAACTAAAGAACACCTCAGATGAAGCCTTGTATAGGAACATGAGAACTTGAGAATAACTGAAGGATGACTTATAGGTAGCAATTTTATCATCTCATTGCAAAGTTCTAGAAAGAAGAAAAATACTGAAATCTCCCTTTCATTTTCAGGAAGATGAATGTGCAGGTTGTACAGATGGAACATTTAAAGGCACGCGATACTTCACCTGTGCTCCAAAGAAAGCTCTTTTTGTTAAACTCAAAAGCTGCAGGCCGGATTCCAGGTTTGCCTCCCTGCAGCCAGTTTCCAACCAGATTGAACGCTGCAACTCTCTAGGTAGCGAGTTTGTTCTTACTTATTTATCACCTGGGAACTGACATGGATTTTAGTTTCAGTTATTCCTGCCATATGAACTTAGTAATATTGAACAGTTGGAAGTCTGCACAGGTATTTCTTAAATGAGGTTGAGTAGATCAGTCTATATAGAACATAACACTTCTCTGAATTACTTATACTTTAAAACAAAGAAGTGTTCAAGTATTTAAGTTTCTTAAATTTAAAGGGTTTCTTAGGCATCCTCAGAAGGGGTAAAGCAATTTTGCCAAAAATGCCACTGCAACTCCAGCATTAAATACTGCAATTTCAGAGACAAAGGCAAGTATTTTGCTATAATGTCAGATGACCTCTTTCCCAAGTATTAAAGTAGAATAATGTGTATTTGTGGTGGAGGTTAGTGATGGAAACTGGAACTGTTTCTAACTGAAAATGTTTTAGATGTTGGGGATCTTGCCTTACTGTCTTGTCAACAGTAAGGAAAGACATTTCTCCATACTTGTAAGGTGGTGTTATCAGAGCACTTCAAATGGGCGAGCATTATTCCTGCTGGATAAAACCTCTGTCAGTGCTGCAGACTTCGTTTCCCTCCTTATGCGCCTCGCCAGTGAAACTTAAGTTCGTCTTTATAAGGAAACTCAGTTTATAAGGAAGCTCCTTTATAAGGAGTCTCAGTTGCAATAAATGCTTTTCTAGTCCAGAAAAGGGATGCTTTGCAATAAGGCAGCATGTAGCCATAAAGCGCTACTAGGAAAATATTCGAGAATAAAATTTGAGGCTTTTAAGTGTCTTCTTTTTTTTTTTTTTTTTTTTTTCAGCCTTTGGAGGATATTTAAGTGAAGTGGTAGAAGAAAACACTCCTCCCAAAATGGAGAAAGAAGGTTTAGAGACAATGATTGGAAAAAAGAAGGGTATCCAGGGTCATTACAACTCCTGTTACTTAGACTCCACTTTATTCTGGTAAGTTAATGATTTATATAGTACCTTCCCAAGGTATGAGTGAGTGGGGGTAAGCATGAAATGCAGAACACAACTTTAGTAACTGTCTTTATTATTACTCTGCATCTTATGAACAATAATCTTTGGTACTAGGCTTTTTCACTCTCCATGAGCTCTGTGGTACGTGGTGCTTAACACAAAGTGCTGATCAGGCCTCCCAGTGTCCAAACTGTCCTGGCCATGTGGATCTGTGCACTGCTTGACTGCGGGCGTTCCCGAGCGGCACTTAGCTGGGCGGTGAGAGCGTCCTGGGGAGAAGCATCCCTTGCACTTGGTCTCGGCCTTTGCTGCACGTTTGCTGGAGAAGGCGTGCTGAGGGAGTGGACCTTTGCTGTATCGTACAGCGGTGCTGTCCTCTCTAATGACCTCCCTGAGAGCTTGTTTAATTCTTTGGTCCTTCCTGTGCCTTTAGTTGGTTTGTTTCATGCAGCTCAGGCATTTAAGTGCTTCTGTTTTCCAGAATCAAAATAACTTCTCTTTTTTGTTTGCAGCCTATTTTCTTTTAGCTCTGTTCTAGACACGGTGTTACTCAGACCTAAAGAAAAAAATGATGTGGAGTATTATAGTGAGACTCAAGAGCTACTGCGTACAGAGATTGTGAATCCTCTTAGAATGTAAGTGAAATACAAAAAGCTGGTCTCTGGTCTAATAAAAAATTTATGACAAATCCTGCTGGGTATGCATTCTTGCCACAAATCAGGATTTTCCTAGGTGCTGCTGCTCCACTGTATCTTTTTTGAGTATTTTTACTTGTTCTTAATGGTAAACTTAATGTAATAGAAGTAATTACTCATTTTTAATCTTTAAACATTTCTATTAGCATTCATTTATGAATAGAATCACCATGAAGCTATTGTAAAATCTCTATAGGTATGAATATGAAGGCATTGATAAATAGAAGTTGTGATGTAAATATGAATGACTTCTGCAGTTCTACTATATGTCACCTGAAAGTGATATTAAGTAGTGCATGTTTGTGTGAAAACAATGCAAAAATAAATAATTATGTAGCTGACTAATCAGAAAATAGTTGCCCTTCTGGTAATTTAATGTTTTTTTTTTAAAAAGCTCTTTATTTGTGGTGCAGTTAGAAAATTATGAATCAATATGTAGCTACTCTTTTCAGTTAAAGAAGGATCTGAGTGCCTGTTTTGGCACTTAAGTTTTTTTCTTTCTGCTTTTCTGTTTTGATTAGAAACTAATATCTTATTAAACCACTTATTTTAGATATGGATATGTATGCGCTACAAAAATAATGAAATTGAGAAAAATACTTGAAAAAGTTGAAGCTGCATCAGGATTCACTTCAGAAGAAAAAGGTAATGGGGATGTTTTATTTTCTTTGAGATTTGTCAGAATTGTACTAAGAAGGAACTGAAATAATTTCTGTATTATTCCAATGCAAAACATCAATATTTCTTTGTAGCAATAATCTTCCTGCCAGAGTGAACACTGGGTATTAAAAAGCTCTTTTCTGTGACCTTGGAGGTGTGAGGAAGTTGCCCAGTTTCTGCAGCAGCAGCCTCTGTAAAAAGAAAACACCCTTCTCTAGCATGTAGGGGAAATCTAAGGCTTCTCTTCAGAATGAAGGCTTTGATAGTTTCTTCCAGAATGTCAGTTTGTTCTCTGAGGAATGAGCATTTCATCATCACAGTTTCTGTGCAGTGTTTTAAGAAATCTGTAAGTCACACTAGAAAAATTAAATACCAACCTTTTGATCTTCTGCTGCATATGATTAATTATAATTTTATTATGTAGCTGTTTCTTTTTTTGTCCAGGACAAGAACACTGGGTTCTTTGTAAAAGCTAAATACTAGAAAACAATATTTATTGCAGTTAGTGGCAGAAAGAGAAGTGTGCCAGAAAACTTTCTATGTTGGGGCAGAATAGACCTCCAGGGTGCTTAGTGTTTGCTGCATTCTTGACCAGAGAGCTCAGTCACTAGTTCAGATGAATTTTGTAATACAGTGTATTTTCTTCAAAGCGTTACTGTCACTAATCCTAATATCTCCCCTGCAATTTTACTGTTGCTTTTTCTTCTGGAAAAAGTTCTGTTGTGCCAAGTGATTCCTCTGAAATACAGAACATCTTTTTTTAACCTTAACTGACAAGCATGGTTACCGAGTTTAGCCTGTAGCTTTTATTATGGCTATTTGATCCCGAAAGACTAAACTGAGGTTTGTGTCATGAAAGCAGTTTGTTATAGCCTTACAGTGCTACTGAAGCTTAAGAAAAATTATTTTTCCTGTTAGCATAAAACTTGTCATTGAAGTAAAAAATTATCATTTTAAATTGCATTGAAGGTTGTTTTTCTATACTAACAAGACTTCATTTTTTTCCCCAGATCCAGAAGAATTTTTGAATATTTTATTTCACCATATTCTAAGAGTTGAGCCCCTGTTGAAAATAAGGTGACTTTGTTGTTATTGAATTTGAAAGTGAATTTATCTGTAGACGTTGATGAGGACAGAGAGGCTGCTACCTTCTGTGTTGGGCACCTCTGACTTGCGAATAAGATTTGCTGTAGTGAAGTTACAGCAACAAACTGTAGTGATGCCTCTGGTCACTGTTGGTGGTTGTGCTCTGTGGTTGTCTGAAAGATCGTGAGAACGGCCCTGGCCTGGAGAGCACCTCGCTGCTCTAGTGCTGCCCACCCGAGAGCCCTTGTCCTTCCCCATTAGCAAGGCAGCAGGGAGGCTAGTTCAGAGTATTGGGTGTTGAGGATCTGTGCAGAGGTCGTATGACAGATTTTTCTGGTAGATAATGTTATTCTCCCAGTAAAATACAGCTATTACAGTAGATCTGAATCTTTAATCTGTTTTTAGATCAGCAGGTCAGAAAGTACAAGACTGTTACTTCTATCAAATTTTCATGGACAAAAATGAGAAAGTTGGAGTCCCAACAATTCAGCAGTTACTGGAATGGTCTTTCATTAACAGCAACTTGAAGTTTGCCGAGGTTGGTGACAGCTGTTACTTTGCATCTTACGGCTTAATTCTAGAAATGATACCACCTAGATTTTTACCCATTTGGCAGTGGGATGAAAATGGGATTTGGTGTGACGAGAGAATGCAGACATGTTGGAATGGAAGTAGAAGGTCAGTGGTACAGGTTGCCTATATTATAAATATATTTTAATGTTAGCTTAATGATATGATTCCTTTGGCGAAACAGGCAAAAGTAATTCAGCTCAAGCATGATCGGACTTGATTGCATTTGACAATGAAATGGATTTTAGTTTCTTGTTGTCTTTAATTATGGTTTCAAGGATCTAAATTTGTTTTGCTTTTACTGTATCATTAATTTTAAAGTCAGTGGGCCACAAAGCCTAAGTAGTGTGATGGCGGTAATAGGATTACCTGTAAAGCTCTGTAACTTTAGGTAACATCTGTCTCATTACATCATATTCTGGCATTTTATGTAGGCACCTTCTTGCCTGATTATTCAGATGCCTCGATTTGGGAAAGACTTCAAAATGTTCAACAAAATTTTTCCCTCTCTGGAATTAAATATAACAGATTTACTTGAAGATAGTAAGTATAACATTGTAATGCATATTGAAAGTGAGTTGCTGACTTACTTGGTGAAAGTAAGTACTGCTGGGTTTTCTTTTATATTTAACTCGTAGTGCTGCTAAATACAAGGCTCCAACTGAGGAGGAATTATTCTAAAGAGTAATCTTTGTGTTCTCTTCCTCTTGTTAATTAAAAGCTGTAATTCAGAAGAATGTAAAGAATACAATTTGCCTCGTTGTATATATTTTCTGTGGTCTGTATAAAACATTTGTTATTGTAAGACATAAGATTGTTAGAGTTGATCAAAAATGATTCATTAAATGGGGATAAGTAAACCTAAAAGTAGGATTAGCACCAAGGTTGGTTAATGGGGACTTCATGTTGACTCTGTTACATTAGACTTCATCAGTTTACACTGCATGTCTGAACTTTTTTGTCATTAGTTGAAAAAAATATTTTTTTAAAGCAGAAGGGAATTGAGATTGTGTGAACTTTCATTGTGCAGAGATAGTGTCTCTACACTACAGTCTCTAGTGACTACAAATGTCATCTTCATTTATACTGGCAGACCTAAATTTCTAGCACTTGTAATTGTCACTGAACAAAACAGATTAATGCCCAATTCTGTTTCTTTCATGATATTGCTAAGGAAAAACATCTGGATTTAAATTTGGGGTAGGAGTTAATAAAAGTGCTAAAATTATAATACTCATCATCTAAACTATGGCATGGCCTTTTCACCAGCTTATACTATTTATTTGCTTGCTGGTGTTGATAGACTGAAAAGTTGAGCTAAGTATTCCAGTATGATGAGAGAGAACTAAGCTGATTTTAAAAAGCCTATTTTTACTTGTTACATCTAGTTAATACAACTTAATGCTTATCATGTTTTTTGTTTGTTCCACATTCTTTAATGGGAGAAATTAGGTCACATGAGGGTACATTTCTGCTTTACTGGGAAATCTAATATTAAGATATTCCAATTTAGGATTTTTTTTTTAATTTTAAAGTATTAATTTGCACTCCTTTCCCTGTTCCTCTCCTTAAACAAAACAAAAAAAGGCAAAAAAAAAGAGAGAGAGAAAGCAAAGCTGGAGACTAATACCCTGTTTAAAAATGCAGCTCCTAGGCAGTGCCGCATATGCGGAGGGCTCGCTATGTATGAGTGCAGAGAATGTTACGAAGATACTGATATTTCTGCTGGAAAAATCAAGCAGTTCTGCAAAACCTGCAACACCCAAGTAAGTTGTCTTTGTTGGTCTGCTTGGGTTTAGACCAAATGGTGCATGCTGTAACAAGGAGAAGGAAGATGTAAGCGTGGTGGTGAGCATGGTTTCTCACCGGTGCTATTGTAGCTGTAGCTGCCTACTGAGGTGTGGCCTTCGGGGACAAGTCACGATTTCCACTTGTCCCTGCAGTGCCTTCCTCAACAGCCTCCTACTGTTAACATGGCAAATGCCGTATCTAGCATGGAATGCAGTGGAGAAGCTTGTGAGCCAGCAGCACATGGCTGGTTTAAAATCACTATTTGACAAACGTGCTGCCTTGTTTGACTCAATAAATGTGACATACAATGTTTAGAGCTATTGGGAAAATTGCGTGATAGTTGTGGCTAGAGTTGTGGCTTGTTCCGAAGTCTGAGCACAGCAGAAAATTGCTGCATTAAGCCTAGCCTCTCCTCTGACCTTAGATTTACTTTTCTGGGCAGTACTGAACTGTGCTGGTGGTGGGGGGTTTAAAAAAAAAAAAAAAAAAAAAAAGAGAAGAAATGTTTGCTGCTGCTCTTGCAGTTCCATCTCTCATGTCATTAATCTTTAATTCAGCAGTACTGTTCTCTTCAACTTTGTCTGACACCGAAACAAATAATCTTGTGTTTTGTTTTTCTTCTGAAATACGGCTTCACTTGTAGGTTCATCTTCATCCCAAGAGACAGAGTCATAAATTCAATCCATTGTCACTTCCTAAAGATCTGCCCGACTGGGATTGGCGACATGGTTGCATCCCATACCAGAAGATGGAGTTGTTTGCTGTGCTCTGCATAGAAACCAGCCACTACGTCGCATTTGTGAAATACGGGCGGGATGACTCCGCCTGGCTCTTCTTTGACAGCATGGCTGATCGGGATGGTAGATCATTTATTCTCTTACTAATTTGCACGTAGTTTTACCTGTTTTATTATTTTAAACTTTGTCTACTTTTTAAAACTAATTTGGGGATATTAACATCACTTAAGCATTGGATGTAGGGACACTAATCTGACCCAGTCTTTCCTCAGTATGTTGATCCCGTAGGAGCCCCTAATTTACATGGTCTGAATTTCCCCTAGATTAGATGCCTCGGTAACTGCACAAGTAACTGCAGTAAAGAATGCACTACTCTGTGCATCCTTCCATTCCTTACAACTTTGGCAGAGATTTTTAAATACAGAGCTGCAGGAACCTACTTTCAGTATATACTTTAGTGGACGTGCACAATTATGACATAGCATGCGAGTTTTTTCTATAGCTTTGCTTAAATGATCTGTTGAAATAAAAGAAAAATAACAAAATCAAGGCCACTCCTTTTGAATCTGTAGAGTTAGCAGTGGAAAATTGTTGCACTATAATAGGACTGTCAGTAAATCAAGTGTTCTGTTAGATACTGTTGCATTAAACAGTTGAAATAAGGACACTCTTCAATTCTAGTGCCTGAGAAAAACAGTAATAGATCCAGTTGTCACTCACAGTAGGAGTTGGTTGCATGGGAATTCTTCAGCTCCTCTGTGGTGTGATTTCTTTAGGGTATGGAGAAGAATCTTGCTTTGTGCTGCTGAGGCTGAAACTACCGCAGGACGAATGTCTCTGCCATCTCCCTATAGCTACCAAGCTTGTTTTGAAATGCTTGAAATATGTATGACTTAAGTCTAAGCTATTAGGTTTTTTTTTAAGAGTGTAGATCACATGAGGAGCATGGTGGATATATGTCCTTCTGATCTTAGTTTTTTTGTCACAGAATTTTCTTCAGCTTGATGAGATACTATAGGCTAAAAATATAAGCTATATACCATAAGCTGTTGGGAACAGTATAATGGATATCCATCCTTCTGTTTGAATTTGCACTTTTTATATGGAAAATGCAATTTTTATGGCCTATAATAGTAATCATCTGCTACCAATTGTCACTTCCTTAAAAAGTTTATTATTTGAGGTGGACTGTGTATTCAGGTCACTCTCCCAAAGTTGTACTTTAGTGTTAAGAGTTTTTATTCTGTTGGACTTCTGTTTTTTTTTAACTAGTAGAATATGCAAACTGGTAGAGAAAACCTTCTGTGTAAGAGGCTAAATATCTTCCATGGTTTTTCTTACACGGTTGGATATTTCAGAGATATGAGGTTTCATTAGAAAAACAATTATGCTTTGGTATGTTACTTTGCTAAACTTTGAAGTCTTTGTGCCATTTAGAACAAACGCATCATGAGGTAATTATTTGAAGGTTAAGTCCATCAGACTTAACTGGCTTGAGGTTTTTTAGATACTTTAAGATATTCTGATGGCAACTGCAGTTTTTGTTGAATGATAGTTTTCACAAATTTCCCTACAGTAGTGCAGTGTACAGTGCAGAATGACACATGCATGTTTCTTAGGCATTTTCAAGAATTGGTGATATTGTCATGATTCCAATACAATGTATGTGTGAGTAAATGTAATGATTTTCTAATCTGATTTTTTTTTCTTTTTCCTTATTTATAAAAGGAGGTCAGAATGGTTTTAACATTCCACAAGTTACTCCA